>NC_050068.2:40764666-41076928 GCF_009764565.3 Dermochelys coriacea
CTGGGAGAGAGATCAGGCCTTAATGCTCCTAGCCAACTGCATACAGAGACTGACTGTGATCATAGACATATTTTGGGGTAGCTATACTTACCATTTCTAACCCAATTTTGATTATTAATTCTTTTTTGCTCTGATGCATAATTGTCTATGTGGTATAAAAATATGTAATTTGAAACTTAAATCTGTTATGGAATAGCATATGGCTTAATGTCATGGACACATGACTTTTTTGTGCTCCCAGATATAATAGGTAGCAGAGACTGTGTCTTGACTCACACCACTAGTATACTAAATCAAATAAAAATGTGGCATTTTATAATAATTGTTTTTGAATGCTAAAGCTATATAAATTAACTTAGTTGATTTAAGATATAGTTAGGCATTGCCTGTTTGTTTATTTGTGTAGGGACTATGTTCTTGTTTAAGAATTTACAGCATTTTATAATAGCTTATAAGATCATTCATTTGTTTATTTTTAACCCTCTTCACTGTTGCTGAAACAGACAGAGAGTCTGGATGTAGGTTGACAGAACACTGAATCATTTGAGCAGAAGGTATTAAAAACCTATCTGGTCAAAATGGAGGAATGAGTTTCCAGGACGTACCAGGTTCATCATTCAACATTAGAGGTTAACTTAATTGACATGCAAAAAGGTGGATTATAACTGAATGTACACTAAATCCACAAACATAAGGACGTTCATGACAAAGGTTAAAAATGCCATGAGTTGAGGCCACAGTCTGAGTCTTAACAATGAGTTTCCTTGGATTTTTAGTCGAGTCAGACCATTTATATCACTTACCATTTTTATTTAATTTATTTTTTGTATTTTTTTAAAGAAAGGATTAAAAACCAAGAAAAAATGCTTTATGAGCTTATGGCAGTCGCTACAATAAACTGTAACCAATTTACTCAAGTAACCCATAATGGTGTGTAAATACTGAATTTATGTAAATATAGAAATATAGAATTTCACGTAGGCATTATTGTGAGACTGGACTGTCTGGGAGTTGGCAGTGGGCCACAGAGCCTTTCCTCTTAGGTTCACTGGTTCAGATTCAGCTTATGTCAAGTAGTGAACAAAAGTTTGTTCAGTCACTTATGTAAAATGTTTGTTTTCTAATGGAGCAAGGCTCACATAACAAAACCACTATTACATGGGTGCCAGTTAGCACCCTTGCCAGGGACTGAATGGGCATGGAGTCTCAAATGCCCTTTCATTCCTCACGTGATCCTTCTAAATCAAGTGTGAAGATAATTGATGGGGCAAAGTGGGGAAGCTTGCACTACTGCTGTTCCTGTGCTGTGGACAAAGAGAAGTCTTCATTTTCTAATGCTGTCAGTCTGGCACCTTTTTTGAGCACTAAAATTCACTTGGAGAAAAATCTGAAAAATATTGGTGTTATTTACTTGATAATCTGTAATGGTGTGTAAATACATACAGAATTATGTAATTTGTATAAATATATTGTTATAGAATTTTGAAAATTGGTATTATTTACTTGATGTTCCATTAGAACTGTTTCTTACAACTGCATGTATGTAATTATAGTATTTAAAAATATTTTCTGCTGGCTCTTACAGGAGATGTGAGAAAATTCCACACAGAGGAAAATCATGAATTTTTATATATTTTTGCTAATTTGGGATATGGGGAAAAATTTCTTTCTGACAAGTTGTTTTGGGGATTTCACTGCAAGTAAACCTGTAAACGATTGGGCAGTCAGTATGGAAAAAATGTGTTAAGATCCAAATTTAGTTGGACACATCTCTTGGTTCTGATCTAAGCCTGGTATGTGACCAGCAGTATTCAAAAAATAGCAAAGAGTGGGTGGGAGGCTTGGCAAAGGAGAAAGGTGCTGAGGGTAAGAAGACAAATTTCAGAAAAAATAATAATCTTACATTGTTACCAATCGGAATGGAATTTCACCCACTCTTTTACTTAGAGGAAAAGTAGATTTTTGTTGTTTGACTGGGTATAAAGTGTTTTGAAGATGGGGGAAGGGAAAAGGCAGTGTGACCACTGGAGAAAGAATGAGCATTAACAGTAGGGCCTGCGAATGGGGATAAAAGTGTGTTTAATAAAAAGACAGGTTGGCGAGAGATGACGATGTGAAGTAAGATAGTTTTTAGGTTTCCTCTGTAAACAGAACATAGCAGGATGCAGGGGAAGATATGCCAGCAACATCTGTTCCTTCACCATATGCTCATATTCTTCAGGGAGTCCATTTCCTTCATCGTCTGAGTGGATATGAATGCAGTGGTTGTGGCACTGCTAATTAATTTAATGTTTAGAATAGAGGATTATTTGGTCTTCATCCATCAAAGACATGAGAAGAAAATTAGTCAAAAACAAAGAAGTGACCGTACATATTGTTCTGGCTACACTTTGTCATTGCAGTTCAGATCAATCCTGCGTTGGCTACAGATTTTGATCAGAGTAGAAAACACGTTTGTTTTTAGCGAGTGGGAAACTTGAAGATGGAACCTGGACTGTAATGATTATGTCTCATTTGCATCATACTGTGTAAATTCAATCTTGTTGCCTTTTTTGGTGTTTATGTATTTTTTTAAATAGCTTTTGTGCATTTTACTTTACCTGGCCCTGATCGTTGCAGATGAGTTGGGTTTTTTTTTCTTCTCGTTCATCATTTTTGAGGTGCATTGTCTGTTTTAATCTCCCAGTGAAGGATTCAGAAAATCCAACATCTGATCTTTGAAGAGGTGAAAGGATCTGTATGTGTTGCAAAGGATGTTGTGCTCTGATTCTCTGATGTACCTTGTATGAATGTTCTGTCTCACTATAAGAAAAGGAGTACTTGTGGCACCTTAGAGACTAACAAATTTATTAGAGCATAAGCTTTCGTGAGCTACAGCTCACTTCATCGGATGCATTTGGTGGAAAAAAAAACATTGGTGCATTTTTTTCCACCAAATGCATCCGATGAAGTGAGCTGTAGCTCACGAAAGCTTATGCTCTAATCAATTTGTTAGTCTCTAAGGTGCCACAAGTACTCCTTTTCTTTTTGCGAATACAGACTAACACGACTGCTACTCTGAAACCTGTCTCGCTATAGTGAGCACCTGTGGGGCAACAACATTGTTTATTCTTTCATGTTTCATGTTGGTGGCTGATCATGAATGAGATCTCCTGAAATGGTTCTGAAGAATAAGAATACAAAGTCTTTCTATAAGACACCACAAAATAAGTATCTCTTGCTCCCTCTTACACTCACTCACATCCTATCTGGTTTGCATTGCAATAAAGTAATAATTAGTTGTATATTGCTTAGTAAAAAGAAGAATTTTGCCTTATTCAAAACTCTTTGCTGGGGTAGAGGAAGTTATTTTTTTGTGTGCAGTCTCATGAAGTGTGACTGTAAAAGAGCTATTGAAAGAAGCTTAGAAGTGAATTCACTTGTCAGTGTTTCATGTTTCTATATTTGCATGAGAAATCACAGACCATCAAATTGAGGTGATATGCAAAACGTGACCCATAAATCATTTCTATCCTTCAAAACATTGTCTTACATATAAATCTCCTATTAATGGAGGCAATACGTCTATGAAAAGAGAATTTCTCAAGCATTATCATTCATGCATTTTCTTAAAAAGGGCATTCACTAAAGCGTAAGCTTTCTATAGGTAAACAGGTAATTGCTGATAAACATTGTTTGGAGGGTGGTTCTAAACATTGAAAGAGTGCCCTGAGCCTCTCTCTACCATCTCTCCTTGAACCTGTGTTCTTCCTTGCTTGCTGCTTCATTTTGTGCTTTTTTTTCTCTCTAATCCAACTCCCACTTCTATTTTTCAAATTGTACTGTAGGCTGGTGCTCTGCACACTGTGATTCAGTTGTAGCTAGTTCTACATTATTGTCCTCCTTAGCTATACTAATTTTCTTTTTCTGATTCTCTTATGGTTTTGCTGTGAAGAAACTAACAAATGGTTCCCCTCCTTCCCACTTCACCCTGGCCTTTATTTTTTCTTTCAGTAAAACTTTCTACCACACTAACTCTTCTATAGTTTGGGAATTGTTGCAACATTTCATGACCTTTCATAAACAAATTACCCTGCTAATACTTGGGAATACCTTGCAACATTGCTTACTTTTATTAAAAAATTGCATAATCTTTTACTCTGTTGTGTTGAGGTCTAGTTCAGGAGAGGCTAAATGAAGCCTGCAGCCTCCCATCACTTTACAACAAACAATAGATAAGCTGTTCAGCTCAAGATGAAGCACTGTATGCTGTCTGTAAGACACTCTGCTGGGCAAACTTTGGGTGGCCATGCCAGAATAAAAAGAAAAGGAAAAAATGAAGTTCAGAAGAGTAGAATGAATGTACGTCAAACCGGCCCTTTTCCCCCTCTGTGCTTGTATTACTTGAACACGCAGCTTTAAAAAAAAATCAAGTTACTCTTGGATGGAAACTTTATAAATTCAAGCCTTGTAATATGCAGTGCATCGACTAAAACATGATTAGATGCAGGGCACTACACAATAGTTTGTGGGCCAACATGCAGCTGGAGCATCAGATTGTTTCCTGATGGAAAATGGGATTGTTGACAGAAATGTAGTCTTCAGGTCAGATTCAGTCATTACACAGGTGCACTGAGACCTCAGTGCTTGATAAAATTGCTCACGATTCATTTGCTCAATATTCAAAATATTTCTCCAGGTGGAGCCTAGAGGCTTTCTCAGTTTTCCCAATTCCTGCACTCAGTTGAAAGCCCGGATGGAACTTCCATTGGAGCTAGGTAGTGTGCCTCAGAGGATGCTACTCAAGTATACAAGAAACTGCCTTCTGAAAAAGGCCCAGATAGGTTGCCTCCGAAAACAAAGGAAGAAGAGGCAGCAAGGAAAGGAGCTGGGTGAACGGGGGCATACTGTAGCATGTGCCGGGAAGAGCTGGTCCTGGGGTTCCCTGGAAAACTTAGATTAAATTAATACAATCTGGAAGCAATTTAAATTGTCTTTTCATTGTGTGCCCTTATCATTCTGTAGTGGGACATTATTGTGAAGGTAACTAATGTGTATGAACTGGGCTTAAAGTCTCAGAGACTATTTCCTGGAGACTCCCATGCCCCAAACCTATTCAAGGCCCTGGCTATGGGAAGGTGCTAGGTATGGGGCTTCAGCCCCATGAGGCGGCACCAGGGATTGGAGCTTGGGCCCTGCAGGGAGGTGCCAGGGTTTGGATCTTCAGCCCAGTGGAGCACGCTGGGGCTCCCATATGTTTGAAAATATTTACTGGAGGTCCAGTCCAGATGGCTCCAGGTGAATTTAAGCCCTGTGTGTTAGCAAGGTTAAAATGATTCCTCACTGCATGTGTTTAATAGCTGATCTTTCTAATAATGAATAACTGGTCAGTTTTACATTTCAAAAAACACTGAAAAGATCAAGCTCACAATATGGAATTTTGCTTTGCAGACCAAGGGCCAAAACTTGGCCCGACTTTGGGGCTTCTATCAACACTTAGGTCAATGGGAGTCTTTCAGTTGACCTGTCTGGATCAGGTCCAGAATGCAAAATCTGGCCAGAACTACATGTGCACAGGCCTGTTTTTATAATAATGAGGGCAGTGGGTGAGTAAGAGGAGTTCCTGTGGAATTACTGGACTATTGCATGTCTGTGCTGATTGTTAGCAATGCTTTGCAGGCTGGAGGCAGAGAAGAATGCTGTGGACAACTTGTTCTTATAAAGACATTTATAGCAAAGTCCTGTCTGTGGGGAAAATTAAAATAGAGAAGCTCAGTATAATCAATGAAATGATTAATGGATTTTATTTCTTAGAAAAGACAGGATAATCCTGAACCACAAATTCCCTTTCTTTCATGGCCTATTCATGGTATTGCAGTGGCTCCCTACAGAAGTGAGGTCATTTTCATTTTTGACAGTATTGATTAATTGTACAGGGCTGTATTTCAATAGTCAATAGAGAACTCTTAAAGCAAATGACGGCACGTGAACCTAAGTGCTGCGGCAGAAATATGTAGCAAGAGAGTTCCCTCGGGAAAGTGCCATTTTAATTACAGATGGGCCTGAACCAAAACTACAAACCAAATACTCCTGCATACTGTGGAAATTCAGATATGTATATGAGCTATTCTGGTCTCAAAAGGGCCACCCTAGCCCGGTCCCTTCACTGTAGTCCTACTGGGGTGGGGTAGGGCCATGTACACAAGAGAGGTCTGGTGGGGAGCTTGTCACCACTCCCCTCTGGGCAGACTGAGGCTCACCCCACTCTGAACCACTGCTCCCTGTCTTCAAGTGAGCTGGGTTCATTCCAGAGGAAGAAGGACTCAGCCCCCATACACTTGAGCAGCATAATCTGTGTGTGCGAGCCAACACAACCTCCACAGAGCCCTACGGGGATAGCAGGAACGAGCCATCCTGTGAGATTCTGATGGTATCACATGGCTCCAGGTGTGAGGCCCCTAATCATGTGGCCATAGTGCCGTAGCCTAATGGAGAATCACTGCAGCAGGACAATAGGTTCAAGGAAGTAGGGACAGCAGATTAAGGAAAGAAGAGCAGATACTTTAGAGTCACCTCATCTTTCTCAAGGGAGAAAATGGTCATGTTTACAAAGTCTTCAAACATTGACAATAAATTATGGCTGAGTCTTCCATTTGTTACTTGGCTCTTCCATCAGGGGAGGGAGTGAGGATCCTTTCACTTGTTCCCTGTAACAGATATTTGTTATGATTTTGGAAAATGTCTGAAATGCACAGCTTGTCCTCTGCTGTTCTCATAAGTGACATTTATGGACATGCCAGACAGGTAGTTTCATTTTCTCAGTCCTATCATGCCACATGATTTGATCAAAACAAATATCTTGAAGGGTCACATTCTCTCATGTCATTTTCTAATTAGGAGCAGGGGCGTCATTTGCTGTGGGACAAAGGAGGCAGTTGACACCCTCCTCCCCAACTTTTCATAGGTCTATATGTTTCATTATGTCTTACATTTTTTGTGCCCCCCCACCCCCGCATACTTGGCAGGATATAATATCACCACATATATTGTTCTTTACGCTGACACAGCTTCCCCCACCCCACATTTTTCTGAAATGATGCCCCTGATTAGGAGCTGCTTCTTACAGTGTTCCCATGCTGGTCTTCCTCCTCCCTCCACCTTCCCAGATCCATCACTGACTGACCCTTACAGAAAAATGTTCTTCACGCTCTAACCTTGAAGCCCCACACGGCTGTCATCACATTTTTGGTTGAGGCGGACAGGGCTCCTTTGAGGCGGATCAAGAGTGTTCCTTATTTGGCTAGAAAGGCTGCTGTTGAAAGACATAAAGAAGTTTGTGGTTTCCGTTTCCCAGCCGCTGAGTGTATTGCCTCCACAGCACTCTTTGCCCCACCATCGTATAGAGTGAAAGATCAGGCACAAGATTACTTACACCATTGTAAATCCAGACTAACTCCACTGAAGTAAAGGCAATGTAAAGAAGAGGAGAATAAGAATGTCACCAGCTCACTTGGACTTGTCTCTTTCAAAACAAAAAACACCTCAAACAAATTCAAACAAGGGCTTCAGAAGGGGAACAGACTAGCAAATGGATAATCATTTTAGCTCAATGGGTTGTGGCTGGTATTGTCTGCAACGGATCTAAAAGTCCCCTTTTCTCTGCAGGAAACTCTGAGTTTTGACACAAATCCTGAGCTATATCATGCCATCAGATTCTAAGCAGAACTCACCTTTGACTTTCAGTGGGGACTTCTGCTTAAAATCTAATGGTACAATATAGCTGCCTGGTGATACTTGTTTTACACAGAGTCTGAGGTATTGGGAATTCTGCCCTGGCTAGACTAATGCTGAAGAGCCTCAGAGTCACATGAAAGCTAAGTAAAATCACTCATAGCAGACAGTTGCCTACTAGTGATTAGCTAAACAAGATGGTTTAGGAAATAATTTACACTAAGGACATTTGTTCCTGATATGTCCATATGACACTCCAGGACATGAACAACTGGGTGAAGTGGCAATATCTCCCTCCTTTTTGATCCACATATTGGGGTAGTCAAGATTAGTTGTAGAGAGTACAGATGGGTATCATAAGGCACAATGCATAAAATCTAGGGATGACATGGAACTACAGATTAGTCCCATTGGACTGCTTTAAGTTGCACCAGGTGGTAATGGCCCCTCAAGAGACCATTACAGCAGCACTGGAGTGCATGGGTGCTTTGGCCATGCCTCCTTTCTTTTGACCCTGCCCCCTGCACTGGAGACCAAGAGGGTGGCAGGGTTGAGCTGGTTATCCCTGCTCTATGCCACCGAGAGGTTTACCCCATGCTGGGGGAATCCTTAGCAGGGCAGCTTCCCTAGGTTTCTGCACTGCAGGCAGAACAGCACTGAGCATCTGGCTCAAGATACAAGGAAGTGGAGAATCAGGCTCCCACTTCCAACCACGCGGCGCTTACAATTGCAGAATCTGCAATGGTCATTTCTGTATGTCCTCATTGTTTCTCTCTCTCTTTTTTTTTTTATCTTGTCAAAGCAGTTGCAGTCCAATAGCGTGTAAGTGTGTGCACATGTGTGCAAGCTGTCTGTGCCTGGAGTTCAAGTTATCCAAGGCCAGTGACAGAGTGCTCATGATCGTGGCATTCAGTGTAGTCAAAAGAGCAAACCTAGAGTGACTGTACGGCCATCATATGGGCTTTCATGTTTAGGTGGCCTTTTGCCTCAACACTGTATTTATTTGTTTGCTTGTTATTCCAGCAGATGAATTCTCACAAAGGTGATTGAACAGTAATTATTGAGTCAGCATTTGAACATATTTGAAAGTTATTGGAAAACACCGAGTTATAATGGTTAGCAACACAGACAATATTTATTGCTATCTTCTACATGAAAACATAGCAGCAGCATATTAATATTCAGAGCGTTAAAAATCCCAATCTTGATCCCAGTGAAGTCAAAGGCAAAACTCGCATTGGTTTGAATGGAAGCAGGCAGTTTTTAGCTTAGGAGCCTGATTTGTAGCCTTTGTTCAAGCAAGTAGGCCCAGTGAGTACAGTGGGACAACTGTCTTGCATAAGTTCTACTTACCTGAACAAGGGTAAGAAGACTGAACCCTAACCCTATTCCGGGTTTAGATTTAATTAGGTTTAACTTTTAGATCAAAACATCATGCAACATCATTATGAATGTGCATTAAACGTTCTGAAACCTGTCAAAAATGTTTGTTCACGTTATTAAACATCAGCAAGACTTGCAAAGTCTGGTGTAGCAAAGTGCATTCTTCCCAGATGCTTGAGAGCAAAGTGCCCTTGATTAGTTCAATCCTTTCTTTGAAAACAAAAACATGCACTTGGAATGTTAATTAATCTACAGTGAGCTGGCTATCCAGTTTGGTTTTAATTTGTGTTAATGACAATGCATATTTGAGGGGGAAAAATCCATAATTTACCATGGAAATCTGACTGTCAGAGGTTTACTAGAATTCTTCCCATTACTCTTAATATGAAGGGGTTTTATGGGGTTTGTTAAGCAGACATTGTTAAACGCAGAACCAATTCGTGACTGAATTGCATTAAAAGAGATAGATGAAAAACTAAGAGCAAAGAAATATATCAAAATATATTTTCAGTTCACATTGCTTTAACATTGCACAATGTTAGTCACGTGCTTTATAACTCCTGACAAGGCAGCAAGGCTTAAGCACAGGAGTGCAAGCAATGACCTCCCGAGTTTTAGTCCTGGCTTTACCATGTAACAAGATGGCGCTGTTTCTACTTGCAAAATTATTTGAATGTATCAGTGGTTTGAGTACAGAAAGGGCACTGTATTGTGTCACAGGGCCCAATCCTAGGCCACAGTCCAGCAGCATAAAGTGGTCTTAAACTATGCAGATCTAGCCTCTATAAGAGTGCCCCTGCACAGAGGGATCCTCAAGGAGCATAGAACCACTATAGTGACTCCTATTGCACTCCATGTCCCTCAGACCAATGCGGGTGGTGGTGGTTGTAGTGACTAAGTCATCCCTGGCTGATGTAACAACTTGAGGACGGATGGATGGCACAGATTATAGCAGCCTTGAGGCTGCTCTAAAATGTGATTATGGATAGAGCCTGGTGCATAGTAGCTCAAGGATTGGGAGAAATTGAAAGTGTACCATTTTATCACCTTCCTAAACTTCAGCCAAGGAATGCTCAGCACAGCTGATGATTTGGCTCAGACAGGCTGGTATAAAAACAGCTGATATGCAGATCATGCTGGCAGACCTTGGGTCTTGTCTACAGTGTCGGGTTTGATTTTCTTTTATTGATGCTGCATTGAGTCAGCAAAAGCATAGCAGTGGAGTACAGGCAAGGCCTGCAGCATGAGTCAGTATTCAGCCAAGCAGGTTCCCTGATGTTATGTAAGTGACCATGCTGTCAACTCCACTTCCTCCTTTTCTGAAAAATAGATGAATGTAATAAACTGCACACTCACATTGCTCTAGATACTATGTTTATTCTCAACCTTTTCCAAATCCTTTTCTAACAGATCTTTTACCTCTTCTATATCTTTTTTAAGTCGTCTGGCCAAGAGATAAAATAGAGAGATGCAATAGCTAACTGCACTAGTAACATTGATAAGTTTATCTTTCATCTAGCCTTCTCATTGCACCCTTTCTTTCTGTTACTTGTTTAGATGGTAAGCACCCTAGACCAACGTCTTGCCTGTTCTTAGCAAAATATGACTACTATACATACACTCTTAAAAAAGTGTAAACATAATATTCATACAGGATTAATATTTCGTGCAGCATTTTGCAGGATGCCCAGCACAGCTCTGCAAATATCTCTCCATCCTGACTACAACAATCCTATTACTTCAGTCCCGACAGAGGCTGCCAGTAATGGTTTTACAATATAAATTCAGGATGAAATCCTGATCCTGTTTATGTTAATGGAAGTTTTTCCATTTTCATAGATTCATGAATAATAAGGCCTGAAGAAGACACCGTGGTGATCATCTAGTCTGATATTCTAAAAGTCAGATATTTGCTAGGTCAAATCAGGAAACATAAAGTTAGAGATGAAAAAGACCTATTAGGCCATCCAGTCTGTCTTCTTAAACAGGCAAGACTGTTCATTGCAGATTTTAAATACCACTCCCACCGCAGAAAAAAACCCATTCCAAAACAAGCATCTCTGAAGGCATTTGAGGTCTCAGTCACTAATGTAGAAGAACGATGGTATCAGGGCTTCACAGAGAAAAAGTCTGCTCTTGACAAGGCAGTTTGACAGAAGATTCCTATATAGAACGTATGTGTTTAAATATGTCTTTTTAAATTTGTTATATGTGTGGATAACATGAACGTTTGCTGCTTTCATATTTATACATGAGTCAACATAAGTTCTTACTTAAGTCCACACATAATATTCTCATTTTACATGCATTTTTTGTTCCACATGGAACAAAACAGGAAGGAACATGCGGTTGGATGGGAGAATTCTCACCTTTGTATATTTGTATGATCATGTAAGCTCAGCTAAGAAAGGGAGGTTTAAAGATCTGTACCAGGAGCAACACTGTTCAACATACTCATAAATGATCTGAGAAAAGGGGTAAGCAGTGTGGTGGCAAAGTTTGCAGATGATATAAAATTACTTAGGATAACTAAGTCCAAAACAGACTGTGAAGAGTAACAAAGGGATCTCATAAAACTGGGTGCCTGGGCAACAAAATGGCAGATGAAAGTCAAAGTCAATAAATGCAAAGTAATTGGAAAACATAATTTTAACTATACATGCAAAATAATGGGGTCTAAGTTACCACTCAAGACTGAGATCTTGGAGTCATTGTGGATAGTTCTTTGAAAACATCCGTTCAATGTGCAGCTTCAGTCAAAAAAACCAATAGAATATTAGGAACCATTAGGAAAGGGATAGATAATAAGGCAGAAAATATCATAATGCCACTAGATAAATCCAGGGTATGCCCACACCTTGAATACTGCATGCATTTCTGGTTGTCCTGTCACAAAAAAGATATCTTAGAATTGGAAAAAGCACAGCAGGTATGGAATTGTTTAAGGGTCTGGAACAGCTTCCTTTTGAGGAGAGATTAAAAGGATTGGGACAGTTCATCTTAGAAAAGAGATGACTAAGGGGGCATGTGATGGAGTGTTCACCCCACACCAGCCTAAAAGGGGTTAATGAGACTTAGGAGAGGCCAGTTAACTGGATAGGCCACAGCTGAGGAGAATTAGCTGCCATAAGTAACCCCTTGAAGAATGATAGACCCAAGTAGGGAAATAACAGGCAGAGCTAGGATAAAGCTAAGAGTCTATCAGTAGAATGGGGCTGGCTGCAGGGAGGGAGCCTGTAGCCAAGCTCTGGAGAGTAGAGAGGGAAAGCAGAGAAACTAGATGAAGAGGGTGTAGGAAAAGGCTCAGGGAAAAGGCGACAAGGTTTAAGATGGTGCAGACCTTGGTTGCTGATTAGAGGGTCTCTGAACTAGAACCCAGAGTAGAGGGCATGCCTGGGTTCCCCTACCAGCCACTGGAAAAGTGGCGTGGTTTGGGCAGTGAAGGAAAGACTGCCATCTTGGAGGAAGAGACTTTGATACCCTGGGTAGGGGAAACACACAATGACCTGATCAGAGAGCCAAGTAATGAAGTCACAGAGAGTGAGAGAGAGAGTGGTGGCAGGGTATGCAGTGAGTGGTAGAAGGGGGCATCAGATCCCGAAAGAACTAATCCCCAGAGCAGGCAGGAGCAGGAGCCCCAGTGATGAGTGGACTCCTTAACTAGGCATATAATAGAGGTCTGTGAACTCCTGAATGGTGTGGAGAAAGTGAATAGGGAAGTGTTATTTACTCCTTCACATAACACAAGAACTAGGGATCTCCCAATGAAATTAATAGGCAGCAGGTTTAAAACAAACATAAGGAAGGACTTCTTTACACAAGACACAGTCAACCTGTGGAATTTGTTGGCAGGGGATGTTGTGAAAGCCAAAAATATAACGGGGTTCAAAAAGAATTAGATAAGTTCATGGAGGATAGGTCCATCAATAGCTATTAGCCAAGATGGTCAGGGATGCAACCAGATGCTCTGGGTGGCTCTAGCCTCTGATTGCCAGAAGCTGGGACTGGACAACAGAGGATGGATCACTCGATAACTACCCTGTTTTGTTCATTCTTTCTGAAGCACCTGGCACCGAACACTGTGGAGAGACAGGATACTGTGCTAGATGGACCATCGGTCTAACCCAATATGACTGTTCTTATGTGCTTAAGGGAAAGAGCCAAAACATGCTAGAATTTTCTTTTTTATTCTAGGAATAGCACATTAGAATAAGGCATTTGTTAAATATTATATGATTGATCCTGCTAAGAAGTGTGGGCTAAATTCACGGTTTGATGCAAAACACTAGTAACTCTGATTGAACAGGCTGGTTATATGTTTGGTTTGGAGCAGCCTAGTGGACTAGGGAACATGCTTTGCATTTCCCATGGTGACAAGAGTCCATCCTGAAATCTTCAATGAACTGCTGAGTAATCTTCTTTGACACAGGAGGAAGTAGGAGGTAGAGACGTCATGGAATTCCACTTCTCACATCATGAACAGTCATGCCAAGGTGTATATGGGATCTATGAACATCTCTGACTTCTATACTGGTGAGTCTGTGTGCTACCTTGCAGCCATTTTAGTTGCAATCAAGGCATTGAGCTAGGATGAAACTTGCATCACCTGCCTGCTAGAAAAATATTTTTCCTGATCCATCCATATAAACTGACGGATGACCATGCCGCTATCCTTCACATACAACACTTAGTGGATGCTGCAGATTGGCTCACATATCACTGACGTGGCCAGTGTGGCTCTACCAATTTTGCAGCCCCAACCAGTCGCCACTGAATTGCTGCCGCGGGACACGGACAGCCACTCCATTCTCACTGCCGCCCCAAGCACCTGCTTGGAAAGCTGGTGCCTGGAGCTGGCCCTGCATGTGGCCTGCACCTGACTGCCTTCTGCTCCCATTCTTCATTCTCTGGAGGTTTATGGATGCAGCTCAAAATCTAGCCAAGGTTGATTTAGTACTTTTGTATTTTGAGTTACACAATAGGCACAGATCTACCATTAAGTCAATCCTTCCAACCCACTAGTAATTTTTTTTCTCTTCTTATGACTTTCAAATGAGACAATATCTTTCTTGAGAATGAGACCAAGGATTGGCTGTTGCAGGTCAAGTTCCCATCAAGTTTAATCTCTCTGCACAGATGATTATGTGGTATAATTTCATGCAGTGAAATATATTAGTTAGATATAGGGAGAGACATACACCGCCAGATTTTCTTTTCACAGTGGCATACATCAGGATTAACTCCATTAAAGTTAATAGTTACACTAGCGTAAGACTGCTGTGAGAAGAGAATCAGACCCGAAGTACTTAACATGGATGTTCATGAAGAAATACCCACCTGATTGAATTTTCTCTGTAATTCAGCAAATGTGCTTCATTATTTACCACTACATCTCCAGGAAAGTTTCTGCTTAAAAAGAGTTGACATGGAAGAACACCACACATTTAAAATTCCCAGAACACTTTTGCTCTTTGTAGGTAAATTGGTAACTTTGTTTTGTATGTGAATGACAACCTGGTTTACATCTTCCCCAAGTTCTATGGAATGTCCAGAGATTTACAGTATTAGGCCAAACATTGTTCTTTTAATTTAGTGGAAACCACTTGGCTTGGAGCACATTTTCAGTTTTAGAATCATAACTCAGGCATTTGAAACTAACACAAAGCACAATCTGGCAAGTAATGCAGTTGCTGAAATTAGCAAAATGAAACTCAACTATTTTTTTCTTCCAGGTTTGCACACTAAAAATGTTATGACAGAAAGCTGTTTTTCTTTTTGGTCACAGGTTTCTGAAAAGTATACTGGTTCTAACCATTTTTTGTTCTGATTTGTTGGTCTTTACAGTGTGGGTGTTATCTAATTTATTAAAATATATTTTCAATATTTTTGCTATATTAAACTGTGTCAAATATCAATAGTTTCATGGAACTTAGGAAAATTAACATGCAAACCTCTGTGTGGCTCCTTCTCTTAACAAAATCTAAGAGGCCCCTTTTAGTTGCATGCTGTTTCCATAGGCTGGGACCGTTTTCACACGGCAAAGGAGCTGCAATAGCCAATTGAAGTTAAGTCGAGAAAATAGGCTTAGAAAAAAGAAGAAAATCTGATATTTCATTGGAACATTTTAGTTTCTCTTGAAGGTACCAAAAAAGAACTGCTTGTAATGCCAGGAGCAATCTATCTCTTACAACTATAGCAGAAGCACAAATATTATCTTCTTTAATGTTTTATGAAATTTTATATAGTTAAAGCTTAATAATATTGTAAATATATATTTTAATAAGTTAAGCAACACCTACACTTTAAAATCAGATTACGCCAATTAGTGCTTAGCTTTGCGCTCCTAACCTCCATTTCAATTCTGCCTGATTTTGACAGTGCATTCTCATTAACCATTAGAGTTCATGATTAATGCTTTATGTCATTTGAAAGCTGGGATTCCAAACTTTTAGATGATGAACAGCTTTGGTTCTACTTTTAAGGGTTTGAGAATGTGGTTTCTAAAATCCATGCAGAATTGAAGTCTGGAATAGAAAGTATGATAGTAATCAGAACAGTGTGATTTTAAAGTTTGATACTTCATGACCTCTAGGCTAGAAATTAATGCAAAAGTGGATAGTTGAAATCCTGTTCAGGGCAACTTTTTGGTCTTCACCACTGATGCATTGGAAAGGGCCTGTACTGGGGGCCAGGATCTGGGCTTCTGAATTTAGAGAAGAAGCTTTTCATAAACATAATTATTTGTGTTAATACACACAAGCCAGATTGAAATGCTTCATAAAAATTCCAAACCCCTGAATTATGACTTTAATTTAAAAATTAAAAGTCCTCTAAATTGAAAAGTTTTTAAGCTAGGAAAGAGAGAGTACTTGAACTGACATGCAGAATACTGTGACCACAATCTTAAACAAAACTCTTATTTCTTGGAGTTCAAGTAAGTATTATATAAATACAGTTGATTTTAATTTTTTTAAATTGCAACTAAAGATAACTTCACACACAAGTGAATTGATTCTATTATAATATGCAAAAAGCTAGGAATGGCTAGGCCAGATGAGAAATTAAGGTTACAGAACTAAGAGAAAGAAATGTAACTGTGCCTTCCTTCATCTTCCCCTTTCTCTTTCTGGTTGATGAAGCTTGTGAATTGGAATGAGAAAACTGTCATTCTGTGAAATGTCCTATACTTGACATTGGTAGGGCCCTGCTTAATGAAAAGAGATATCTATCCAGAGTGGGAAGATAGATTATTAAAAAAGAGAGGGGCTGAATGCATTGGCATTGTTAGTCTTCTATTCACTAGGAGATGAGCTTTAGGCTTAATTCTGAGGTCCTGATATTCTTTTGCCTGCACCAATGCAGTCATTTGCAAAGCAAGTCAGACGCTGCAATTATGGCTTGTGTGCTTTTTTCCAACTTACCTCCCACACCCCAATGTTCCTTACTTTTTTTATAAATAGCTACACAAGAGACAAAGGAGGGGGAGAATAAGGCCCAGAAATGTTCCCAGGGGCTTACATGTCTGGTCCTACCTGCTCTCCATGTGTGGAGCTCCCACTGATATCAATACCAGTTATATGGATGCAGGATTGGGCCTTATTTGGCTAAAAGGAGCCTCCTTCAAGCAACCTCAAAACTGTTTCTTCCTTTCTCCTTAAGGGATCCCCCTCCCCCCATGCCTCTTCAGATGTATTTAGGGGAATGGGACCAAGATGAATGTGTGCTCCTGCAGCCTCAGCCCATTCTAGTGCCATGTATCTTCTTGCTTATGTGCTATACTACACTAGGTTGCTTTTATATATAAAAACTAATATAATATATGAACTTAACAGCACTGTGCTGGTGTGTTGTTGGCTCTCTTTCTTTGTCCAGCTTTGTATAATTTATTTTAAAGGTTATTAATTTATACCATTAAAAGAGCATCCAGGTAAAATTCTCCCAAATCCCCATTTATTAAAGGTTTCCTTCAAAGAAGGGGCTTCTTGTTATTGCTCAGCTCTTGCACAGTAGAACCCTCCTATATTTGCCTCTGAAGGTGCTAAATTTACTTCAGGCAGGCCAAACTCTGTTCACCTTATCTGACTGATCCCAGTGAAGGTCATTCCATGCCCTCTCCCACAAATTCAGAAATAGTTATTGAAGACTTAACTCAGGATACTAGCAAAATTCTGAAAAATCTATTCAAAAGTGCCTGAGAAACAGAGACAAAATGAATACAAACATACAAAAATACAGAGAAAACCTATATTCATAGCTGGTCACATCTTTAGAAATAAGATATGCCTTTATTTATGTAAGCAGGGTCTGAATGAACTTTCTCCTGACAGATAATTGGGGAGGGAGAGAGACTTCAGGAGCAAACTGTGTTTACATGAACACATCTATTCTGCATAGGTATATAAGAGACAGGAGCTGTGTAGCTCCAAGTGGTCAACTTTGGCTGGTGCTAGGTTCAAATCACTTTAGTACTGACTGCAGGGATAGTGAAATGTTATCAGTTTTGTTGTCTTTATTGTCTGAGTGAAGGGGAGCAGAACTGTGCTTAACCTGTCCCAAATGAGGGAGTCACCCACAACTGATAGGACCTAATTAAGCCAGGGGCTCAAATGCCAGACCCCTGTGAAAGCAGAGAGGGGTGGGGACAGGTGTCCCAGCCAGGAGGTGTGAACTCTCCCTAACTGCCTCTGATCTGGTTTAACCTGTTCCTCCCTACTGTTCAAAGATAGAGCTAAATGGGCTCCATAGAAGTATTTGGTTATTTTCAGTGCTTAAAAGAGCTGACAATCACTTGTGTTGGGTCAGCATCTCTGCCCAGCCTCAGAGCTGAAAGTCATTATTAGGCTATTGATTGTAAGGGGAACACAGTCTCCTCTTCCTCTGTTTTTCAGGAGGAAAGGCTGACCTTGCTGAGGTGCCTAACTTCAGGAGAGGGTTCACAGGAGTGGAGGTGGGTGCCTCCCCCTAGTCTAACTCCCTGCAAGGTCACACCTCTTTCCCAGACCTCAATGGCACAGAGGCACAGCACAGAAGCAGAGCTGGCCAAAATATCACATGTATGTCACAACAATAAAATAAAAGCCCTACAAACAACCCCCGCCTCCATATCTGAATTTAAAATTTACATGAATTTTTTTGTTATTTGACAAAAACAATTACAACTGTAGGGAGAAAAAGGTGGCTTTAAGACTATTCCGGGAGCAAGTGAAGCCCTGGACCTAGAGCTGGGCAGCTATACTTTACTGCAGCCCTGACCAAGGCTGCTTACGGGCAGCTCTGCAGCCCCAGGAATTTCCCATGGTGCTGTATACTACAGGGACTTCCCTCCCCTTGTGCCTACATGACGAGTGTGTGTTACAGGCCCCACTCTGAGGCCAATCCACAGAGAATATGAGTCTGTTGCAGCCTCACCCAGACAGCTTTGGCTCTTCATCTTAAGCTATGGCAACTCCTGCTTAACCCCATTTCAATCCCTGGTATGTCTGCCAAAATGGTGGCCATTACATAAGTGGGTGCTAGTCAAGGCTCTCTAGTTGGGGCAGTAACAGACTCATGACCTCTGCACATTGAGTACAGAGGGGGACTGTTACACATACTCACCTGCAACTTACATAAGGGCTTGTGAAGCGTCCTGTGCTTTCCCCTGATTGGCTGCAAGGCTTTTATGGATCCTATGCATCCATGCAGCAGCATAAGGGGTTGTTGCGGGAGCCACAATCCCATTCAGCATCCACGAAAGACAATGTAGAAATCATGTTTTGGTCACTACTGACTTTGGACACATTTAAATCAGTGTACTGGAGGGTGAAGAGCTCAGTATCCAGCTACCAGTATTGTGAGCCATTCACTCACGCTCCCTGCAATAATAGTGGAATATACGCATAGATGTGTATGTGCAAAATAAAGTGAGAAGTGCGGTGCACATTGGTGAGACTTTTATGAAATACAATCATCTCCCGCTCCTAGCTGACAGTCACATTTCCCCCCACCTGTTCCTGGATTTTTTACCCATGGAATGCTGGCAATGCACTTGGTTACAGTGTGGGAAATTCCCAGGTTCCAAAATAGCATTGCAAAACTCTTTCTGTCCCTGTTAAAATGACCTTTTTGTATAAAAAGAGAAACAAAGAAACACACCTAGATAAACAAAGCAGTGCAAACACTGCCAGGCAGAAAAAAAATTCAGGTCTTGAGTTAGGCCAGTATTATTACAATATATGTTTTACATTAAACCCAACGTTTAGAGAGAAAAATAAGCTTGAAGATGGTACTTGGGATCTTTGAGCAGAATGAAGATATAGTAATGAAACTGCTGACTCATTATTGGTGCTGTGTTTTCACCAGAGGATGGGAAAGGGAAGTACAACCTGAGGTTGGAGGGAAGCGGACTCACAAGAAAGATGGAGGTTGCATGGGATCCAGAGCAGCGGGCCACAGGCAGCAGACCAGGAGCTGGCTATGTAGAGAAGGCTGGGCAACAAACACATCCTGCTGCTGGCAGGGGGCTAGTAATTGTTGCAGTAGCCTACGATCAGGAAGATGGCATGAAGGTGCCCATGGGACACTAATCTTCATAGCTCTGTATTGGACTGCCCTTAGATGCTGGATTGGGAACTGTTTTGACCATGTGTTGTTGTAGCCATGTTGGTCCCAGGATATTAGAGAGACAAGGTGGGTTAAGTAATACTGTTTATTGGACCAACTCCTGTTGGTGAAAGAGGCAAGTTTTCAGGCTACACAGAGCTTTTCTTCAGGTCTAAGAATGGCATTCAGGGGGTATGTCTACATTGCAGTTAAAAACCCGTGGGCCAACCAGGGGTTTTTAACTACAGTGTAGACATACCCAGAGCATCATAGCAAAATACAAGGTGGAACAGATTGTTGAGCATAAGTAGTTAACATATATTTCAAGGGACCATTCAAGGTGAAATGGCCCACAAACACCCTTGCAATCATAAGCCAAGAGGGTAACTGAGTTACAGATTGTTGAAACAAGCCATAAATCCATTATCTTTATTAACACCATTATTTTTAGTGTGTAGTGAAGTTATGAATTTAAGTTACTAGGCTTGTCTTTTGAAGGAGTTGTGTAGGTTTCCTTTGAGGACCAGGACTTAGAGATCAGATATGGAGTGATCATTTTGTGAAAAGTGGGTGAGATGGTTTTTTATCTTTTACCATTTTTCTGTTTGAGTTCACTTGAAAGCGTAATGATTATCTGGTTTCACCCACATTGTTGTTATTGGGGCATATTGAGTGTACTGCATGAGGTACACCCCAGGTTGCAATAGGCATATGTAGGTCAGGGATCATCCAAGGTGTGTTGTGGGGATATTGATCATTGTAGCAGTGGAGCACGTTTTAAATCTGTTGTTCTGGTGTGGTCTGGTGCTGCTTTGAGTTGCTGTGTCCTGATCTCCAGGGAGTTTGCTTCTGATGATAAGCTTGGTGAGGATGGGGGAGTGAGTGTTTGAAGGGCAGAAGAGGGGTTTTGGGAAAGATTTATTTCAGGAAGTGGTCCCGATTGAGTAATTGTTTAATGATACTCTCCAGGGGCTCCAGTGTGCAGTGGTAAGTGACAGCTAGGGATGTGCAGTTGGAGGCAGGGGAGTTTCTGTATTGAAGCTGGTTCTCTCGGCTTATTTGGGTGTCCCATTCCTTGATGTGATCTACTTCTCGGGTGGAGTGTCCTTGTTTGGTGAAGGACATTTAAAGTGTGTTGAGATGAGTATCTGGCCTTCAAATCAAGACAGCGCAGATGATTTGACCTAGGATTCTCCCACCAGCAGTGTGCACTGTGGGTGAGATTCGTAGAATCATAGAATATCAGGGTTGGAAGGGACCTCAGGAGGTCACCTAGTCCAACCCCCTGCTCAAAGCAGGACCAATCCCCAACTAGATTCACCTGGTGGAGGAGGCCCTTGCAAAGCCCTACCTGTTGTTTAAGTGGAGCATAAGCAAAGCATAAGCAAAGCATTTCCACATGCCCACTGTACTGAGTACAATTTCATCCTGTCTGAACAAGTGAAAATGTGACACAGAGTGATACAAGGAAAATGGACTCTCCGTTATGTAGTTCCAAGGTGTTCTTCTGCACTACATACATTGATTTCTATTTGCATTCCAAACAATATATGTGTTATGTATGCTGTATATGTTAGGTTTGGAGTCCAACCACTGAGAGGAATACAACTGTTTCTGCTGACTCTCTCTATGGCTTTCATCAAACCAAAATCCAGCCTTAGTGCTGAAACCACACATTTTCTTTCTTTTCTTTCAAATATTTTATGATCCTCTCCTTTCTAAGATGCTCTTTCTATAATCTTCTCTGGGAAAGGAGAAACTCTTGTAGTTTAGGAGTTTTAGAATTACATTGGGGAAAAAACAAGCTTGAAAATGTACAGTAGGAATAATCCTGAATCAGGATTGAGGTGAACTGCATGACCTTAACAGGTGTTTTCTGTCTCTAGCTTCCAGCGTACTATGACATTGGGGTGTTTAGAACAGTAGTAATTAAGAGTCAGAAGGCAAGTTAGGAAAACAACCACCACATTTAATAAGACTTGACTGACCTGCTGCATGAGGGAGTGTCCACTCTTGAACCTTCCCAGTAGGATACAAAATGACAGTATTCAGGCAATGAACCCACCAGCCGTCAAACCAATCTCACATTGGCTAATCGTGCACTGAGGGCTTGATGCTGTCTCTAGTAGCTTCTAAAACCTGCCGGTTTCAAATTAACCCTTTCAGAGACTAGCATTTGAGCAAGCATCTTCCTCGTATGCACAAACTCTCATTGCAACAAAGAATCACATTAATTTCAGTGGCATTTTTGTGGAAATCTTTGCTCATGAAGTAATTTGAACTACCTGGTGGGTGGGTCAGTAGGGCTACCCTCTTATGAGGGGATACTCCAACTTCCACACTTGCATGGCATATCTCAGTCATGGATTCAAACAGCTCCCAAGCTTTGGTCACATTCAGAGCCAAATCCAAGTCCAAAAACTTTGCCATTAGTCCTCATCTCCTCAATGGCATGAAACCAAACCTCAGATCGAAACTACTCCTACCCCCCTTTGAACTCTGAAAATAATTGATTCCTAGTGAGGTCTATGGCCTGTGCCCATATCTAATCTTTATATATTGCAGAAGGTGTTGCTAACATCCAAAGTAAAACATCTTTTTTCTTCTTGCTATAGTCTTATCAGAAATGCTGGAGGCAGCTCGGTTTAAGAAGTAAATCTTGTTAGGCAAATAAACACTCTCTCATATTAGCCGATATAAGCTATACTTAATAACTGGACAAAAATTCACCATCCCCTATTAATAAAATGCTGTACTGGAATCATTTCAATTTTTTGAATACACCCTCTGAATATTTACATCTGAAGAGTACAGAGTGTTTACAAGAACTCAAATGTTTATTTATCCAAGAGCACTTTTGCAGAAAAGCTTCTTTATGTGTTGTCATATATTTTCCTTGCCAGTTTATTGACCTTTAGCAATGCATGGCTATTAGTTTGGTAAAAAAGATAAAGTTAACCTTACCCCGCCATGTGTAACGTCTTTGTAACCATTTTATTAAACATATTTCAGAGGGCTGGAATGACCCATGGGATTGGAAATGGGATAAGGTCTGAATCTTACACAGTTCAGTAACGAACAAATGTCATTACCCTGATGAGGTTTAAATGGATTGAGTGAAATGAGTTGGTGGTCTCTGCATGTTAGTATCAGACACTTGCTGATATCACAGTCCAGTGTTTCAATTGACACTGAGAGGTTCTTATCATAATTTTTCAGTCTCAGTAGCATTGACCAGTCATGGAGGCTACAACATCTTCTGCCTCTCAATAGATCGTCCTTTCAGTTTATTGCTGAGGCATGTAGATGGTGCCATGTGGGAGATGCTTATACCTTTGCTGCTTCTTGCGTGACTAATCAGAGGACTTGAGTTTGCTTTGCTACCTGTTCTGGAACTTTCTCAACACTAAGTATATTTAACTCACCCACTGACTCACCTTTTTCCCCAATGTTCATTTCAGCACAGTCCCGCCAAGAAGATTAGAGGCCAGCACATACTGACCCTTTTTAATCTCTGGCACACGCATCTTGGAGACTGGCATTTCTATAATCGTCACCCCAAAAGCTGTGCTTGCAAGAATTACATCAGTGTCAGATAGTGCTAATTTGCTAGTCAGAAGCACGAGTACAGATCCTGAACTGTGGCTGAGCTGCACAGGAGAGAAGACTGGAAGGGGTGCAGGGAGGGTGCACAAAGGTGGTTTTAACACACCTTTACCCTTCCACCCCCAATCCAGGGTATGTCCAGTCCTTGGCTCAGTCGCCAGGATAAATTAGAGCAACTTCAGGTATGCTCTAATGCAGGGGTGGGCAAACTACGGCCCGAGGGCCACATCTGGCCCTCCAGATGTTTTAATCCGGCCCTTGAGGTCCTGTTGGGGAATGGGGTCCGGGGCTCTGGCACTCCAGCTGGGGAACGGGGTCAGGGGTTTGCCCCACTCCGTGTGTGCCATGGCTCCGCACGACTCCTGGAAGCAGCGGCATGTCCCCTCTCTGGCTCATAGACTCAGGGGCAGCCAGGGAGCTCTGCACGCTGCCCCTGCCCCAAGCGTGGCCCCCACAGCTCTCATTGGCTGGGCACTGCAAGTTGGAGCTGCAGGAGTGGCATTTGCGGATGGGGCAACATGCAGAGCCACCTGGCTGCACCTCCACGGTTTGGAGGAGCCAGAGGGGGGACATGCTGCTGCTGCTGCTGCTGCTGCTGCTGAGAGCTACTTGAGGTAAGTGCTGCCTGAAGCATGCACCCTTGACATCCTCCCATGCCCCAACCCCCTACCCCAGCTTTGATCCCCCTCCTGCCTTCCAAACCCCTTGGTCCCAGCCCAGAGCCCACTCCTGCACCTTAAACCTCTCATCCTCAGCCCCACCCCAGAGCCTGCACTCCCAGCCGGAGCCCTCACCCCCTCCCATACCCCAATCCCCAATTTTGTGAGCATTTATGACCTGCCATACAATTTCCATACCCAGATGTGGCCCTAGGGCCAAAAAGTTTGCCCACCCTGCTCTAATCTGTCCTTTCTGCCTATGGTCCCAAGGGATTGTTCTAGCAGCCAGACATTATCAGGGTGAGGGGTTCCTCATTCCTTTTCTCTGGCACAGCCCATGTGCCACCATCTGGGAGTGGAGATGGCACAGAAGCTGCTATGGTTGCTCTAAATCATCCCAGGATTCACCTACTAAGAGGACTCCAGTGGCTGGCTACGTCAGCTTGAGGGTTACTTTGTGGTGCTAGGTTTCAGAGTAGCAGCCGTGTTAGTCTGTATTCGCAAAAAGAAAAGGAGGACTTGTGGCACCTTAGGGACCAACAAATTGCATCCGATGAAGTGGGCTATAGCTCACGAAAGCTTATGCTCAAATAAATTTGTTAGTCTCTAAGGTGCCACAAGTCCTCCTTTTCTTTTTGTGGTGCTAGAGTCCATACAAAGCAGCCGTCACGTATTGGATGATCTGAGCTGCTGGAAAAGCAGGCAGGAAGGAAACAATGCCTCAAGGTAAGCATCCACAGTAAACACCTGAGGGATGTTGTGTTCAGCGGCAGAGCCATTAGTACTGAAGCATCTACCTCCTGTGGAGCTTACCGACTGGTTTGGCCAAGCAGGCCAAGACCTGGGAACTGCCAAGAACAGAGAAATTCTGGTTGGGCTAGAAGGACTCTCTCTGGAGTGGGGGTCATTGTTGGGGTGCTGGGATGGGGGAAAATGGAGTGATACAGGCACCTTCTAGGGTGCCTGAAGAAGCTGGGCCTGCTTAGGTTGCCCTGAGGAAATGGCAAGCCTTTAGGAAAGATAGACATGTATAGACTGTTGTTTTAAAATCCTCTTTCTAAAAGCTTTGTTCCTACTGTTAAAATAAACAATACTGGTGAATATATAGTGACCAGGCAGCCTTCTGAAACCAGATTCCCAAAGGGAAGAACCACAGGTGCCAAGCTCAGTTGGATCTGCTGGGTAAGCATAGTTGAGGCACAGGGTACTGTAGCTCAGGACCTGTTCTAAGAGTGAGAAAACTGCCGGATTCCACCCCAGGAGAAGAAAAAGCACAAGGCCTGACACTTGACGGGTTGCACTCAGAAAGACCAGAAAGGAGACAGAGCTTCAGCTAGCCCTGTAACCACGACAATCATAATTGTCCATCCTGACCTTAAAACTCTATGGAAAACCAGCAAAGTAACCTCAATGCCCATTAAGTCCATTGGGAGCTGAGGACTGACAGCCTTCAGCATCTCCTAGGATTGGACTATCAAAGAATTATTTTAGTAGTACATTAAGTGCTGGATCCTGGAACAGGATTAAGCTCTAATGCAGGAAGGTAGCTTTTAATTAATTAGTATCACATGCCATATATGAAAAATAATGGTCATTATATTTTAATAAAGCTGCCTGTTGAAAGATCTCCAATATTGAGCTTAATTGCTTTAATTTAAGATACACATTTTTACATCAATATGGCACAAAGGACAATTTGCTAAAATAATTTTTTATGCTACTGAAAAGGATTCTATCACTTAGAATACACACTTTATTTTATTTCCTACCACACAACTGCTGAAAATTGGATTAACTGTATTTATTTCAGCAATTGTACTGCCATAAACCATTAATAATTTAAGTTCATAGGGGTTGTTTTATTTAATTTATTTCCAAAAAATATTTTTACTACAGTGTACTAAAATAATATGTAACCAAACATTTAGATTTATATGGTGAGCTTCAGCCAATAAAAATGTTAGTTAGAATGGAATTAGTTGTCTTAGGAGCCTGAAATGGTATAGAGTTTTATCAAAGGCAGCCAAATGAAACCAGAAACTTACACAGACAGTTTAGTTTGGTTTTTCTTAGGTTTTTGACTCAGAAAACATTCATTATAGTGATGGCATCAGTCAGTACTTCATACGTAAAATCTTGCTTAACTTCATTCATATGACATCGATGTCTCCATCTTGATTCTTTTTGTTTTTTTCCATTATTTTTTAGGGAAAAAGATACCCTTGAAAAGCCTGTCTGCATTTTACAAATCTTTATAATGCTCTGCTGCTATAATTGCGGGGTCGATACTAGTTTAATCACTTTGCTAGTCTACTCTAGATCAACTAATGTGGAAGTATATTTTTTGAAACCACATCCATGGAATTGATCCTGAATTACTGTAATGGATATTGTAAGTGGATTTAAATTGTGCATTAAAATATTCAAAATATTTACACTGAAAAATACTATTGCTGAGTAAAGAAGTACTGGAAAAATTAGTCTGTACTCTGCAGTGCATTTGATATTGAATACAGTGTAAATAAGTATAAATTTATGTCATATAAATACCTAGTTAAATGGTCAGTAGTGAAGAGCAAAAATAAAGTGGTGTGCATTGATAGAAGTTAACATTCACCAAGTAATGGAAAAATATAATCACACTAGCTAAAAAGCAATTGGTGGGGATATATATTATCCATTGGTCAACAGCATTATTGGCATCCATGGAAAGTCCAGAGCAAAAATTACCCTATAGACTAAAGTCTTTAACTTCCTATTGAGCATCATTCTTGGGGACATAGGGAAAAAAAAAAGAGCTGTATTACTTGAGCACATGCTCTAAAACAGAGGTTGGACCTTTTCCATACTGCAGTATTGCTTGTCCCAATCATTCAAAAATCATGTCAAGCACCATAAAGCCACAAAATTGGCTTAAAATCATGAGGTATCAAAAAAAATACATTTTGGGTCCTTTTTTGTTTGCCTTCTGGATTTTGAGCCTTTAGGTTTTATGTTTTTAAATATTTCTTCACCATCCTGAGGGCCAAAAATTTCCTTTCTGTGACACTGAGAGTCTCATGTAGTCACATGACTCCAGGAGCCGAGACTTACAAACCTAGGAAATATCACAAAAACCTGCACACTCCCCTGTGCGCCAGGGAACTCAGGGAGGGATTGTATTGCCTTGGGGCAGTGAATCTCCAGGTTACAGTTGTCACAAGAAGTGTAATATAGCTGCATTAACATTACTGCAGGAAGCTTACAATTTTTTTTTTTTGCATTTGTGTAAAATTTATCTGTGCAATGGTGACACTCCGTTATTTTAACAAGAACACACCCAAATATATATACATAGAGTATATTCGAGTCAACGTTAACTGAGGTCTGATTTGTTATACTATGCTGCAAAACTGCCTTCTATAAACTCTGCAACAGATGCTTCCATCCATCCTTGCTTTGAAACACTCTACTGACTCACTCATTCATGCACTGGACACTATGCTTCATGTCTTGATAACTGCAATTCCTTCCTTCAAAAGTCACTCAAACTCCAGTCTGGAAACAGAACCACAATATGCCCTCTGCAGGGTGGATTTCCACTGTCTCTAACCCAATCAATCTAACAACTGATTTCTGATGTTTCTGCCATCAGATTAGCTGGATGCCATACATCAGAATTAGTGTAAGCTTTATCTACTTCATTTTCAACTAAAATATTATACTCTTAAACCTGTCATGTCTGTACCCCATCTACTTTTGTGAGCTCAACTGGGTTCCCTACAGACTGCCAGTTCTGGCCTTCTTAGTTTCCCTCTCCCTACTCTCCTCTATAGGCTCTCTGTCCTATGCTGTTGCTTTACCAGCTGTCTGGATTAGTTCGCCTTTCTCTTTCCACCACACTAATTCCCCATCTGTTATAAAATTTTCCCTCAAGCCCCACTTGATCTCATCCTGAACAAAACAAGGTAATCTCATTGGCTTCAACAGGCATGCTGAAAAAAGATTGGTGGCATGTTCATCTGAGCTACCAAACACCAGCAAGGTGTTAGCCAGATCTTCATAGTAGTGCTTACTGTTACAGTCCCTCACCTTTCTCTTTGCCTAAGGCTTGACCCTGTAAGGTGCTGAGCACTTTGGCCTTGATCCAGCAAAGCACATGGTTTACAGTTATTTCAATGGGACTATATAACTATTCTTAAAGTTAAACATGTACTTATGTGCTGTGAGGGACTGGGCCAGAATGCTCAGCAACCAGCAGGATTGCACCTCTACTGTGCAAAATTGTTCTAAAGTCTTATTGGAACAAACATGACCTGCTGTCTCAATTGCTGAGCTTTGTGGGATAGTTACCGCCAGAATCCTGCACACACGTGTGCTTAACGGTATGCATGTGAATAGCTCCATTAAGATCAGCTTCTCTAATTTCATACCATAAATTCCCCAAGCACTGTATGAAGTATGTGTGTATATAATATATATATCCAGCCAAGAATCATTTCCTCCACTACCAAAATGCTCTTATTTTTGGTGGTGAAATATAGCAGTTGTTTAATAGCATACACCATTATTTACACAACAGTTTTGGACAAACAGTGGAGAATATCATAGTCAACTGAAATTGCAGTATAGCAAAATAGCAATACAGTTATGCTGGGCTTAATTTTGTATTAAGGAATAGTTGATGTTGGTGACTGTTTTGTAGCACAAATGTTTGCCTTAAAATGTAAAGCAAAAGGAAAAAAGTGAGTCATAAGAGCAATCTTCATAGCTTATCTACCTTCTGGATCTCATCAAGTTATGAAATTATGTAAACAGTAACCAAATATCCTTCATGCAACCATCACTGCTTAAAACTGTATGAGTCTATATGATTATTAAATGCAATGATGAACCGAAGAGTGTATTGTACACATTTGTTTTGAAGTACTTCAAAGCTTGTCAGATTTCTTGGTACTATTGCATACTCACACATGTAGCTAAAAAAAGAGACACACTAGGTGCATCTAGTTCTGACTAACCTGGATGCAAAGAGTCATTCATTGCCAAACTACATATGTTGTAACTACAGGATAAGCAGATAGACACTTAATGTAAAGGAATGTATGTGTAAGGGAATCAGTTGCCCCCTTCATGTGCTGGAGCCTAGCAGAGTGTATGAGAAGGCAGAATTCATGGTTGAGAACAGAAGTCAGTTTCATAAAAAGCAGCTGAATTTAATACTTGGGATTTATCAGGGATGTTGTGTAAGTAGATGCTACACCCATCTTTTAAATGGAATGCAGTAGATTTAATAATATTTGATAAAAGGTTGGAAACTGGCTGGACAATAAACAAAAGTTAATAATAAATTGCTGTAAGTCAAGTAGAGAGAAGCATCCCCTTGAGATTGGTACTAAGCCTGCTTTTAGGGTCTGATCTTGTGAAGTGCTGAATAACCCCAACTCCCACTAAAATCAGTGGAGCTGAAAGCCTCAAGTGAGGAGTTGAATACCCTCAGCAGGATTAGACACTACCTCGTATTATGATACTATATGGGAGGTGTTGTGAACACCAGTGAGGCCAGAGAAATAATAGAAAGGATCGAAAAAGGGTAGGAAAAAATGAGTTTCAGTGAAGAAAAATTTAAGCTTCAATACCTGTGCCAACAGATATTTAATGAGAGAGAGAGATTCGGAAAGCTGCAATGCTGGAATTAATGGACATCAAATTAAACGAAAGTTTGCAGTGAAATATGGTGGTAAAGTAAAGGGGAGCATGAAGGAGTGCTGCTGTCCCTAAACTGCAAAAGGATAATGAGAACTCCCTTTGACTCTGCTTGGCTTGTGGACCCTGGCTCCCTCCTCATTGGCTGGTGAAAGAGCACTCACCAAGTAGAGGAATCTAAACTGCGAAGAGCAAGTGCCTACCTCAGGAGTTTCTAAGGCTCCATGCCTTTCCCAACCAGTGGATGGAACTGCAACAGCCTTTGATGGGAGAAGATGATGTGTCCCAGTAGGGAGTCAGCTTTCTCTTCTCTAAAAGATGTTCTGCTTCCTCCAGCCCTCTCCCCTCTGGGGAGGAAGACACATGACTACATAATATATAGACTTTGCCTGAAGTATCTTTGGAAATGTCTTTACATCTTTTATAAGGCAGGAAATGGTATTGTGGATTTCAAAGTTTCCTATTGAAGAGTCCCCATGGCCCCTAAGTGAGGTATATGGAGGACTGTGCTGAAATTTCAAGCCATCACTTTAAGAGTGGGTGTGCATGGGAGGCGGGAGAAGGTTCCTGGTCCTGCTTGCAGGCTAGAGTGTTCTGTAGGAAAGTGTGCAATCAGAAGTTCAGCTTGAAAAGAGCCAACTTAAAGCAAGATGGAGGTGGATGTGTGTGAGCTGTGCTTTGCTGCCTTAGGCAGCAGCCTGTTTTGGGGTTCTTGTGTGTTTGTATTATGAATTCTAAGAAATAAAGTTGTGTTACATTGCAACCTCACAACAAGACTATTCGTTTTTATCTAATTTCTCTGTGTGTTTGCTATGAACGTAATACTAAGTTAGGGTTTTTTTTCACCTCGGTACAAATTCTTCATCAAATGGAAGTTAATATTGATAGAAATGAGGCTGGGGAACATCTGCGATGTGCAGCTACATGTGTTTGCGCACACACATACTTGTTGTTGTGGCTATGAGCCTGCTGCAGGACATGAAACCTTTTCAGATACATTCCTTCTCTTGTCCATGTTCTCTTCCCCCTGCTGCATCCTGTCACCACAAGCTGATGTATTGCTGCGTCATGCAGACACATAAGATTCCCTTTGCGTATGATCACACAGAGGACTGTATCCCACAGACCTTTCTCTCCCAAATGGGACAAATCTCCCATTGAATTAATAAACATTACAAGGAAATTCAGAGTTATTCTTGTTCATATTATCCCTAAGGACCCAAGTAACTGTTGCCTTGTGCCTTGTGTAGTCATTTAAAACTAGTGGAAAGTATTAGCCTTTCTGTTGCCTTGCTGCTTCCAGGAAATGCAGTCTGCGCCTGCTTTTTGAGTAACTTTCCTTCATTCCCCCTCAGCTTTATGACATCTCCAGCCATTAGAAGATTATTTTTCCCCATAAGACTTGGCGAGAGAGAAAGAAGGGGGGAAAGACCCGGCCCAAACCTTTACTCTCTGCAGTTGCATTGTATTCGCTTGATTCAGTCTTAATTTATCTCACCACGGGTGTTTCCTTTTTTTCCCCTTTTCAATCTCTGTAGCCCATCTGACCTGCCTGAACTATTTTAGCTACATGGAGGAAAAGAGAAAGAACTAAAGAGTCATAAAAGAAAGATGGGAATGGTCACAAGAAAGAAAAAAGGTTCATACTTCTCTTTTGTTCCCGTTTATGTTTATCAAACACTTCTGGGAGTTTTCAGTTAGTCTCTCATTAGGTGGCAAAACACTACTCAGTTCTACCCAGTATTAACAAAAACCACATGCAAACAACTAATTTCTTAAAGACAGCATTCTTATACAGATGATCCCTTATCAGACTCAGGAGCCAAAATCACCATTGCCCTCCTCCAAGGGCCAGATCCACAAAGGGGTTTAGGCACCTATGTCCCAGTTTTAGGCACTACTGTGATCCACAAAATCACTACTTGGCTGCCAACTAACCATGTTGACACCTAAACTCACTCAGTGCTTAAATTTTTTTCTGTAAAAGTCTCTTAAGTGCCTATGTTTTTGCCTCTGGGCATGCTCAGGTGCCTGGATGCCTATCTCATGCCTAAGCCTCAATGCAGTCCTCAAACCAGGAGAAGACGGCCATTTCCCTGCCTATCTTGCCTGCGGAGCCCAGCTGGATATGTGTATTGTGGGCACACCTAACCCTGCAGAAAATAGTGAGGGGGAAGAGTAGAAGGAGCCCTCTAGCCTAGTGCCCTCACCACTAGACTATGGGATGTTCTGATGGGGCGGGGGGGGGGGGTGTCTCAGTCTCTCTTGTTAAAGCCGTGGCACTTTAATTAAATACTAATTGGGCCAGAGAGTGACTTAATGTATAGCACACTCATCTGAGAGGTAGGAAACCCTTTGTCAATTCCCTTCTTCTCATCAGTCAGAACAAGGATTTGAACCAAAGTCTTCTACATCCCAGGGGAAGTGCACTAACCACTGGGCTAAGGGAGGCATTATCAGCTGCTCCTCCCCATCTCACCTGCCATTTTGTGTGGTGTTAGTGCAGGCATTGAAACCATTCTCACAAGCAACAGCATAGACATCCAAACCACTTGACTCCTAGACAGGTGTTCTTGGCTGCGGATGGCACGCAGAGATAGAAGCCTCCCTTTATCCTAGACTTAGGTGCTGAACTCCATGAGAGGGCTTAGGATAGAGTCCTCTTTTCAGCATCTCCCACTGGCTAGCTTAGGCATGTATCTCTCTATAGGGAGCCTAGGTGTCTAACTCAGGCTTTGTGGATTCCAGTGATTTCATGGTGCATAAAAGTGAGGCATCATAACAATGGCTAAGTCCCTTTGTGGATCTGGGCCCAAATGACTGTGTAAGGAGCAGGGCAACACTGCTTTGGGCCCTTAAGCCTGATAAGGGATCATTTGAACAAGATTAAGAGCAATCCAATTATGACACTTCCAAATCACAACAGCAGCACGTTTCTCACAAGGTGTAGTCGCAAAAAGAAAAGGAGTACTTGTGGCACCCTAGAGACTAACAAATTTATTTGAGCATAAGCTTTGTTAGTCTCTAAGGTGCCACAAGTACTCCTTTTCTTTTTGCGAATACAGACTAACACGGATGCTACTCTGAAAGGTGTAGTCGCTTACATTAGTGGAAGAGGAGTGGAAAAATGCTCTCATTATGATTTGAAAGCATTTTACCCCAGTGGGTGTAAACAGGGGCACGTACAGGAATTTAAATTTTACTGTGGGGGCGGAACCGGGGGGATGCAGAACTCTTCTGATGGGGGCAGGGAGCAAACTCCTCTGTAGAACTCCTCCAGCCCTGGGGCAGTGACGGGGAGAATGAGAAAGCTCCTTTCTGGCCAGGCTGCGGCAGGGAGAAGGAACTTCTGCTCCTGAGCTGTGGTGGGGAGAGCGGAACTCCTTCAGCCCCGGGGGAGAGGAACTCTCTCGCTCTCCCTGCCGCAGCCCTGGGGCTGGAGGAGTTCTGCGTCTCCCACTGATTATTGGGGGCCCCGCACCCCTGCTTGCCCCCCCTTGAGCACACGCCTGGGTGTAAGTGACTACACAAAGTACAAGGCAATGATAAATCAGGTCCTAAGCACCTTAGCAAGAGCAAAGGCAATCCTATAACATGGCACTTTCGTCTACTCAGAAGAGTTTAGTCTTAGCTCTCAGGATTCCTGGAAGTGGGGACAGATTGGGTAGCATTTATGCCTCTCATTGCTGCACTGGCCAGGGAAGGATTTGGTTTTTAAAATTATTTTCAGCACTACCTGAAGGAGTTTTTGCAGAATGTTCTGAGGAGAATCATAATTTACGCTCTTCTATTATTGCAGGGGTGGCCAACCTGAGGCTCCGGAGCCACATGCGGCTCTTCAGAAGTTAATATGTGGCTTCTTGTATAGGCACCGACTCTGGGGCTGAAGCTACAGGCGCCAACTTTCCAATGTGCCGGGGGGGTGCTCATTGCTCAACCCCTGGCTCTGCCACAGGCCCTTCCCCCACTCCATCCCTTCCCGTTTCCTCCCTGAGCCTGCCATGCCCTCGCTCCTCCCTCTCCCCCTCCGGCACGCCATGAAACAGCTGATCAGGAGGTGCGGGGAGGGAGGGAGGAAGGGGGAGGTGCTGATCTGAGGGGTGCTGGTGGGTGGGAGGCGCTGGGAGAGAGGGAGGGGTGGAGCTGATGGGGGGCTGCTGACGTATTACTGTGGCTCTTTGGCAATGTACGTTGGTAAATTCTGGCTCCTTCTCAGGCTTAGGTTGGCTACCCCTGTACTATTGTGTATGTACCATAGAAAGAAAGGACTATTCAGTAGATGTCACAGTGTAAAATTTCTTGGAGAAATCTGTCCCAGAGGAATTGGAAAGGATATGTTTATGTATGCCTACAAGCAGATAGACAAATATATCTTGGAAGGAGAAGGCAAATAAAGAACACAAAGCAAAGCCATGCCTGCAAAAATACTTAAAAGGGCCTCCTTTGGGTAAATTCTTTCTTGGGTCACCAGAGAAAACCACAGTCTGATTGAGTTATTTTGCTCTTTCTGTAGCAATTGCCACCTCGTTCTTCATAATCTTTAAATTAAGGTCCATATTAATTATTTATATAGCTCCATACATGTACCCTGTGTGTTACAAAACAAAGAAAATGAGGTCTCTTTTCCTGAAAAACTTATAATTTAACACAGACAAAAACAAAACTCAGAGTCACAATTCAGGTGCAGAGGCAAGATTGCTGGGGAAAAGAACATAGGAAGAGCTTTCTGAAGAAGTAGGTGTTCTCAGAGGGATTTGAAGGAGAGGGAGGGTATTGGTAGACAATAGTTAGGAAGCTGTTCCAACTGAAGGGGGACAATGAAAGAAATAAAAAAGCCACCCATGAGAAAAGGAGACAAAGGGGGCAGTGCGGGTATAGGGAGTGAGAGGAGGCAGGAGGAAACAACAGCAGAACTCATTGGGTTTGATGTGATTACTCAGAGCCTTGAAGGTCAGCCAGACAATAATGACAAACAAAGAAGAGGCAGACAAAACAACTGGAGCTGATTAGTTTGATAGATTTTTGTTTTACTCTCAATCATTTGCAATATCTCCTGTGACGCATAAAAGTGAAATTCCTTTCCTTGGCAATTTTATCCTTTTCCATTTACTGAATGGAAATGAAGACATGAGGATCGCAAACTGGCTTCAGATAAGAGAAGTAATGATGGTTAGAAAGGAAAGGACTGGAAGAATGGGCTGGTACTATTGTTTAGAGCCTTCCAACCTTGGCTGATGAGGACTGTAGTTTAAGGGTCTATACCTCCCTCTCTCTGCTTCTGGGTTCTTGAATAGTTGTGATGTTTTGTCCTGACTTTGTCCAGGATATTATTGCCATCTTCCCATTGGATGTGGGCATTTGCCACACTGATGCAGGCTGTGATTAATGTGTCGGGGGGGTAGCTCCCTTTTATGGACACCCAGCCAGCCAGTAGCTATAAAATCCCTCCTAGTCAGCTGTTCTCTAATTGTTCTACCTGTAAAGGGTTAAAAAGTCTCACTGCTATGCATAGGTAAAAGGAAGTGAGTGGGCACCTGGCCAAAAGAGCCAATGGGAAGGGTAGAACTTTTTAAAATTGAAAGAAGACTCCCCTTTTGTCTGTCTGTTGTTCTCTCAAGGAGAGGAAGACAGGGCAATAGCTATGCTATAAGAAGCTCAGGCCAGCTTTGTGGCAATGAAATAGCTAGGCTAGAGTAGGGCAGCCTTGTGCATGAGGTTGGGGTCTGGCACCAAAATCCTAGAGCAATCAGTCTTCCCAAAGTGGAAAAGAGAGACCCAGATCAAGCCCAGACATCCAGCTTCATGACAGAAATGCAGGGAGGGGATGGGGGAACCAGAGATTTCCCCGGAGGGAATGGTCAGCCCTCCCCAACCTGAGATCCAGGTGCCAAGATGAAGGGATACTCTTAACCCAGACCAAGTTCTAACTGCGGAAGACAGGAATTTCTTCCTACAGATGAAGCGCTTGGAGGTGGAAGTGGAGGTGAAATGTTTGGAAGCGGAGGCAAAGCGTTTGGAGGTGGAGGAGAGGTGAAGTGTTTGGAGGCAGAAATGGAAGCGAAGTGCTTAGAAGTGGAGACAGAGCTGAAGTACTTAGAGCTGGAAAGGACTAAGCTGGGTCAGCCAGGTAGACCTAGCAGTCCTCCTCCAGGTACCACTCCCCATTCCAAGAAATTTCCCACATACAAGATAGGCGATGATACAGAGGCCTTCTAAGAAAATTTGTGGTGGAATTGAGACCACAACTCAGTGGACCTTTAGCAGAGTTGGCAGCTGAAATGCCTAAAGAACACATGAATGAGTACAAACTTTTTAAACAAAAGGCCAGAATTAGGATGGGGCTAACTTCTGAGCATGCCCATTGGCGGTTCAGAGCCCTAAGGTGGAAACCAGACACGACATTTTCCTGACACACCTACCACATTGTAAAGAATTGGGATGCCCAGATATCAGGAGCAAATGTTAAGTCTCTGGAACATCTGTCTCTCCTAATACAAATGGAGCAGTTCTTAGAGGGTGTTCCTGAGGAAATAGAAAGGTACATCCTAGATGGGAAGCCCAAAACTATAATCGAGGCTGGGGAGATTGTAGCCAAATGGGTGAAGGTGGCGGAGAAGAAGAAAGCTAGTAGCAGTTGGTGGGGATACCAGAAGGGGCAACCGGAGACAACACTCCACCATCAGAGTCAGCCCAAGGCCACACCTCACAAGAAGGAGCCCTCCACACTGTCAAGGAGACCCCAGATGCCCTCTCATCCCACCACCCTACTCTCCAATCACCCACCTCATTGCAGTCCACAGTCAGCTGGGTGATGCTTTAAATATAATGAGCTGGGGCATGTGAAGGCCTACTGCCCCAAGAGCACCAGCTGACTACAACTCATCACCCTGGGATCCCACCGAGAGCCTTCAGACCCAGATGCCTCGCAAATACCCCCAGATCAAAGGGAAACTGTGAATGTGGGCAGGATGAAGATTACTGAGTGGAGAGACACTGGAGCACAGGTGTCTGCTATCCACCAATCCCTGAGGCCCAAGTGATAGTTCTACCCTTTAAGGCCAGCTCTTTTAACTTGCCTATAGCCAAGTTACCTGTCCAGTACAAGGACTGGTCAGGAATATGGACTTTTGCAGTCTATGACGATTATACCATTCCCATGCTGCTGGGAGAAGACTTAGCCAACCATGTGAGGCTAACAAAAAAGGTGGGGATGGTCACCCACAGCCAGGCTAAACAGGCCTCCAGACCTAACTCCATTCCTGAGCCTCCTACAAGGACCCAGTCTGTGTCCCCTGATACCACAGGTCTGGGGACCCACCCAGAGGTGGTGGAACTAGACTCCAGACTAGAGTCTATGGCAGCAGTTGTAGATCCAGTTCCTGGAAGCCAGCCAGAACCAGCCCCAGGATTGGAACTGGTGGAGCAGTCAGCACCAGAGCCCTTTCCTCCAACCCCACCAGAACCATGGGATCCAGCACCAAAGGGCGAGACAAAGCCTGCACCTGCAGCAGCAGCTAAACTGGCACAAGAAGCTCAATGGGAGCCTGAAATAGAGCCTACTGTACCAGCGGAGAGCAGTTCACAGTTGACAGAGATACCCCCATCACCTGCATTGCTTCCTGTGGGACCAAGCCCAAGTCCACAAACCAGCAAGGAACTAATGTTTCCAGCATCAAGGGAGCCATTCCAGGCAGAGCAGGAAGTGAATGAAAGCCTCAAGGGAGCTTGGACGACGGCACGGAGTGACTCACCGCCTCTCAGCTCTTCTAATAGGTCCAGATTTGTTGTAGAAGGAGGACTCTTATGCAAGGAAACCCTTTCAGGTACAAGGAGGACTGGCATCCTCAGAGACAGTTGATAGTTTCAGCTAAGTATAGGAAAAAGCTCTTGAGCTTAGCCCACGATAATCTTAATGGCCATGCTGGGGTGAATAGGACCAAAGACTGTTTGGGAAAGTCATTCCACTGCGAGGGAACGGGCAAGGATGTTTCTACCTATGTCCAGTCTTGTGAGGTGTGCCAGAGAGTGGGAAAGCCCCAAGACCAGGTCAAGGCCCCTCTACAGACACTCCCCATAACTAAGATTCCATTTCAGTGTGTGGATGTGGATATTCTGGGTCCTTTCTCTAAGAAGACACTCAAGCTGTACATACTGACTTTCATGGATTTTGCCACCCAATGGCTGGAAGCAGTAGCTCTAAGCAACACCAGGGCTAAAAGTGAGAGCCAAGCATTGACAGACATTTTTGCCAGGGTAGGTTGGCCCTCCGACATCCTTATGGATTCAGGAACTAGCTTCCTGGCAGGGAACATGAAATGTCTTTGGGAAGCTCATAGGGTGAACCATTTGGTTGCCACACTTTACCGCCATCAAACAAATGGCCTACTGGAGAAGTTTAATGGAACTTTGGGGGCCATGATATGTAAATTCTTGAATAAGAACTCCAATGATTGGGACCTAGTGTTGCAGCAGTTGCTCTTTGCCTACAGGGGTGTACCACATCACAGTTTGGGGTTTTCACCCTTTGAACTCGTTTATGGTCACCAAGTTAAGGGGCCATTACAGTTGGTAAAGTAGCAATGGGATGGGGTTACAACTTCTCCAGGAACTAACATTTTGGACTTTGTAACCAACCTGCAAAACACCCTCAAAGCCTCTCTAGCCCTTGCTTGAGAAAACCTACAGGATGTTCAACAAGAGCAAAATGCCTGGTATGATAAACATGCCAGAGAGCGTTCCTTCAGAGTAGGTGACCAAGTCATGGTCCTGAAAGTGCTCCATGCCAATAAGATGGAAATGTTGTGGGAAGGGCCATTTATGGTCCAAGAGCACCTGGGAGCTGTTAATTACCTCATTGCATTCCCAGACTCTACCCTAAAATCTAAAGTATACCATGTTAATTCTCTAAAGCCCTTTTATTCCCAAGAAATCAAGGTTCTCCAGTTCACAGCCCAGGAGAGAGATGATGCTGAGTGGCCTGAAGGAGTCTACTATGAAGGGAAAAGCAATGGTAGCGTAGAAAAGATGAGCCTTTCCATGACCCCTTGGGCTTAAGCAGCGACAGCAAATCCAGGAGCTGTGCACCAGCTTCACACCAATGTTTTCAGCCACCCCAGGACGGACAGAATGGGTGTACCACTCCATTGACACAGGTGATGCTCGCCCAATGAGAGCCCAACCCTACTGGATGGCTCCTCAAACCAAAACCACGATAGAAGGGGAGATCAAGGACATGTTACAGATGGGTGTAATCTGCCCCTCTGAGAGTGCCTGGGCCTCTCCAGTGGTTCTGGTCCCAAACCAGATGGGGAAATCTGCTTTTGCATGTATTACCATAAACTAAATGCTGTAACTCACCCAGAGAACTATCCAATGCCACGCACAGATTGGAAGGAGCTATTGGAAAAACTGCAATGCACCTGGGGTTAGCACAGAGGAATCCACAGGCCATAATGAAATAAAAGAGATAAATCTAACTGCAGCTTCCTAGACATTTCCTGATCTACTTACATATATGGGGGTTTTAAATGAGTAGTTTCTAGGTATGATACTGATGACTTTTCATACCTGGGATGAGCTTCTTACAGCATAGCTGTTGCCCTGTCTTCCTCTCCTTGGGAGAACAACAAACAGACAAAAGGGGAGTCTTCTTTCAATTTTAAAAAGTTCTACCCTTCCCATTGGCTCTTTTGGCTAGGTACCCACTCACTTCCTTTTACCTATGCATAGCAATGAGACTTTTTAACCCTTTACAGGTAGAGCAATTAGACAACAGCTACTAAGAGGGATTAGTACTACTGGCTGGCTGGGTGTCCATAAAAGGGAGCTACCCCCCACCTTCATTTATCACACAGGTCTTATCAGTTCTAGCCTACTTCTAGACTACTTCAGTGTACTCTACTTGAGCATGCCCAAGAGGACTTTAAACCTTCCTAAGTGGAGTGGACGACTATGAGCAGGTTACATTGATGGCTATTTGTCAGTTTTGAGTGCAGCTTCAGGCATTGGTCAAGAGAGCTGGGTAGTTAACACGTTTCATTGTGGGGAGGGAGGGAGCTCCCTGTTTTAAAGCACAGTAAAGTTTAACAGATTTGTATAAATTTTCCAGACCTTCAGCTTTTTTTGTGTATAAAAGCAAAACACTTCGTATGAAAGCCTGACCGTGGTGACATGCACTGCTCCTTTAAAACTATATCAGGAAGTCAGGCAGGAAGAGGGTTGGGGAAAGTTATAGACAGATGCTCTACAGCGAAACAAAGAAACAAGGTAGCTTTAGAGATAACACTATGTTCCCAATTCTAATAAAGTTCCTTGTTCCTTGTGTTAGAAGGAAGTGACTCTTTCTGTGTTTTGTTACCTGACACAAATCTATTGACTTTTACCAGTGGGCGCTTTACTTTACATTAGAAAAGAGGTTTTTATTGCATTTACTAATAAATTTTAAGTAAGTAACGTTGTGAGCCTGAGTTATTTTACTTTGCCTTCCTAGCAGCGTCTCTCTTGTCCATCAGTGAGTGTTCCTGCTGCCTTAGCTTCCCTTTCTGGCTGGCCATGCTATTTGGTGCATTTACCTCATTCTCTGCAGAGTTATCCTCTTCCTAAGTAGTGTTTCGCCCAACATCCAGAGGGGAAAGTCTAAATGAGAATCCAAATCCAACCACCACTACCACCGCCAGTGCTTCATTGTTCCTGGACCCAGCTCCTCCAGAGTCCACGTGTCCATTTCCCCTTCTTTGCAGTGGGTCACAAAGTCCATCACTTTCTCTGGGCCAAAGCCTCCTCTCTAGAGTTTATACAATCTTAGTTGCAGGGGTTCACAAAATCCTTCTTGCTGTCATACCACCTATAGGTGATACCCTTGAGTAACAGATGACATGTCCTCTCTCTATCATGGGCTCCAGCTCTTCACCCTAGAGAACAAAGCAACTACCTTCTCCAAACTCAAACTGTCCCAACTTCACTTTTACTTCAGAGAAGAAGGGTGGCCCAGTGGTTAGCGGCTAACCTGGAACTCCTGGATTCAGTTCCTTGCTCTGCCACAGACTTCCTGTGTGATCTTGGGTCTGTTACTTAGTAGCTCTGTGATGCAGTTTCCCATCTGTGAAATTGGAATAATACTACCGCCCTACCTCACAAGGGTGTTGTGAGGATAAATCCATAAAGATTGTGATGTGCTCACCTACTACAGTATGGGGGGCCATAGAAATACCTTAGATAGACAGAGCTACTGCCTACATCTGCCTGCCTCTTAGGATTTTGCCTTTGCAGATTACTCTGTCCAGTTTCTGGTCCCCTCCTCACCAGAGAATCCCACTTGTGCTACTGTCCACAGATCTCCCATGCTCATGAGGGAAGGGAGTTTATTTACTTTATGCTTCTTCCCCATTCCAACAGGCTTTTTGCTGCCTACAGTTCCCCTGGTCCCTCTGGAAGCTACAGCACCCTGGAATGCTGTATTGTTAGAACTGGGCTGGGCTGAGCTGTCTCATGTTTTTGATTAACTAAGAAACTAAACAAAATATAAATGATGGCTCCAGAAAAGGGGATATAGTTATGTTGCTATTTTCATAAAAGTTACAGAAATATAAACAGCAAGAAATGCCTAGCAACCAGTATTGCCGACCCCAAGTGTTCAGAAATTGTGAGCCCAGAAGTCCTGAGATTGGCTTAAACGTCATGAGATTTTAGATAAACTATCCATTTTGAGTTCTTGTTTGCCTTCAGGTTTCTGAGCCTTTCAGAAACACTTGGGTCACAACTGCAACCATGAAGGCTAGAAACTTACTTTTTCTTTTTAAATTAAAGCTGAGAAACTCACACTATAACATGACTCCAGGAGCTGGAGTTTTGATCAAGATAGCCAATATCATGAGGTTTGTGATAAAACTGTGAGAACTGGAACTATAGAGTAATGTAGACCCGGCAATCAGATCAGCTAGTGTGGACCCCTGCAAGGTTCCTTAGAGACACAATATCTCCACTAGTGGATCTGACTGCTTGATCAGGGACACCTATTATTCATGCTTACTCAGTCACCACTGTATCTGAAATATTTTCACATCTACATCAAAGCAGCCCATTAAGGTTTCTTTAAGTATATGTCCAAAATACTTCTTGTCTCATCTTTCATTTAAGCTAAGTGTTGTACATATTGACTTATATTTAAAAAAGTCCTTAAAAATTTGGGCTGATTTCCTAGAATCGTTATGGCCATGTTCCGTCTTCAATCAGACTTCCATGGATTTCATTGGAGTTATGTAGGTGTAACTGAGGACACAATATAGCCTACTTTGTTTTTTTCCATAGATATTATGGGGTACTTTTTCAAAGGTGCATTCAGTTTCTGTCTAATGGTGCAGTAAACTTCTTTTCCTTGCGTGACTCTGGGTGCTGCTTTGCTATGCATGAGAGAGCTGCTGTTCAAGTGAAAAATGAGTCAGCTAAAATAAGAGATGTCATAACCTTCAATAACTACTACAGTATATATTTCAATATAAAAACCAACTCATTTCTTTTTCAGGTAATGATGTCCAAAAAGACAGGCCTTCCTGCACAATCTCAATTTGAGCTTTGATAAATTACAGTCTATGCATTTTAACTCTTAATTATTTATTTAACCTACAGTACTTTAACACAAAGATACTTTCCACAGCAGCCTTAAATAATGTGACGTTACTCTTAATATACAGCAATTTTTCTTCTTTAAACAACCCATACCTACACACAAATTATGGGACAACGTGGGTTTGACGTTGTTTAAAGGTCATCTCTTTTGTTTTTAACTGAACATTTTTTCCTGCTTATTTAATAATCACTTTTGGGGCAACAAAATGTAAAATATTCCCATGTTACATTCAATAACAGTTTTGCTAATTAAAAAGGTGGGAAAGGTTTCTATTTTAGGGAGGAGGGAAATAATGGATACAAGACACAGCTGTTGATATTTGGATTCTACTTTGTTAGTGTAATATAATACGAACTATTCAGGCATAAATTCCATGTTGCCATCATTCCTCCATGCAACTGCTTTCCTCATGTTCATATTTTCATTTTGCACGGAATGGAGTGCACTTCAGAATCCGAGTCACTAGGACAGCTGGATTATGGTGTAAATTGTTATTAAATGACTCATACCTTCTCCCTTAACTAAGGCAAATTCATATGTGGTTCTGAAGAGCCCCAGCCCATCATTTCTGGAGCACTTCAGTCTGTCCCTCCCTCACTTCTAGATGGTGTTTAACATTAAGTGCATAAGTAGGCCATTGTCAGTTCTAGTCTAGATTACTGCAGTGTACTCTGAAAAAGACTTTGCGAAACACTGACATAGACCCTAACAGAAACACTATTAATTTTTATCTATGAACTGTTAAAACAAGTGAGATTGTAAAATCTCAACTTCAGACATATTTGCCAGTGTTGTGGCACAAGGGAATCCCTGAGAACCTCCCCTGGTCCCATTCTTCAAAGGAACTGTAGTGCTCTATGATGTGAAAGACTTGGGTTTCATGATTTCTGCAAACCACTATAGTCAGCCAATCCCTATTGTACATTACTATGCCACCCTCAGGAAGGACTTCCTGCTCACCAGATCAGATTGGCATTAAGGCCCTAATTCAGCAAAGTCCTACAGTGCACATGCTTAAACACCTATGTCATTGTTTCTCAAACTTGAAGACTGCTCTTTCTGGGGAGTCTCTGCGTCTTTTAGGAGAGGCTCAAACAAGCCCTTTACAAAAGCCCTGATCCGGTTGTGCACTGTGTAGACCCCCTGCATGCATGTGCAGTAAATTGCAATGTTGGGGCCTTGGTTATTTGCACTCAAAGTATCATAACAGCCCAGTAGATACTGGATATTCCATAAATTGTTCTGGTTTTTTTGATCCCTTAATGAAAAAGACACAGGAAGCAAGAAGAGTGAGCCGGTTGCCCAAGCATATATTGAGCATATATTTCTCAAATGCCCCTCAGATGTTTTCTGGTGTGATATTCTTCTTGTACCCAGATATAAAATATTTTTACCCAAAGAGGGCTACTTCAGGATCTTCAGCTACTACATAGACTCCCTACCTCCTCAAACAAATACCCGTGCTGGGGATAAATTATTCCTCCTTCTGAATCCTCCCTCTGGTGATTAGGACTGAACTCAACTTTGTCAGTTGACCAGAGAGGGTTGCTAGAGAGCAATATATTTTCCCTTTGCCCCTGGGCTGATAGAGGTGCCTTGGACATGCTCCCTGCTCCTGATGGCTCAGGAGCTGGAGTGTCATTTGCTATCGGGCAAAAGGGTAGTTGCCCTTCACTGTGCACCTCTTCTCGAAAAATGCTTCATTTAAAAAAAAAATTGGTAGCATGAGTGCCAGAAAGCTGATGCCATCGAATGACTGTTGAGGGACCTATGTGAAATGAGTTTGGTGGCTCCTCCTGCTAGTAGACAGGTCTTTATTAGTTTTAATAGAGAGCTCAACAAATTTATGAGTGCAATTATATGACAAGGTTGCTTGTGAAGGCAGGGGGCAGGGCCTGGCAGCTCTGGGGCTCACTTCTAGTGTTCCTAAAGCTCACACTTCAGGGTCGGAAAGGGATTCATCCCTCATCCCCCACATGTATTCTGTGAGGGATTTAAATCTCTTTTCTCTGAAGCATCAGGGATGGCCAAGGTTGGAGATAGGACATTGTGTGAGGTGGGGCAGGGCTCTGAGGTAGCACTGAGCATTCTCTCTCTCAGGTGCTTGCACAGGCACTGGCTTCCTCTGGGCCCCAAGGGTGCTCAACCCCTACTCTGCCCCAGGCCCCACTGCCACCCATCCCAACCCCTTTCCCCAAGCTCCCTTCTTCCCCCACTCCACCTCTTCCCACCCCTACCCACACCTTCTCCCAAGCCCACACTCTTTTCCCGCCTCTTCCCACCCCTGCTCCACGCCCGCCCTGCCTCTTCCCACCCAGTTCCTCCCTCTCCCCTGAGCGCACCCCATCCCTGCTCCTCCCCTCCCTCCCAGTGTCTCCTGCACACTGCAGAACAGCTGATCACGGCAAGCGGGAGATACTGGGAGGGATGTGGAGGAGTTGATCGGCGGGGCTGTCAGCGAACGGGAGGCGCTGGTGTGGAGGGCGGGAGCTGGCTGCCAGCAGATGCTAAGCACTGATTTTTTTCCGTGGGTGCTCCAGGACTGCTTGGCTGGCTGGTTCTTGCTCAGATGTTAGGGCTTGTCTTCATGTACAGTGCTAAAGTGACAAAGCTGTGCCACTGTAGCACTTTAGTGAAGACACTTCTATGCCAAAGGGAAAGCTGCTGCTGTCAGTATAGTTAATCCACCTCCATGACAGGTGGTAGATATGTCAATGGGAGAAACTCTCACATCAGCACAGTGCTGTGTACACAGGGGGTTAGGTCAGTATAACTGTGGGTGTGAACTGCAGGGGTATAGATTTTTCATGCTCCTGAGTGACATTGTTATACCAATGTAGGTCTGTAGTGTAGACCTGGTCTTAGAGTCTAACTGATCGCCATATGTGGAGTCAGGAAGGAATTTCCCCCCAGGTCAGACTGGCAGTTACCCTGGGGGGTGCGTTTTGCCTTCTTCTGCAGCAGCTGGGTGAGGGTCAATTGCCGGGATTATCTGGATATACCCCTCTTAATCATTTCCCTGCCATTCGGGGGCCTTGGGCACTGGAGCATCTCAGTCCCTCCTATTCTCTGTCTGTGGCATGTAATAGTCTAGTTTCCTGGGGCTGTAATACTTTGGTCTCATTACGGTTGTTGGGTTAGTGTTCTGCTGGTGGGAGGTGTTGGTGGCCTGTGACATACAGGAGGTTAGAATAGACCAGGGGTAGACAACCTTTTGGCAAGCGAGCTGATTTTCAGTGCCACTCACACTGCCTGGGTCCTAGCCACCGGTCCGGGAGCTCAACATTTTAATTTAACTTTAAATGAAGCTTCTTAAACATTTTAAAAACCTTATTTACTTTACATACAACAATAGTTTAGTTATATATTAAAGACTTATAGAAAGAGACCTTCTAAAAAAGGTTAAAATGTTTTACTGGCACACGAAACCTTAAATTAGAGTGAATAAATGAAGACTTGGTACACCACTTCTGAAAGGCTGCTGACCCCTGGAATAGACGATTTAGTGGGTCCTTCTGGCCTTAAACGGTAGGACTGAGTTTTTATATTATAGAAGCCAACAGCACAATTGACACTAAAAGTCAGCCCGGTTGTCAGTCTCAGCAGCAGATGAACCTTTTACTCATGAGACAGAGTTCTTTTAGGCCAAGTTTGAGACACATTGGCATGGTAATATGGCAAAGTTTACACTGATGGTGCATCCCATGCTACATTTGTTCTGTCAACAAATATAAGGCTTCATTCTTCAGGTTTATCACTCTAGCATCTTTCACCAGCACTAAAGTTCCCTAATTTATTTTTTAAAGAAGAAAAATAAAGAAAAAAAAGAAGCATTATGTTAACTACTTAAATTAAATTTTCTTAATTGAGCTGCAATGATTTCTTTTTATTAATTTTTTTAAATGGCCAGCTATATTAAGATTATTTAATTATTATTTGTAATGCTATTTATGAAATACATTTATTGGATGTTTGGGATTGATTCATCACTCATAGAAGCAACTGGTGAAACTCCCACTTCTAAAGGATTATGATCAAGCCCAGTGATTTTATACATGACAAGGGACCTATTAAAAATGAAACAAAAATTAAAAAAATTCCCACCCACCATTATTATAGTCCTGACTTCAACATCAGTTGATATCTGCTCATTCGTTCGTGAACCTCCCTTTATGTCACAGGAGTTTATATGTTTTTCAGTTAAGAATTGTTCATGTTTTCCTGAGGACATTAGTGACAAATGCATTTCACCTTTAACCTCTTAAGTAAATGAATGTCATATTGTCCCTTGTTGCAGGAGTTGATTGTTTTCCGTGGGGGCTGGTTGTGATCATATTTAAATGCCTGAGATTCATATAATTTTAATGAATATCTTGACACGCTGGACAAAAATCCTTGGCAAAGACAGAAAAGAACATTTTCTATACTTTCACTCTTAAACCTTCTAGGATAGAAAGATTGAACAATTAGAATGAGAGTCAGAAAGAGATTAAGAGTTCAATGAAATTTAATTTTTCAAGGTTTTTGGAAGGAAACATTTGTTTGAGAATGGTAGTCCTTTTTTTTTCTTTCCAAGCCATTTAATTGACAACATGTTTAACTAAATTTACTATATTACAGTGATTTAATAAGCACCGTCACTTATTTAAATATCCATAAAATATAAAACCAAGTTCTCCTTTAGTTCCACTGAAGAATAAAACTGCAGCAAGCTATGTGCCAGAATTACAAACACTCTCACAAAGCATCTGTTAGGCTTTCTTGGAAAAGTTTTGATTTCACAGTTATTAATCACTTTGACTCAGAATAAAAAGTGAGTCCAAAATGTACTAGTATGTATTATTGTAGTATATAGGGCCTAAGTGCAATTGTATTTATTCTAATGTACTATAAATGTGAGGTCATCTCTGCTACACATGGATATTAAATAACCCAGGATACTTTTCTTAAAAGTAGGACTTATGTGTCTTTCCTTAGACAAAATTTCTCCTCTTCTCACTGTTGTGCAATGTCCAGTGAACCTGGCTGCCACCTTCCACCTCACAAGTGACTTCATTTCATGGCACTATATTAGATAGGAACAAGATTAGACCTGTACACTATATAAAAGCATGTTGGGTACCTGAGATGAAAAGTGCGATATTAGGTTAAAATAAAATAATTTTTTGCTAGAAAGCAGATAAGATGTTGATTGTAGTACTTGGGACCAATAAGCTTTATTGAAATTTATAAATCAAATCTCCTGATGTTTCTTTCTTTTAACCATTTTTCCCTAAAAACACCATAATCACTATGTCTTCTCTCACTGATTTATGTCCTATGTGGATTGTAATGTTGATAAAATGTACTTGGACATTGAGAAAGTCTTTGACAAGGTCCCACACCAAAGTCTCTTTGTCTGACTATGCTGAAAGAAGGACAGAAGACATTTCCATAGGTTTAATCAGGCCATAACTTTATTATTAGGTGTCTGGAACTACCTGGCAGATAACAGTGTACAGTGAAGGTAACCCCACATTTATTCCATAATTACCTGGGGCACTTTTACCAGCTCCCCCTCTTTTTCCATCCAGGTCCCTCCAGCAAATCCATTGCTGGGACCCTACCATCCACCCCGTCTTGTAGGATGGTTTAGGTGGGCTATAAGGATGGGGGGTTGGCTCACTGCCGTACCAATCATAGGAATCCCCAACCGCCCCCTGTTCATACCTTTAATGAACACCTTTCTTAAAATCCTTTTCCAAGCCATTTATCTAGTCACTGTATACCTTTCCTGTGGAGTACCTGCACTGGACCTCTGCACAACACTTAAATGAGTTGCAACATATGACAGCCATAAAAGCCCTGGCTGGGAAGATTTAGTTGGAGATTGGTCCTGCTTTGAGCAGGGGGTTGGACTAGATGACCTCCTGAGGTCTCTTCCAACCCTAGTCTTCTATGATTCTATGATAAGCAAAGTAAGCAGTCCTGGGATCAGAGGGAAGGTCTTCTCATGGATCAGTTTCTGGTTAAAAGACAGGAAATAAAGGGTAGGAATAAACCGTCAGTTTTCACAGTGGAGAGGGGGTCTCCTAAGGATCTGTACTGAGACCAGCGCTGTTTAACATATTCATAAATTATCTGGAAAAGGGGTTAAACAGTGAGGTGATCAAGCTTGCAGGAGCTACAAAATTACTCAAGACATTTGAGTCCAAAGCTGACCGTGAAGAGTTACAAAGGGATCTCACAAAACTGGGTGACTGGTCACCAAAATGGCAGATGAAATTCAGTGTTGATAAATGCACGCTGGAAAACATAATCTCAGCTATATGTGCAAAATGATGGGGTCTAAATTAGTTGTTGCCAATCAAGGAAGAGATCTTGGAGTCCTAGTGAATAGTTCCCTGAAAACATCCACTTAATGTGCAGTGGCAGTCAAAAAAACCACCTGAATGCTAGGAACCATTAGGAAAGGGATAGATAATAAGACAGAAAATTTCATAATGCCACTATGGAAATCCATGGTACATCCACACCTTGAATACTGTGCGCAGTTCTGGTCACCTAAAAAAAGATATCTTAGAATTGGAAAAAGTATGAAGAAGGGCAACGAAAATGATTAGGGGTATGGAACAGCTTCCGTATGAGGAGAGATTAAAATTGGGACTGTTTAGCTAGGGAAAGAGATGACTGAGGGGGGAAGTGATAGAGGTCTAGAAAATCATGACTGGTGTGGAGAAAGTGAATAAGGAAGTGTTATTTACCCCTTCATGTAACACAAGAATCGGGAGTCACCCAATGAAATTAATAGGCAGCAGGTTTAAAACAAACATAAGGAAGTAATTCTTCACATAAATCACAGTCAACCTGTGGAATCCATTGCCAGGGGATGCTGTGAAGGCCCAAAGTATAACTGGGTTGGAAAAAGAATTACATAAGTTCATGGAAGATAGGTCCATCAATGACTATCCTCTATAAAGTTCTGAAGGATTCATATGTCAGTGGGAAAGGAAGGTGACACTTTGAATAGAAATCTTGTATTTCATTGAGGTCCAAAGATCTCTCGGAACCAGAGGGTTTGATTCTGTTGTCACTGACACAAATGTAAATCATGGGCATCTCCACTGAGGTCAGTGGAGTTACATCAAGGTGAAAGCAGTGTGTCAGCAGAATTAGGCTCAGAATTTTATGTAGGAAATAGCTATTCTGAATAACTGGAATTATTGCTGACCCTGGGCCAAATCATCCCCTGCTATGGAAAATGCACAGAAGGGGAAAACACAGTCTCCAAAATTGACGTTCCTCAGAGCATGGGAAGAACGGGGCAGCATCCCTTCTATGAATGTCAGCAGTTTCACATATGAGAGGGGACATGGCTTGCTAACTCAGGAATATGTATGCAATCCTAGACCCAACTTTGTGGATGCTGGGACATGTGGAGAATCAAATTCAGAATCTAAGCAAGTCAAAAGGACATGTTAATTGGTGTAACTTATACTTTCTTCCGGTTTCCTCAATGAGTATGTTACACCAACTTCGACTAGGCTAACTTATGCTCTTTTAGTCTCTCTTACTTATTTAGACTCCCTTAGAATCACCGCCCCCACACATGTAACTTGAATACTAATAATGAGGTGGAAGAATGAAGAATCAGTGGGTCACTTAGGTGGTTTAGCCAAATTCCTTGACATACAGTTATATGGGTGCAGTATGATACTTTCTCAGAGCAGGGTTAGGAGACACAGCTATAAAAACACATAAATCCTGCCCACACACTGTCACCATTGCTACCACTATTGGAGCAGCATGGATGGAGAATTATGGTCCTGTTTTTGCCTGTATACACACAGCGTCCGAGGGAAATCAGCAGGGAGGACAAATGTAATTAGTTCATTTGGTTACATAAGTTAACTATTTGCATAAGTTGCTGGTTGTTTCTGATATCAATAATGCTTGCAAGAAAACATAGGGATGGGACTCACGTGAAAGGGAGATAGAGCTTTCTTGGGAGCTGGCCTATGACTGTGACTGTGTGGAATTACTGTGACAGGAGAACAGAATGGTGACAAAACTCACCACCTTCAGAACACAGAGTAAAACATCTCTTCCCTCACTAATAAAATAAATAAATAATATCCCAAAAGAGGGAAGGAGAGAGACAGTAACAAGATTTTCTTCTTTATGCAACAGATATCATGGTGATGAGAGAGGTATAAATACCTACAGACATTAGATAGAGCTATGAGACCTATGTATGTGACTCATTTTCTTCGGCACCCAGTGTTGTTGCCTATATATTTTGTGCACCGTGGTACTAGAAATCTACAAGGTTAAAGCAGGTTGTCTCTCATGGTGCCACAGAGTGGGTATGGGAGAGGGAAAGGCATTTGCCTCCTACCTGGTGATATAACTTTGGATAATCTGGTAATAATACTAATAATACTGCAGTGTTATGGTTCTCAATAACAGGAAACATTAAGTTTGGAGCATACTTAGAGAAAACAAAAGGTTAAATGAAGGCTGTGTCTGTTTTAAAACACTTGTAAATTTAAAGGCCCTACATTTTTTCTTGAGCTTTTACACTCTGCTGATATAGAAAGAACAGTCATCAGTCATTTTTAGCTGCTGCTCTCATATGCAGGAACCAATAAAACATTTTAAGTTGAACACATACATGTTATGTTTAGAACAACCACCCACTATGTACCATATGTTGTCACACTCTCTTACCAGAATGAAAAAGAATGAGTTTTCCTGATTTTTTTTACGGTATTTCAATTTAATATCTATTGAACCTTGCTTAATTTATTTTTAATTTGCAATAAATAAATGAAGGTGCAAGTAGTCACAGTGTTCCATGATCACAGTATTGCAATTCTCTTGCTACATTGTAATCATGTATTTCAGAAAGAATATTAAATTTGACAGAAGTATATAACTAAATAGCAAATATACGACAAGCTACTTCTTCAAGGGCTTGACCCTGCATGGTACTGGAGCATTCAGGCCCCAGTGCAGCAAAGCACTTCAACTTATGTTTAGCTGTATGTGCATAGTCACACTGAAGTAACCGTGTGTTTAATGCTTTGCTAGATTGGGCCAGAATGCATAGCACCTTGCAGGATACAGCATTAATAAAATATTAAGTCATGGTCTCATTTACAAATAATGCTACAATTGCTTTGTGCTAATACTTTCTCTAAAGTTGAACCTTAATAGAAACTAAGGCCTGGGTCCTCAAAGGTATTTAGGAACCTAACTACCATCAAAATTAATGGCAGTTATGCACCTAATACTTTTGAGGATCTGGCCCTAAATTCCAAGCCCGGGGCAGCAGCACACAGCCCTGAACAGGCTGAGCATGTTTGGTACCATGAGCATGGTTTGTGTAGTAGGGATGGAAGAATTTTCCGCACACCCAGGGCTATGACCCCATGTATCAGCATCCCTCCGTAGTGTGGTAAGAGTCAGAAAATGGTGGGGATCCACCTAACAGCGTAACACTATCAATAGATGTTAAAATAATGTAACAATTGTGGATGGTTGTTTTTGAAGAAACACTGTTCTCTGTAGGTGGTAGGTAGGACACTACCTGTGAAATCCAACTCACTGGAGAAAAACATCCTAAAAATTGTCAACAGCCGTGGCAATTGTGAAAATGTGCCACCTTGAGAATTAGCTAGATGGCACTAGACCATTCTTATGTAATTTCATTTTAATGTGATTGGAGGGTTTTTTAAATCCTTATTGGGTAGAAGTTCCTGGAATCAAGATAATATCTAGCTGTTTGGCACTTTTGTTTTATTCTAGTTATATTATATAATATTTATGGGACAAGACTAGCAGGGCTTCCCATTAACCCTCTTTCTGCATTTCTAACTTGTCTTTTAAAAACTGGTTTGATAAGTTTGAGATCTCTATTCTTGCTGTTAATAAGGATGACCTCCCAATTGCCAGGATACAGCCTTTGCTGTTATATTTTCCAGCTACTGAAAGGCCAGTACATTACCCTTTCCTGTTACTCTCTATGCTGCTGCACTTTCCACTTTAAAGACAATCTAGTAGACAAACATATAATGAGATCCAGTGGCTGGAACCTGAAGCTAGACAAACTCAAACTAGAAATAAGGCCCACATTTTTAACACTGAGAGTAATTGACCATTGGAACAACATACAAAAAGCTATGGTGGATTCTTCATCACTGGTAACTTTTTTCCTCAAAGATATGCTCTAGCTCAAACAGGAATTAATTCAGGGAAGTCCTATGGCCTATGTTATAAAGGATTTCAGACTAGATGATCACAATGGTCCCATCTGGCTTTGGAATTTATAAATCTATAAATCATGTCAAAGCAGCTAAATTAGTTAATAGTGCAATTTCCAGATCAGTACAGAAATTGTAAACAAGATGGTCCACATTTCTTATGCCTATAAACCCTCTGCATCTCAGCATCCTCCACCAATTACAAGCTTTCATTGAAGATGGATTTATGATTTATATAGACAATTACATATGATGCCCTTGCAAAAGATTCCAAGCATCATCTGTGTGGAAAAGCAAGATATTCTCTCAAAAAATGTGTAACATGATGTCAGTATCCCTGATTTTACTGTCCTGAGTGTATGTAATTGTAGTTTACCTGTTAATTAACCACTTGTTATCTTGACATTTGCACCGGTGGAGCAAAATCTTGGCTGCATTGAAGTCAGTGGGAGTTTTACCATAGCCATGTTCCACTGCTGTGAAATATTGATTCAGTCATATTAGTTCAATCTCGTTCTGTTTACTTGATACTGTTTACTCGATCTGTTTCAGAGTGTGCATCTTACAGAGCCTATTTTATGTTTGGTGATTTTGTTCTAATAGTCTTGAGTATTATTTGTAACACTAGCACATATAAATCTTTCAGATTAAAATGTAACTTTAGAGATGGTGTCCCTTGACCTGTATGTTATATATTATTTCTGCTGAGAGAAATACATATTTTATAGGGTGTGGTAATATGATGATGGGAGTTTCCTTGGGAGCTAGCTAGATGGTGCTAGTCTGATGTGACTGGAATACAGCCCTTGCTGTTGATTGGAAGGTACTAGAATAAAGAGACAATTTAGTTGTATGATGTAATTTCTCTATACCAACTACAGTATGTCTCTAAGCATGAAATACCTTCCAACACCTGTTCTCCAAGCTGCCGCCTTCATTCAAATCTCTCCTAAAAAACAATTCTTTCCATGTTGCCCATAAGAAGTGAGTATATTTACCAAACAAACAAAACTTCCATGGAACCATCATGCTGGTCACATACCATAACTAACTGTGTGATCTTATTACAGTAACCCTTGCCCTTCCTCACCCTTCCTCCTGATTGTTTGTTATTGCCTCTCATTGCGTCATGTATAAAATTAGACGAACCACTTTGAGGAACGCTCATGTCTTTTTCTTTCGTCTGTAAAGCACTTAGCATACTCGTTGACTCTGTACAAGTAAGTAATATGTACGCGTTATATCACATGTAGATCTCAAAGAGTTTTACCTAGGAAGGTAAGTGTAATTATCACCATTTTACACCATTGGGAAACTAAAGCTTAGAGAGGTGAAGACCCAGATCGTCAAAGGAATTTAGGTGCCTAAATACTTTTGAGGATTTAGGCCAAAGGGACTTGTTCAAGGTCAGACTGCATGCTAGTACTCGAACTGGGAATAAAACCCAAACCTCCTAATTCTTAGTTAAGTCCCCTATCTACTGGATCCCACTGCCCCTTCATTAATAACTGGACCTAATTAATGTTTCTCTTGAAATGGACTGACTATGTATTTGTCTGGCTTGCAATTTATTCACGTTTGCAGTGTTGAGGCAGCTGTGTTGGTCACATGATATTAGAGATACAAAGTGGGTGAGGTAATATCTTTTATTGGACCAACCTCTGTTGGAGAGAGACAAGCTTTTGAGTTTACACAGAGCTCTTCTTCAGGTCAAAGCTGTGTAAGCTCGAAAGCTTGTCTCTTTCACCAACAGAGGTTGGTCCAATAAAAGATATTAGCTCATCCACCTTGTCTCTAATTTATTCATGAACATTTTTAAAATTCTAGCAACACATTCTAATAAATGACAATGGCAAACCATTATTACGCTATTACCTTTGGCATTTATTATAATAACAGTAAGTATGATGAATTCCTTTGGCATTCAAGTGGAGGTAATGGGTAGTTGTATAAGAATTCCACTGTAAGCATTAAGAAATGTCTTCCTGTTATGAAGTGTTATCACTATACCTTACAAAGCAATACTGCAAAGATGTATCTGCTTCCTGTGTCATCTAAGATGGATGCTTTTTTGTGCAAGTTAGTTCACACATACATCTGCTTGTGCACTTTTTGCTGCTAATCACCTCCATGTTAGAATTTCACATACAGCAACTAAACAGCTTCGATATGTGACAGTGTTATTACTTTTTTTACAGCAAGTGATGGCGTCTGATGCCTGCTGCACAGATGACACAAATAGCATATGTGTACCCAAGTCGAAGATGGAACTCAACCTCTCTCTCTCTCTCTCTCTCTCTCTCTCTCTGAGAGGGGTGTGTCTGTGTGTGTGTGTGGCAAAAAGAAAATCTATATTGATAAATCAGAATAGGAAAGGAGTGAAAGGACAAACATTTACAAAAGACAGCTTTTCCTATTCTAGTTATAACACACATTTGTTACAAAACAACAACATCTCCGGTTATATTGGGTGGAGCACAGATGTGGAAGGCATACACTCTTGAGTTATAATACTGGCTTTGCCTTTGGATCGTGATGCAGCCTCAGGTAAGTCACGTGGGCCCAAATTTTAAGTGACCATTGATGGTGTGTTGTGATTTTTGAGTGCCCAACTTCAGGTCTGATTCTTGCAAGTGTTCAGTACTCTCAACTTCCACAGGACCTGAAAGTTCTCAGCACTTCTGAAAATCAGGCTAGGGTGAGCACCTAAAAATTGAGGCACCCTAATTGAGTGGCTACTTTTGAAAATATTGGTCTCAACCTCCTTGCCTCAGTCTCCCCCACTATCCAATGGAGATAACAGTACTTACTGACCTTCTTTACAGGATTGTTGTGACAAACAATTATATGCAGATAGATTGGCACTCTCACAGAGAATAGTATTGACTACTTGTATGATTCTGCCATCTTTACTCACATGAATAAGATCTGCTCATGCAAGTAGTCCCCCTGGGTGGCAAAATTAAGCCCTTAATATTTGTTAAGCACTTTGAAAATGTAAAGCACAATATAAGTGCTAGGTATTATTTGTTCACATAGATAAATTTATGTAGACAAAACATTTTCCTCTGATTAAGTTTACAGCCATTCAGCTATATCCACATTTAAAATCTGTTAGCTTTGTAAGATTAATGCACTCAGTTCCATTAAGATACGGAGAACTCATGAAAATATGTATTGCATAGCAGTTACTCCATTCTGGAAGATCTCTGTTCAGAAAAAATACTCTCTTCCCATGCACAATTGTTTCATACCTTTGGAACCCATGATCAAAGGATGGAAGGGACACACTGAAAATAAAGAAGTTGGCGTTGCCATGAAATAGTTTTGGAGCTCAGCAGAACAATCTATGCATATTTTCAAAGATATTTTTAGTGTGTGTGTGTGTGTGGGGGGGGAATAGTGCATAAGTTAGACCTGCAAAGAGGCATGTTTAACTTGCATTCTACTCTGGCCTCTTACATGGAACTTTACTCTCCTCCACTCTCTAAACACAGATAATTACCATGGTAACCACTGTATTTCAAGACTCTTACACATATCCTCACACCTTTCTTAAAGAAACACAGAGCACAACAATGTAGGATTAGAACAGTAAATCATTTAGCTGTTTTTTATTTTTTGTTAAATAACTGTCAGGATTTAGTGAAGAGCTGGACACTATCAACCAGTATCGATTTCAGTCTGAAAAATAAGGTGTTTAGACAGACATTTTGACGTCTTTCCTGAAAAATTGGATATGTTTTGTAACTGTGTGTAAGTAATGACCTATGGCTCTAGGGCAGCAAGATGAGAGGATTTTTGAGCCAGGGAAAGAGACTAATGGCCTAATACGGAGAGGTGATGAGCCACACTTAGTATTAAGCACTAAATTATGAAGACATTGAGCTCTGGCATCCCAGGAACTCCATGGTATTCACTGAGAACTTATCAAAGCTGCAAGGATCAGAGGTAAAAGTCTGGAGTAAATGTCTGTAGTTATTACTATATTTTTTATTATTCATATTTTTATTCCAAAAGCTTCTAAAGCTGTTATCAATACCCCATTGGGCTAGGTGCTGTACAAACACACAGAAGCGACTGTCCCTGCCTCAAAGAGCTTATAATATAAATAAATGAGACTCTTGTAGCACATACCTGCCCTGTAATACCCTCTGCTTTGTTAGCATGGAGCTGCAAGTAAACCCTGCCTCAGTTTCCCTGAAGCTAATAATTCCACTTCAGACACTCTTGACACATGAATCAATAATATTCTTCTTAGGGCTTGTTTGTTACAAAACCTCTTACAAAAAGGTGCCATAACAAAAAGGCCCCAACAAACAAAAGTTATGTCTGGCTTTTAGGGTTCCTCCAAAATCTGCCCCCTAAACTCTGTTCCTAGTCCCCTCAGGGTTCCTCTTAGTCTCTCCTCCTGGCAGGAGCCCTAGCTTGCTTCCTGGAGCTGGGGGCACTTTATCTCCTTTAGCTGGCTTCACATAGTCCATAGGCTGAGAGGGTTTGGCCGCCATCTGCTCCCTGCTAACTCAGGAGCCTTCTGACTCCTTTCAGTATCTGCAGGCATCTGATATCCCACGATGAAGAAGGGGGCAGCATTTATGCTGATCTCTTCCAACTCATTCCTTATTGGCTGGGTGAGAGTGGAGCCTTGACCCACACTCTTTTCTAGTCAGAAATTACTAGCTAATTACATCAGCACATTGGGTATGTAGGTATTCAAATGATCTAAAATGCAGGTGCCTAAAAAATGCCCAGTGAAGGACAGGGCACAATGCTGACTCCCCAGCATAATGGCATAACTATTATTTATTTTCTGCTTGGATATGACAAATCTCAAATCTGAGACAAATCTACAATGTGTAGAAAATAAATGGTATTTCCAGTAGCAGGTGTCCATAATTGCTTAGAAGGTGAACAGAACACAGTGATTTACATGCATTTACATTTAAACTGATTCTTCCATAATTTCTTTTCTAATTCATGATGTGGAGCTACATTCCCTGCCATTTCTTCTTAAGTAAATTTAGAACATTCTGTTCAGAAACTTGAATGTACACTTTAAAGGAGATCAAAACTTTCTTACTCCTGCCCCTGCCTCCTAAAAAGCAATAATTAGGAAAACAACAGTATTTGGTATGGTAGTAGAGAAGTAAACAGAGATGAAAGAATAGGGAACTCATGAGGTTCTTCAGACAAATGAAGTTGTCCTCCAGACAAATTAGGCAACAAGTTGGACCCAGCATTGAAGGTGGGATGCAGAATTAAATCCAAATCTGAACTTTTCCAGAATTTAGGAGGCTTGTGTACAGAGTTCCCATCTCTAATTAGGAAGTTCATTAAAAGCACTCCATCAATACTGAAAACTTATTTTAACAACAATCCTTACTTCTGTTACTAATAAGACCTTAGATGATTGAAACTAAAAGTAAATTAATTTTTTACTATGTATGCTCCTTGTTCACTCTTTGCACTTTACTCAGGCAGGTCAGTGAAATGAACATGGTCATTTTCAATTTCTGGTTCTCATGTAGTTGAACAATAAGGTTGTGTTTGAGCTTCCAGCACTGCAAGGGAATGTTTAAACCCCACCATCATGAGTTCATGTAATCTTTAAAACACTATGACAATAATTCTATTACTATCATGCTTTGGGAACCCCCCTCCCTTTTTTTGGAACAAAACCTAAAGGTTAGATTTAAACTACTTGGCAGTGATTCTTTAAAGTGGGATTTTCCACAGTGAGGGTAAAATTGAAAGAACTGACCATTTAAACAATGGCTATTTTCTTGGTCCATAATTATCTCTATTCCTCTTTCCTTTATTTAGGGCCTTAATTTAAAATAGTTCCATATCAGAACACAGGGCCAGATCTTCAGCTGGTAGAAACAGCATAACTCCAGTACAGTCAATGGAGCTACAATGATTTACACCAGCTAAAGTTTTGGCCCCAGTCTTTCTTCTTGATCTCCCAGTGAAATCATCACCCTCAGATATAGTTCATTGTTACAAATTCATCATTATGATTTTGATGCAAGATCCTGGAGCGGAAGATGGGCTATAAGGGGGCGGAGGGGAAGGTCTTTTAAAATATAACCGCTATCTTTGATAGGTAAATCTGGCAGTAGAAACAATAAATGATACAGGAAAGATAAATGGATTTATCAAGGTATGAAACATGCTTATATTTTCCTTCATGTTAGTGATCCTACTCTCAGTGTTTACAGTTCAAACGTGTTTCTCAGTTTATTCTTACATTAGTGAAACATTACTAAATATCTTTTTGAAGAAGTGAACTTTCAAGGATGGACAGTTTGAAATATTTGAAAGTGAGGATATCCAAAGAAGCTTGCATGGCTAACATAGAATTAAGCCTTGAATTCTTAAGTATTCCTATAAATCAAAATAGCCCCCCTCCAAAAAAATCTCTGTCTGTGTTTGGGAATAAGTATATTAATTTATCTTGATGACATGTTGATTGTAGCTTGTTCTCAGGAGATTTTTTCCTTCCATCTCAGATGTGTAGCTCATCCCCTTCTGTCTTTGGTATTTGTAATAAATTTTAAAAGTTCATTCCGATCCCGTCATGGGGAATGGAATTTTTGAGAGTTCACAGTAGTTTCAGTTTTCTAAACCCTAAAAGTTTCTTTTCCATGGAAAGAAATATTTGTATTAAATAGTAAAGGGTTTCCCCCCCCAACTGGAACAGTTTGATCGTATGGGAATCAAATTGATGCCATAGAATTCTTTATTGTGCATCACTTGGGATCTTTATTGTGTAATTTAAACACATTTCAAAGAATTCAAGAGCTGATCAATATTTGACTTTTTATTGGGTTAAGAACCTTGGCTTTGAAATATATCTTCTTATCTGTCTGTTAGCTGGTGATGCAGCAGTTAGTGATTGCGTCAGCACAACTGGAACATTCAAGTTTTTGGGCAATGGCATTCAACTGTCTACATTCCATCTGAGCTGAAACTTTGCACATAATCCTAAGCAAAAGGATAATAGCTTTTAACGTACAGTATTTAAAAAAATGACTGGTTTGGCTGTTTGAATTTTTGTTCTGAGTTTGTATTGTTATTTAATTAGTTTTAGACAATTCTGCCTGGTTCTCTATAATAATATAATAATTGTTCCTAACATTAGCAGTACAACAAGTGTAAGCTGTGGTATTTAGGATCAGTATTCTGGGAGTGCTGGTCACTCTGAGATTTTTTTATAAGGGGAGCTCTTCAGCTGGTCTTACCTAGGCAACTGAAGGGCAGATAAAGGGGAACACAGCTCTTGACATTAATCTGCTGCGACTCAATTGCTTGGTCTCAGGCTGGGCTGGGTTGAGGTGATGATGTCATTGCCTATTCTTCTGGCTTCCAAATAAGACCAGTGGACCAAAGTGATGATGCAGTAGCATGTCATTCACTCTGTCCTGGCTGGCCAGTTATTGTGGTTTTAATTCAGAGATGCCACATGTCTTTAGATCAGGTCTGAATTTGGCTTCCAAGAGTAAAAGTTGGTCTTGTAGTTTGTGTCAGGTCCTCTTAGGTGGCAACAGCTGACAAAACTAGGTTCTCCTCTTTGATAAGACAGATCAAGGTCCATCTCTGGTTTCATAATGGCTCAGAGGAGGGGACTGATCCCCCGTCCCAATTTTTGATATTCCTTAGTGTAACTGGCAAAAATGTGGAGATTGAGACATCTCTTCCTAACCACTAGCTGAAAATGGATACCAGGTAAAGGGATGCTAAGCTAGGCTGCCTATGTCTGGGTTGAGTGTCTTAATAAATACTATTGTTGTGCGATGTCACACCTCTCTGGGTGTAATTCTTCCACCATCTCCAGTCCTGCTTAGAGGCCTCCTTAGAGGAATAGGTGGACATACCATGATATGCTCAGGAGGGAGATCACTATATTTCCCTGCAAGTCTAATACCTTCCACTATGGGTTGCAAGTGAGCATGGGACTCAGAACTTTCATTAGCAAGGGAAAGAAAAAAAGAACACAACCACTTTATCAAAAGTGATAACTCCATTATCCATTGGTAGTAGCAGGCTGTTAAATCTTGATGGGGGCCAGCTACAGGAGAATGACATGGTAGGCACCCGGGCAGCGTGTTATACACATTTTGTGAGACAGGTTAATACATAGGGTGAAATCCTGGACCCACTGAATTCATTGACCTCAATGGGTCCAGGATTTCACCCACAGTTTTCATATATATAGACTCCTTTTCACCTAAGTGGAGTCTTCATTCAGTTGAAAGGCCTACTTCATTCCAGCAGGAAAGCATTTGGAGTTACGCTCTGACTTGGCTTGGCAAGAAAGAATTCCCATAGTTTATCTACTCATCTAGAGAGGAAGGTTTTGTGGTTAGAACTCAGAGCTTTAAGTTCTGTGAGATCTTGGGCAAATCACATAACCTCCTGGTGCCTTATTTCTCCATCTGTGCAATAGGGCTAATAATATTTTCTACCCTGCAGGGGTGTTGTGAGGATACATTAATTAACTGATGTTTTTTAAGTGCTCCAATAGTATGTTGATGGGGGTGTGCATTTATACAAAGCTAAATAGATACATAAAATCCAGGACGGAATGCTGTTGTTTTTATTTTCAAAGTGCCATAGTGGTATATGTAGTTTACAGGCAAATATAAAGATAAAACCCCTGCCCTGAAAGGTTTACATTAAACTATATCAGAGCATTGCAAATTAATGCAGAAATGTACAGTATTTTTGTGAAATGTATATGCTGGTAGACAATTCACTCAGAATGGAATAGTCTGTATCTAAATAACTAACAATTAGCTTATTTGAAGATCTCGTTTTTTCTTTTACTTCTGATGGGTTATTTTGAGTAATGTATATGGTTCCATTTGCATGATTTTCTTTTATTGACTTGGCTACTATATCTGTTTGGGGTATATTAACCAGTATTTTTCACAACGTTTCAGTTCTGATACCCCTGGCCAATCAGAATCTTAGGCAAATTTTAAATAAGAGACACAAAGAAAGGTAATGATAAAATAACTGTGACATTTACAAACTAACAAACACTGTGGTTTGCCAGCCCTGACAAATATGCATGGCCCAGTTTAGGACAACTCTGTTTACATAATGTGCTACCGTAGGAAGGACTGTGATATAAATATACTGCAAGTATTGTGAGGTAATAGGTTCTCTGTATTATTGAATGGCTGTAAAATTGTCTCTCTGGACTCCGAGTAGAATACAAGTTGATTTTAATATTCTAATGATGACCGACATTGCTCTTAAAAATGACCTAAAATGGTAATATATTCCAATATGTGCTGAACACCCTTTATGGCATTGCTGCATTTTTACCCATAACATACTACTTTTCTTTTTGATCCTTGTATCCAGCCCCACAACTGGACGCCTCTTGATCCAGTATGACAGTTCTTAATGCACTATGCCATGATGTCACTACCACCAGATAACTGATGAAGAATGAAGCCAGTTCACAGAGTCCAGAGAAGAGATGTTTTTTTAATTTTGTGGTGGTGGTTTGAAGAGGATTTTTTAAAAAAATAACTAAATAATATAACATCTATGTGGTTTGCATTTGTGTGTGAGCCCTTGTAGTCTTTCCCTGTGGAGATTAGGAAAGAGAAGGGGAACTCATATAAATACAATCCCACTTGCAAAAATAACTCCAGGATAAAAACTGTCCCTAAAACCTTCTGATTAGAGCACTAGTTGCAATGCAATGAAAGCCCATCTCTTCAGAAAGTAGCCAGTGAAGGCTGTAAAAGGTCACCAGAGAGCTTCTGCATGAATCACAACTGAACAACTTTCTCCCAAAGGGAAAGAGATTAAATAGGTGACTAGAACTGCACCGAATTCTGGTAGAGTCAGAAGAGAATTTCCACAGGGAATGGGTAAGAGAAAGATGAGAAGGGGGATGTGATGGCCAGCCATTAATATGCTTTTTATGGTGCTGTCTCTAATACATTCTCAGCATTTTGATTATATCATGCAAAAATACTTGACTAACAATTTTAAACATAGCGCAGGACACAGTATGCGTATAGAAATGGAGTCACAGTCCTTTATTTACACAGTATGGCGGCACTATTATATTGATATAACATTTAGCCATTGTTCTGTGTCCCTCCTCCTTAAAATCCATAGAAAAAGCCTCAAAATGGTCATGTTAGTTTAGGGCAGAGGTTGTCAAACTGTGGGTTGCGACCCCATTTTAATGTGGTCGCAAGGGTCAGTATTAGACTCGCTGGGGCTCAGGGCTGAAGTCAAAGCCCATGGGCTTCAATCTGCGGCAGCAGGGCTCAGGGTCCAGCTCCCCTATCTGCCCTGGGAGGCGAGGCTCCACCCCCGCCCCCACCCGGGGTCATGTAGTAATTTTTGTTGTCAGAAGGGGGTCCCAGTGCAATGAATTTTGAGAATCGCTGGTTTAGGGTCGGGATTAGAAATTTTCTAACAAAAACTGGATAAAGATTTCCTGATTTTCAGCACCTTAAAAACAGATGTTTTTCACAGTTCCAGTGTTTGTATAACTTTTTTTGCCTCACTGTAGCACAAAAAGAGATAAATAAAACATAGTCCATTGGACTCCCCTAGTTGAGATATAGTTCACAGGAGCAAAATTTAATTGTATTAAATGAAATATCAGAAGTCATTGTGGTTTTCATTTTGGAATTGAGCTATGAGGCATCATGTCTGGCAAGCTTAGTATAGACCATCAGGAGACTGCTGGAAAACTAAGCTTCAGTTTAAATATAATAAAGTGATTCACCCAAGACCTCTTTCCCTGCAGAATGTTACATTGATGAGTCCCAAATCTCCTCTCTGTTCTCAAAGCTTACTCCTCTCTTCAGCTATGCAGCCACAACTCTTTCTCTGACACTTCCTCCTGGATGTTCTGCCGCCATGTCACACACAATATGGTGGAAAAATGGACAGCTAGGATGAAATCCATTAAAGTCTATAAAAGTTTGGCTGTTGACTTCAGTGGGGCCAGGATTTCATCCCTAGTCTTCTCTTCCAAACTCGTCTGCAGCTCTCTCTATTTCTCTCTCTTTGTTAGTCTTTCTAAAACCAATAACCATTATGGTATCTTTAATAATGCATTCATAATGTATTAATTTGAAGCTGCGTCCATATACAAGTAGCAATCATGAACTGTATCCCTATCAAATTACCTACAAAAGTTTAAAATAAAGTGTTTCTGCCTTTTTTTCTCCTTCATATCATATAAAGGAATATTTTTTATTTTTTTCTACTTTTCTGATTTTTTTAATATTGCAAACTTAGTCTAACGTGTTTTCATGGATGACTGGATAGTTATTGTGATTATGACATCACAAGTATAAAAATGTGAAACCTGAACCTTTGAGGAGGGTAGGGATATCTACTTATTTAGCTATTCAGTCTTTTAAAGACTGTTTTACTTGATTTATTGCATTAAAAACAGTTTAACTCAAACACCTGAGAAACAGTTGGGAGAAATAGACTTTTTGTGAAATATTAAACATTCTGCCATTTTGTCTGCGGGCTACAGCAGATCTGATTCCAGTTCTCTGGCCCTCCAATATGTTCTCCAGCAAAAACAAATGACACAGAATTTGATATCCTGGCTAGTTCCTTGATAGTGTTTGGGTGAAAAACAAGCTGCAACTTTTTCAAAACAAAATACAGATATTCTAGGCCTTCTTTACATAACAACAGGCAATGATGTTACAAACAGATTATGATTTCTCTGGAAGATGAAGCAGATAGAGAATTTGAGCTGTGAAAGAGAAAATCCTTATCAACAAAAAATTTCAATAACAGTAAAGTGAACTGAAAAATATAGGCCAAATGCCTTTCATGTTGTATAAATGTTTGTTTTTTTAACAACTGTACCTTTCTAGGGCAAAAGCCCCACTTTAAGATGTAATCTATAGGAGGTAACCTTTAAAGGAATGAAGGTGTATGAAAATTTGTACTTCATCTTCTAACGTCCCATTTTGTCCCAGGGTCAAATTTAGCACTTGCCTACAGTCAAGAAACATAGTAATTTTACAGGTTTTTATATATTTTCGTTCTGCATGTCCAATTTGTTCACGCTTTTCTGGCCTCTGACACCCACGCTGCCAGCCATGAAGATTTGTACACATTCTTCTGAGAAAATAACGCCTTCCCAGGAGAGAGATTAAATCCACTAGAATTTCAGTTTAATTTTACTAAATTACATAGGACACTACACTTTATGTGGCAGTTAGAAATTCACCAGTTTTAGGTCAGGCAGTTTAGTTAATCTATGTAGTTTATGTACTGTATGGCATTCTGCTTTTTATATAATACCATATATATAGTACAGGGATTTTCATAGGTTTTTAACCGTGCAATTTGCTATCAAGTAAAGAAGGTAGGGTTTTACCAAATTATCTGAGTAAGTATATTATAGCTTAGCTTGTTCATTAACCTATTCAAGCAAAACCCTATCTTGCTAAATGAGGGGCTCAAAATCAAATATTTCTATTGCTATTTGCGTGGTACTGTATCCAAAGTTACAGCAAAACCGAGAAATTGCAATTTAGAAATATGTAGCACTCCAATTATTGGGGTGATAGCAAAATTTAAGAGTAATCTGAATGCTTCTGAAAACTCTGCTGATAAGACTTCAAAACATTGGGAAGATTTTCAACCTGGGTTGAAAAAAAAATCCAGAAACTGAGTTAATCAAGAGTACAAGGTAACTTGTTTAAAGTGAAATCTGACTGCCTCTGTTATCATTACTGTTTCCTGAGAGACAGTTTATGGAAGGTAGTTTTATGATGCATTCCTGAAACACCTCCAATTTTCAAATATGCAATATAAACCACCTTCTGAAAACTGCATAACTTGCCCTTGATTTATAAATACTACCACACCTACTTTAGATATAGCAAAATTTCTGAAGTTCTAGTGGAGTCAGTAATAAAAACATAGCTTAACTACTATAGAAAGATTTGCTAAAGAATCAGAGTATCAAGGGACAGGAAACCACCTAGTAGATTAAAGCTCTCTGTCTATTCCTATGTTAATGGAAAGAAGTACTTAACAATCCATGATACACGTTAGCAAGAATAGCTGGAAGAAAAATACCGAGTAAAAATATTTATTTTTAATGTATGCTGTGTGCTGTTTCCCTTAGACACTGGGGTTAAAAGGAAGAGTCCTTTGTAGAGCTTGAACAAATAAAAATCTTACTGATTCTTTAACACTGAATTTAGTAGATTTTAAGCTATTTGTCATTAACGGAGAACAGACTGCAACCATTCACATAATAACAACCATTTTCCATTCTGTGTGTAAACTGTGAATTGTGAGGTCCTGGAGAATATCTCCCCCAGCTTACGTGTGCTCTTCAGGCCCTATCTTGCGGGTTGTTCTGCAGGCACTTTCCGCTGCACCTGGTACAAGCCAGAGAATTACTCAATGCTCAGTCTTGTGCCTGACTACAACATCCCTCAACAATACCAATCAAGGCTTTTTGGTAAAATTCTCGTTAACACTGTGTCACCATCTGGAAATGGACATGTAACCAAAATGTCCCACATGCTCCTTCCAGCTCGTGCAGGGTCCAAACACTACAAGTCTTCAAGAAAAAGATCAGTCTCTTCAAGAAACCCCTCTCATCTTCAAAGGGAAATTCTTCATAAGGGGGCCTGATCCAATGGGGGATAAAGACACTCAGCATCTTCCAGAAAGTTCTCAGCACATTGCAGAATTGGGCCTGAGGTCTTTTCTTATCAATACAAGCTACAGCTCTAGTCCTGTGAGATGCTGTGGTGCCCTCTCTTCACTGACTTCACTTGCCATTCTTCATGAAGATGTATGTCTTGGACCTAATTCTTTTCTTGTTTACCTTGGTTTAACTCTAACTTCACACATTTCCTGTATGCCTTTCCCTTGCCTTTCCACTTTGTGCCACTGCAGGTCAATTTAGATATTATCATCTGTTGTATTTGAATATTAGTGTTTTTGAGGCTCCTATTATTGTGATTCCCGGTTGTTGAGTGGCCTACAAGGTAGAATCAATTATGCTGCAAAGACCAGCATGAACTGAAGATTTGAAGTTCTCCTGTGTTTTCTTTATACCAACTTATACCAACCCCACCTCTATGGTATTTGAGGGCTTACTACAAATGCATAATTGCAGACCCATAACAACATGTACATTTCTTAGTGACAGGTTTCAGAGTAGCAGCCGTGTTAGTCTGTATTCGCAAAAAGAAAAGGAGTACTTGTGGCACCTTAGAGACTAACAAATTTATTAGAGCATAAGCTTTCGTGAGCTACAATTTCTTAAGAAATTACATTTCTTAGTGAATATCTTTATTTGCCATTGGTGATTATCTAGAAACTGCACTGAAGAGAGATCAGCTAACACAAATCCATCATTTTTGAAGGAAATAGTCATAGGGCCAGATTTTCAAAGGTATTTAGGTGCCTAAAGACGCAGGTGTCTAGAGGGATATACAAAAGCAATTAAGCAGATTAGATGCCTAACTCCCACTGATTTACTCTCCTACTGATTCCTGTCTGATCCTGTAATTCTGTTGATGACGCACAAGAAAGGATAGAATCCAACTCACTCCCTCTTAGTTGTGTGACCTCTGCAGTGATACCAGGAGTAAACAGTAGTATAAACGTATCATTGTCATTAAAGAAGATATGCTTCTGAATATACATAGGGAGCAGATAAATTGAGTGAGAAGGTGATAATATTATAGTCATTCCTTAGAGCAAATCACACTTTAATATAATGTTCTTGTTTTTTCTATCATAAAAGTTGAGAATTCATCCCTGGTATATTTGGGAGGTAATAGGACAAGGCAGCTGGATATCTAACAAGACTAAGAAGCATACGTGCCAACAAGGAAGCCTTGACTATTACACGTTTTCTGCATATTGTGTCAAGGATGAGAGATCAAAGATGCACCTTTTTCTAGTTCATGAATGATGTATGTACACAATAATGTAATTTTCAATCTCGATTCTGTCAGACTTGGATAGGGAGTCAAAACCAAGCATTTTTAATTTCTGTGCCTCTGGTTATTCCAGGTTTTATAGTTTTATATCCAAGTGACAAGATTCCACTTCCTAGCACCTTCTAGCATTGGAACTAATGGTATGCAATTGACCTGGTGTCAGTACAGTCTCTAGAAGGCACAGTTCAACTCTCAGCAAAGAATTGGGACCACAAAGAAATTAAAGAAAATAGCATCCATGAAGGTTTGGGAAGTAGGAAATGGCTGAGCAATTGTGGACTGATGAGGTAATGATTAAAGTCTAGTACGGTTTACTGTGTCTAGTAATCTGAAAAAGATGGATGCTGTGTCTTAATTATTTTCTAAAAGTGTCACTTTAACCAATGGAAGAATTAAAGTGATACTAGATCAGCCTTTAAATAAACCCTTTTTAAAAAAATTGTTTAAACATGCACACATCCATATTTTTATTTTATTATATGGTTACCAGAAAAGGTATTTTAAAAATATTTACATGAGGTGTATCTGAGGCAGAGAGGTTTAAGCACATGAGTGGTGAAGTGGTGCCCTTAAATCTTTTAGAAGTGAGAAAAAAGATGCTGAAATTTCATTGTTTTTGATAAAAAAAAAAGTGGAGTACTTGTGGCACCTTAAAGACTAACACATTTATTTTAGTGAGAAGAAATGGTGCAATAAGTGGTTTGAGCAGTAGGTGGCTCCTGACTGGAGTGAAAGCAGACACAGATATGTGTTCATTAAGGCTACTGATGAGCATTTGCTCATGTGAGTAATGCCATTGACATCAGTGGAACCACTCATGTAAGTGCTCTGCAGTGTGAGTAAGGGTTGCATAATCTGGTTCTCTGGTAGGGAATTTTCTTCTCCTGGAATATAGTCTGCACAAGAGGAAGAGGAAGTTGAGAAAGAAATAGAAGCATCCAAAAGAGCCAGAGACTAACATGGAAGCAGAGTTTGAGGCTAGTTTAGACGCAAAGCACTTGCAGAGACTATTGAAGACAAAACTGACTTAAAAACATGTGAGAATCTTCCGAAGCCTGTAAAAGTAAGACAAAGGATCTTCCTCTTTCATAAGAGCCCATCTAGTGGTTCCAGGATACAGAAGAAAGTGTTTCAGAGTAGCAGCCGTGTTAGTCTGTATTCGCAAAAAGAAAAGGAGTACTTGTGGCACCTTAGAGACTAACAAATTTATTAGAGCATAAGCTTTCGTGAGCTACAGCGCACTTCATCGGATGCATTTGATGGTAAAAGAGCGATGGTCACATAAACATCACCCTATATCGGAAACCTACTGACCGCTATTCCTACCTACATGCTTCTAGCTTTCATCCAGATCATACCACACGATCCATTGTCTACAGCCAAGCTCTACGATATAACCGCATTTGCTCAAACCCCTCAGACAGAGACAAACACCTACAAGATCTCTATCATGCATTCCTACAACTACAATACCCACCTGCTGAAGTGAAGAAACAGATTGACAGAGCCAGAAGAGTACCCAGAAGTCACCTACTACAGGACAGGCCCAACAAAGAAAATAACAGAACGCCACTAGCCATCACCTTCAGCCCCCAACTAAAACCTCTCCAACACATCATCAAGGATCTACAACCTATCCTGAAGGACGACCCATCACTCTCACAGATCTTGGGAGACAGGCCAGTCCTTGCTTACAGACAGCCCCCCAATCTGAAGCAAATACTCACCAGCAACCACACACCATACAACAGAACCACTAACCCAGGAACCTATCCTTGCAACAAAGCCCGTTGCCAACTCTGTCCACAAATCTATTCAGGGGATACCATCATAGGGCCTAATCACATCAGCCACACTATCAGAGGCTTGTTCACCTGCGCATCTACCAATGTGATATATGCCATCATGTGCCAGCAATGCCCCTCTGCCATGTACATTGGTCAAACTGGACAGTCTCTACGTAAAAGAATGAATGGACACAAATCAGACGTCAAGAATTATAACATTCAAAAACCAGTTGGAGAACACTTCAATCTCTCTGGTCACTCGATTACAGACCTAAGAGTGGCTATCCTTCAACAAAAAAGCTTCAAAACCAGACTCCAACGAGAGACTGCTGAATTGGAATTAATTTGCAAACTGGATACAATTAACTTAGGCTTGAATAGAGACTGGGAATGGATGAGTCATTACACAAAGTAAAACTATTTCCCCATGTTATTTCTCCCCCCCACCCCACCCCCCACTGTTCCTCAGATATTCTTGTTAACTGCTGGAAATAGCCTACCTTGCTTGTCACCATGAAAGGTTTTCCTCCTTTCCCCCCCTGCTGCTGGTGATGGCTTATCTTAAGTGATCACTCTCCTTACAGTGTGTATGATAAAACCCCTTGTTTCATGTTCTCTGTGTGTGTATATCAATCTCCCCTCTGTATTTTCCACCAAATGCATCCGATGAAGTGAGCTGTAGCTCATGAAAGCTTATGCTCTAATAAATTTGTTAGTCTCTAAGGTGCCACAAGTACTCCTTTTCTTGAAGGAAGTGTGGGACTCTTTTACAAAGCCAGCCTGCAGTGAAATGCACCCACAAGGAAGCTCTGATGGAGCTTTCAGAGCAAGAGAAGCCTGAAGCTGGAAGAAAATAATTTCCATGCAGGCACATGCAGAAAAATAGACACTACTCCAAAAATTCCTCCAAACCAAGTAATGATAACAGTTACTGTACTGTTCAACTCAAGGGATTAAAAAGGTCTCAAGCTGCCTATTCTCGGGGAATAGCCCTATTTTTCCTGCAGATTTCCACCTTTCCCAGGAAGAGGCACCCTTGCTCCCTATCTGTCTCTACAAATGGTTCTGTTTGTAGAGGAGTTGATGTAGCTGAGCATAGGGAAGAACAGGCCATGACTTCTTTTTAAAGGCAAGAATTCTTGCTCTGCAGGTTGATATTCAGAAAGGGGAGGAGAAAACCTAAATAAGTGAATAGTAAATATCATGTGATGTAAAAGCTGACAATTTATTAATGTGATGCTGAGAAAATGGATAGAAATAATAAGTTATAATAGCCTTAGGCAGCAGTAATTATTACAAGCTATTGTGATCCAATATGGCAGCTGTGGATGCCTCTTCCTGGGAAAGGCTGAAGTTTGATATTGTGGAAATAATAGTATGTGTTTATGTAATGAAAGATTGTGGTTAAAATTTTCAAAAGTACCTAAGTTCCATTTTCAAAAGTGACATAGGTATTTAGGAGCTTAAGGGAATGTCTATACTGCAATTGTGTGTGTGTCTGCAGTCCATATAGACCTATCTGAGCTAGTTTTAATCTAACTAGCTCAGGTACTAACAGCAGTCAAGCCATGCCAGCATGAACTTCAGCCTGGGCTATACAGGAACCCTGGGTAATTTCTTGGGTGGATAGGAAGTTTCACTGCTATTCTTACTGAGCTAGCTAGTTTAACACTAACTCAGGTATGTCTACACAAGCTGCAATGAGGCCACCTGACTGCAGTGTAGATAGACCCTAAGTCTCAATCAAAGTCAATGGAACTTAGGTTTCAAGCGAAAATTTTACTCTAGTTAACAATGCCTGCACCCAAAGGTTCAGAATTAATGTCTCATGGGCCACCTAAATTCTGGCATTACCTAACTTCTGAGTGCTTGGCTTTACAATCTAAATAACATTCTTCTCATTTTTTGTATGTAATATATGTATATATAACAATATTTGGCAGAAGATTATATAAAGAGAAACCATATATCAAAGGCTTAAACAAAAGAAAGCAAAGTTAAGGCTGAGCATTAACTATAACATTTGGATTTTGAACAAGTATCACCAGATTTTTGCATGAAACTATTATTATTATTATTAGTATTATTAGTATTAATAATAGTGTAAGTATATTATTTCCTTATTAGTTATGGTGTACCATTAATAAAATGAAAAAATAATTCTCAAAGTAGCAAGCAAACTCTTCATTTTGCAGTATTCTGCATCATTTCACGCTAGACTAAACTAATGCAATTCCAACAGAGAAGTGTTAACTAAAGCTACTTCACTGTCTTGTGTTTTATCTATGACTCTTTCTTACTAGCAATGAAAGAGCAACATTACATTAACATTTCCTCTTCATTTTACTATGACATACAGACAATATAATAGAAAACTGCGAATGTAGACATTTTTAATATGATACCTATGTAGTGTAGATATACTGTATTCCACATGCAAACACTCCCAGTATTCTTTTATAGGCTAAAAGGGGGTCCCTATGCACATAAATATTAATGTGTGCACCTGCCTTCAATAAGCCCATGTCAAGTGAACAGCATGCCAAATTTGCCTTGTAAAGCAAATGTAAAAAGAACAGACTTGTTGCTTTGAAAAAAATATTTTTAAAGGAAAATCACAATTGAACAGGTTTAGTTGAGGCCTGGGATGTGAAAGTATCTGAGCCAGGCCTATGAAATAATGGAGGAAAAAAGGTCGCCATAATTACAGTGGATTTCTTCATGTCAGTTTCAGAAAAATTGCAGAGTATGTTCTGTAGTAGCTAAATTGGCCAGGTCTTTCCAGCTCGGTCCTAGACTAAATGGCACCCCAGGCAGGGTGCATCTTCAATGCCCTCCCCTCCATTTGTTAAGCTTTTGAATACCTTATTTTTTATTGCATTTGTAGCCCATTTCATGACTTCAATGCACAATTTGCATGCATGATTTATCCCTGTCATATAAGATGATAAATTTGCTCACTAGGATCTGTAAATCTGTATTTATTTATGCCATATATAACCAAACACAAAAATTCATTTCCTCTAAGCTTACAGAAACTTTTTAATTTTAAGAATAACTGAAATGTACGAACATCAAGAAATTGAACTGTGCACCAATATTGGGTGGACCAGTATTAAATAGTGTTACAGTAGGTGACAGCCTTAGAATGTTAACCCCAATCCATTAGTTCAAAAGGTCACTTTTCTTGCCTTTGCCCTTGTGAACTGAAGCATAGCATCAGAGAGATCCAAAAACTGGCCAATGGCATTTTCTAGCAATAAAATAGCAAGTGATGTCAATCACTCATAAGCCATCATCAATCGAAGATGTGTTTTAATGAGCCTGAGTTTCAAAAAACTTCTCTCACCACCAGGACCAGCCCTACCATTTTTGCTGACCCAAGCAGGATGACTGAAGACCAAAGCTGCTGCCGAATTGCCACCGCGGTACAGCCTGCAGAGTGGAGCTGCTGCCGAATTGCCTCCACGGCAGCCTGAATAAAGAGGCTGCTGCCAAATTGCCACTGCCGCGGAAAGATGAGTGCCACCCTGACGGCACACAGACTGCTGCCCCTTTCACAGTGCCGCCCCAAGCACCTGCTTGGAATGCTGGTGCCTGGAGATGGCCCAGCTCATCACTCATGACTGTGACCGGCAACATAAGCAGAATCCTCAAAGCTATCCACAGATTAGGAAAAGTGTCCCTCAGCTCTGCATTGTGAAAGAATTGAAGAACTTGGAGTGGAGAGTGCTTCCCATGTTGCAAAATGTGATGGATGTTGTCCAATTTGACATAAAGGTTTTTATCATTGATGTCAGAACATTCCCCAGGTGTCAGCATTCAGTGAAAGTTTGTATAATTGTTCAAGAGTGTTTTTCTGTCCACTGGCAGGTTACTAAAGTCATAAACCCCCCGCCCCCGCCCCAGATCTTGTTGTGGTGCTTCATTTGTCCAAACCTTTCTTCAATGGACACTTGAGCAATGTCAGTGAGAGAGCAAAACAATTCTCTCTTGAAGAAATTTGAAGTCAATGATCTGGTTTGGGAGGCTTTTAGCCCTGTGTCGGATTCTGGCCTCAGCTTTATTTGACTGTGCCAGTTTATCAGGGCATCATAAACCTCAGTCACTTGATAACACACTGGCTTTATGTTGTCAATGTGACGCTCCCAGCGAGTGTCAATTAGCAACTTCATGGTCAGATGTATAACATTGTCTGCGAGAATCTTCCACCTGATAGTTGATGCTGAAAACAGAATGTATATCCTTTGCAGTACTCTGAAGAGAGATTCTGAATCTAAAGAAGATGACGCTGCATCTGACATAACCAGGTTGAGGGAATGGCAGCTACAAGGCACGAAGAAAGTTCTTAGATTCAATGCAAGGATCCTTGTCTGAACGCCACTGTTTCTTCCCTTCATGTTTGCACCATTGTCGTAGCCTTGGCCACAGCATTCCTGAAGCTTTATTTTATTCTAATTCAAAATGTTCATAAACAGTTCTGTTAGGCCTTTTCCAGTGGAGTCATCCACAGACAGGAAACAGCTAAAGTGTTCCTTCACTAGGATACAGCCATCCTCGTCATCAACAAATCTTACTGTAAATGACATCTTTTCACTGTGACTATGGTCAGGAGTGCAGTCCATTATTATGGTGTAATACTTTGCTTTGCCGAGCTGCATCAATATGTTATCAAGCACCTTCCTTGCCATAAAGTCAATCAATCTGTTTTGCTGCAGTAATGGTCCATAGCTTCTTTACAAACTGCTCGACATAGGTGCTCACTCATGATATTGTCATATTTCCCAAGGAGCTTTACTAAACTGAGGAAATTACCATTATGTTCAGTGAACAACTTCTCCAACCTGGGTTGCCTGCTCCTAAATCCAGTCTTGTGTGTATTTCTACAGACACTTCTAGTTTCTCAGATGTATCATTTCTGTTGCGATTACTAGCTGTGCTTCATTTGCTTGATTAGTATTTGAAAACAGACCTACTTCCAAAACTATTCCTGCCTTCTTGTTGTGACTCTTGAGCTGCTCCTCCTTGTCCATTTGCATGTGAGACAGAAACATATTCACAGGCAATTGTTCTATCCTTGGTGCCCTAGATCCTCCAGTGAGATTTCCATTCCCACAGAGGCCAGGAACCTGATTGTCTTGTCTTCTGTACCTTCAGTTTATCACCCTAACTCCCCTGACTTCTGTGGAGATACTTCTCACTTTCACAAGTTTAACTGAGAGAATAATCTGGTTTCAAATGACAGATCCTACATAAGGAGTCTTCACAAAAGTTAACTATAAACCTGGGGTTATTTGGTTGGAGCAAAAGCCTGGAAGCCAGGAGGATGTTGGGTTTTATTAGCAAAACCACAGACTTTGAACAAGATGCTGCAGCTCATATTCTTCTGTATTGTGTACGTAGAAAAAATCTTCACTAAAGATGTACATATAAAAAACTTCATGAAAGATGCACACAAAAGCTTAGAGCACTGTACACGCTATGCTCCTTCTGAAAATGTAACCCTAGGCTGGGTGCACTGGCAGCAGAGCACGCAGATAAGTACTGCCGTAAGGGAAGGGGGAAAAAGTCACAAAAGTAACCATAGGTGTCACCTAGCTGCCACTCTGGAGACAGCATATGACACTTCTTGGATTCCTTTAGCTATACCTCAATTTGCATTTTTCATGCCCCGTTTTTTTGTAGGCCCAGTGCCTCTGTGTGTAGCAGAGGTGCTTACTGGCATGCTGGCCAGTCTTTGTGCAGGCAGCACTCCTGATAACATGTGTCTTAATCCCTTTAGGGCAGAAGTGTGTTTTGACATCTTCTGAACTGTTGTGGGCTGCCCAATCAAGTGATAAGAGGATCCTCCATGTCATCCTTGGGTCTTCCCCAGCCTAGTGGGCAAAAGCAGACTCTTGCAGAAAAACAGAAAGCTCTGATCTTAGCTTACTTTATGTACTAAGTACTTAAGAGTATAGCAGTAGGAATATACTGCCAACTATCTGACCAGGATGGTGACAGTAATTATGAAATGTTTGTGGAGATTAGAGGTTCTAAAGGAGCACTCAAGGGAGACAAGGCCGTTGAGAAGAAGCTAAATGAATTCTTTGCATTGGCTTCACTGGAGAGAATATGGGGGAGAGCCCCACATCTGAGCCATTCTTTTTCGTGACAAATCTGAGGAACTGTCTTAGATTGAGGTGTCAGTGGAGGAGGTTCTGCAACAAACTGATAAATTAAACAGTAATAAGTCACCAGGACCAGATGGTATTCACCTGAGCGTACTGAAGGAACTCAAATATGAAATTGCAGAACTACTAACTGTGGGAGGTAACCTAGTCCTTAAATCAGTTTCTGTACTAGATGGCTGGAGAGTAGCTAATGTAATGCCTATTTTTAAAAAAGGCTCCAGAGCACTGTTCCCTCTAATTTTTTACATCTATGTGCAGAATGAATTTTGTGATGCGCACTGATCTGGAGCTGATGTGTGACACATCACCTTCATATTGGTGCACATAACAAAATTCATATGTGGGGGTGGGGCTGAGGGGTTTGGAATGTGGGAGGGGGCTCAGGGCTGGGGCAGAGGATTGGGGGGTGTGTGTGTGGGTGGGGTGAGGGCTCCGGCTAGAAGTGAAGGTTCTGGGGTGGGGCTGGGGATGAGGGGTTTGGGGTGCAGGCTGCCCCGGGGCTGCGATGCGGAGAGAGGATTCCCCCCAGCACTCTCTCGCTGCAGCAGCTTGGGGCCAGGGAAAAGGCGCCTCTCCTTGGCTGCGGCAGCTCCAGCATGCCTAGGTCTGGCTGGGCTGAGGGAGGGGCTCCTCTTCCCCAGCCGTAGCAAGTCCGGGTCAGGTCCATGCTAGGGCTGGTGGGGAGAGGTGCCTCTGACTACCGCAGCAGGTCTGTGCTGGGACTAGCAGGGAGAGGGGCCTCTCCTTGCCGCTGCAGGTCCATGCTGGGGGAGGGGTGCCTCTCCTGGCTGCAGCCCTCAGCCCCGCCGCGGCCATGCAGCTTAGAGGAAACTTAGCTCAGAGGCAATCCTGGGAACTATAGGATAGTAAACTTCAGGACCAGACAAACTGGTTGAAACTATAGTAAAGAACAAAACTATAGTAAAGGACAAAGTTATCAGACACATAGGTGAACACAATTTGTGTTGGGGAAGAGTCAACATGGCTTTTGTAAAGGGAAATCGTGCTTTACCAATCTATTAGAATTCTTTGAGGGCATCAAAAAGCATGTGAACAAGGGTGATCCAGTTGATCTAGTGTACTTGCATTTTTAGAAAACTTTTGACAAGATCCCTCACCACAGGCTCTTAAGAACTAAGAAGTCATGAGATAAGAGAGAAGGTCCTCTCATGGATCAGTAACTGATTAAAAGATAGGAAACAAAGGGTAGGAATAAACGGTTAGTTTTCACAATGGAGAAAGTTAAATAGCAGGGTTCCCTTAAGGATCTGTACTGGAACCACACAATGCACAGTCAACCTCTGGAACTCATTGCCAGAGGATGTGGTGACAGCCAAAAGTATAACTCGGTTGAAAAAAGAATCAGGTACATTCAAATAGGATAAGTCCATCACTGGCTATTAGACAAGATGGTCAGGGATGCAATCCCATATTCTGGGTGCCTCTAAACCTCTGACTGCCAAAAGCTGGGACTCAATGATAGGGAATAAATCATTTGATAATTGTCCTGTTCTGTTCATTCCCTCTGAAACATCTGGCACTGGCCACTGTCGTAAGACAGGATACTGGGGTTGATGAACCATTGATCTGACCCGGTAGGGCCATTCTTATGTTCTTAAGTAAAACATTACAGAGTAGCGTAATGTTCTGAAACCTGCTGTGGTTTTTTCATACACTCTTACCATTATAAGGTTATTCAATTTTCTTATGAATTTAATAATAATAATTTAGTATCCATTATACTGAGGACTGTGAACACAATAAACCCTGAAATTTCCTAGGGAGTGTTCACCCAGAGTTTAATCTTTGAAGTCATGGGGCCAAATACTGCTCTCAGTTATAAATCTAAAATAAATTCACAGGGTCAGATTCTCTTGTCTGCTGAATTTATGGGGCTACAATAAACAACTGCGGTTGTTGTAGTCATTTTGTTGACCTAAAGAAGAGCTGCGTATAGCTCTACAGCTTGTCTCTTTCACCAACAGAAGTGAAATATCCAATAGAAGATATTACCTCACTCACCCATGTGTAGATAGTTAATCTACAGATCAGGTAGGATATAACAGGTGAACAGAACAGAACAGAGAAACGGGTTGGAAATGGGATAGCATGATGAGAGAAACACATATACAAAAACATAATAATATAATCTCAGAATGAGGTGCCTTTTCTTTATGAAGGCTTAGGGTCTGATGTGTTTTTGTTGTGTGTGGCATGCATTTGACAAAATGGTTTTAAACCCTGTGGAATTTTCTTAAAAAACGATGAAGTCAGTGGAGATGATATTCTGTGTATCTCTCATGAGAAGGGAGTTCATAATGTAGTACACATGGCTTGCTCACTATTGGAGCTAATTGTAGAAAAAGTGGCTATGGTCTTTCAAAAAGGATGAATAAGCACTGAGGAAATCCAAGGAGAATTGTCAAGTATGCATGGCTAAGGTAGATTAAATGAATTATATGTATGAATCACTATAAAATGTGGTACACAGCTGTGTTGTTTGCACATATGTACATTCAAGTCCACTGAGCATTTCTTCTTGGAAACTACTGATTTGCCTATACTGCTGTGAGTTATGGTATCCCCTGGACTACATTCCCATTTTCATAGAATCATAGGACTGGAAGGGAGTTCGTGAGGTCCTCTGGTCAAGTCCCCTGCATTCATGGCAGGACTAAGTATTATCTAGACCATCCCTGACAGATGTTTGTCTAACCTGTTCTTAAAAATCTCCAATGGCAGAGATTCCACAACCTCCCTAGGCAATTTATTCCAGTGCTTAACTACCCTGACAGTTAGGAAGTTTTTCTTAATGTCAAAGCTAAACCACCCTTGCTGCTATTTAAGCCCATTGCTTCTTGTACTATCCTCAGAGGTGAAGGAGAAAACTTTACCTCCCTCCTAATTGTAACAATCTTTTATTTACTTGAAAACTGTTATCATGTCCTTCCTCAGTGTTCTCTTCTCCAGACTAAACAAACCCAATTTTTTCAATCTTCCGTTATAGGTCATGCTTTCTAGACCTTTAATCATTTTTGTTGCTCTTCTCTGGACTCTCTCCAATTTGTCCATATCTTTCCTGAAATGTGGCACCCAGAACTGGACACAGTATTCCAGGCCTAATCAGCACGGAGTAGGGAAGAAGAGTAATGTCCCGTGTCTTGTTTACAACACTCCGTCTAATACATCCCAGAATGATATTTGCTTTTCTTGCAACACTGTTGACTCATACTTAGCTTGTAATTCACTATGACCCCCAGATCCCTTTCCACAGTATACCTTCCTAGGCAGTCGTTTCCCATTTTGTATGTGTGCAACTGATTGTTCCTTCTTAAGTGGAGTACTTTGCATTTGTCCTTATTGAATTTTATCCTATTTACTTCAGACTATTTCTCCAGTTTGTCCAGATCATTTTGAATTTTAATCCTATCCTCCAAAGCACTTGCAAACCCTACCTCCAGCTTGGTATCATTTGCAAACTTTATAAGTGTATTCTCTAAGCCATTATCTAAATAATTGATGAAGATATTAAACAGAAACTGACCCAGAACTGATCCCTGCAGGACCCCAGACGATATGCCCTTCCAGCTTGACTATGAACCACTGATAACTATTCTCTGGGAATGGTTTTCCAACCAGTTATGCACCCACCTTATAGTAAGTCCATCTAGGTTGCATTTCCCTAGTTTGTTTATGAGAAGGTCATGTGAGACAGTATCAAAAGCCTTACTAAAGCCAAGACATACCATGTCTACCGCTTCCCCCCATCCACAAGGCTTGTTACCCTGTCAAAGAAAGCTACTAGGTTGGTTTCACAGGATTTGTTCTTGACAATTCTATGCTGACAGTTACTTATCACCTAATTATCTTCTAGGTGTTTGCAAATTGATTGCTTAGTTATTTGCTCCATTATCTTTCCATGTTAAGCTGGCTGGTCTGTAATTCCCTGGGTTGTCCTTATTCCCCTTTTTATAGATGGGCACTATATTTGCCCTTTTCCAGTCCTATGGAATTTCACCCATCTTCTATGACTTTTCAAAGATAATTGCCAATGGCTCAGCTATTTCCTTAGTCAGTTCCTTGCTTATTTTAGGATGTATTTCAACATGCCCTGATGACTTGAAGACAACTAAGTTGTCTAAGTAATTTTTGACTTGTTCTTTTCCGATTGTATCCTCTGATCCTACTTCATTTTCACGGGCATTCACTATGTTAGATGAATCATTACTAGCCTTTTTGGTGAAAATGGAAACAAAAAGTCATTTAGCATTTCTGCCATTTCCATATTTTCTATTATTGTTTTTCCCCCTCATTGAGTAATGGGTCTATCCTGTCCTTGGTCTTCCTTTTGCTTCTAATGTATTTGTAGAATGTTTTCTTGTTAACCTTTACATCTCTACCTAATTTAATCTCATTTTGTGCCTTGGCCTTCCTAATTTTGTCCCTATATACTTGTGTTATTTGTTTATATTCATCCTTTGTAATTTGACCTAGTTTCCACTTTTTGTTGGATTCTTTTTGAGTTTCAGATCATTGAAGATCTCCTGGTTAAGCCAGGGTGGTCTCTTGCCAGGCCTTAAAAACCTCTAAAGATGGAGATTCTACCACCTCTCCTCGTAAGTTATGTGCCCCAGCCCCCTGATCATTTTTGTTGCCCTCCACTGGACTCTTTCCAATTTGTCCGCATCCCTTCAGTAGTGGGGGCCCAAAACTGGACACAACGCTACAGATGTGGCCTCACCAGTGCCAAATAGAGGGGAATAATCACCTCCCTCGATCTGCTGGCAATGCTCCTACTAATGCAGCCCAATATGCCTTTAGCCTTCTTGGCAACAAGGGCACACTGCAAACTCATATCCAGTTTCTCATCCACTGTAATGCCCAGGTCCTTTTCTGCAGAACTGCTGCTTAGCCAGTCGGACCCTAGTCTATAGTTGTGCATGGGATTCTTCCTAAGTCAAAGACTTTGCACTTGTCCTTGTTGAACCTCATCAGATTTCTTTTGGCCCAATCCCCCAGTTTGTCTAGGTCACTCTGGGCCCTAACCCTATGCTCCAGCACATCTACTTCTCACTTCAGCCTAGTGTCATCTGCGAACTTGTTGAGGGTTCAATCTATCACATCATCCAGATCATTAAGAAAGATGTTGAACAAAACCGGCCCCTGGACCGACCCCTGGGGTACTCCGCTTGATACTGGCTGCCAGCTAGACATCAAGCCCTTGATCACTACCCATTGAGCCCGACAATCTAGCCAGCTTTCTATCCACCTTATAGTCCATTCATCCAATCCATACTTCTTTAACTTGCTGGCAAGAATACTGTGGGAGACGGTATCAAAAGCTTTGCTAAAGTCAAGATATATCACGTCCACTTCTTTCTCCATATCCATAGAGCCAGTTATCTCATCATAGAAGGCAATCAGGTTGGTCAGGCATGACTTGCCCTTCGTGAATCCATGTGGACTGTTCCTGATCACCTTCCTCTCCCCCAAGTGCTTCAAAATGGTTTCCTTGAGGACCTGTTCCATGATTTTTCCAGGGACTAAGGTGAGGATGACTGGTCTGTAGTTCACCGGATTCTCCTTCTTCCCTTTTTTAAAGATGGGCACTACATTTGCCTTTTTCTAGTCATCTGGGACCTCCCCTGATCGCCATGAGTTTTCAAAGATAATGGCCAGTGGCTCTGCAGTCACATCCGCCAATTCCCTCTGCACCCTCGGATGAATTAGATCTGGACCCATGGACTTGTGCATGTTCAGCTTTTCTAAATAGTCAGTAACCTGTTCTTTCACCCCTGAGGGCTGCTCACCTCCTCCTACAGTGTAGTAGATTGCTCTTGTGAGTTTAATAATGTCTCTTTAAAAAACTGCCAATGGTCTTCAGTTGTTTTTCCCCTTAGACTTGCTTCCCATGGGATCCAATTCTCTGAGTATGCTAAAGTCTGGCTTCTTGAAATCCATTATCTTTATTGTGCTGTTTTCCTGCCTATCTTTTCATGATCACTTTCACCTAATCTACCTTCCACTATGAAATTCTCAACCAGTTCCTCCCTATATGCCAAAATCAGATCTAGAACAGCCTCTCCCCTACTTGTGTTCTCTACCTTCTGAAAAAAAAATTGTCTCCAGTGCATTCCAAGAACCTGTTGGATGATATGTGCCCTGCTGTGGTATTTTTCAAACAGATGTCTGGGTAGTTGAAGTCTTCCATCACCACCAAGTCCTGTGCTTTGGACAGTTTTGTTAGTTGTTTAAAAGCCTCTTCTTCCTGGTTAGGTGTTCTGTAGTAGACCCCTACCATGAAGATTTATCTATTTATCTTTCATATTCTTACTTTCTGACTACTTCCTTTTGCTGGTACCATCAGCTACAATCATCTCTGAGCTATGCATCATAGAGATCTTCCATATCTGAGCTGATTGCTATAGTTATGTTTTATGGACACCCTCTGATGTGCTGGGCCTTCAGGATATATAAATGTGGGCACTTTTACTGTTGTTAGGCTAATGTTGCCTCATGCTTATACGTAATATCTATCTTTACTAAACCCACATCCTCTGGTTGTTGCTCATGTTACAATGAGACATGAATCTGGTGCCCTTTACACTTTCCTGTTTAGGAGTAATTTTCAGGGCAACTTTTTCTCTTCCACCCCCCCCTTTTTTTTAAAAAAAAAAACTACAAAGGGGATGATTGAGACCTTGCTTTTCTTTTTACAGATGACCTACTCTTCTGTAACCTTTTCTGGGTTATCTATTGTTCTGTTTCCTTAAAAATAAAGTGCTCTCTCTCTCTCTCTCTCTCTCTCTCTCTTCTTTCTCATACTTTATGTTTCTTTCTCTAATACATATCACCCTGTCTCTTTGTTTCTCAGTCTTCATGGCCTCTCAGTCCTCTGTATCACTTACTCTTTCATTCCAGGACACTTCCATTTAAGCTGTCAGGTCTATTTTTTTCTCACATCCACTCTCCCTTTCCAAATTCTGTTTTCTTTTGTTTCTCTGTCTTATTTTAGGCCTTTTCCTTCTCATCTCTCAGGTGCTCTTGTCTCCTACATTCACTTCTCTCATGCTACCTGGCATCTCTTTTCCATTTAAACCCTCTGTTTCTTTTTGTGACATTGTTGTGAATGTTTCCATTATTATGTATTGCTAGTTTGTGTGGCTTCACAAAGAAAAATCTACTTTATTAGATATACTTTAAAAATTATGGGATAGCAACAGCTATCTTAAATCTGTCTCTATGGGAAATACAATAAAGAAGGCATTTGTTGCCCACCTGCAAATGCTGAGGTTTATTTTAATATATACTAGTCTATTTAAATTCCAAATGTGCCATCCTCAGTGTCACCTGACATCTCCTCATCTCATTTGCTCTTCTCCGAACTTAGGCTACTACCATCAGTCTTACAATGATGATGCTCAGTCATTATTTCCTTTGCCTTGTCCTCTGTTTACTTCCAACATCACTATTTGATCCACCCACTATCATTAGAGTATATGACTGGATGGGAGAAAGAAAGGACTCAGTCTGCAAACTCCTTCCCCATAGCCAGCATCACAAGCACGGCACCTGTAATGAAACTTAATCTTTAAAAGGTTCTGTTCAGTTGTAAAAAGGTGACCCCATAATGTCTGAGTAGGGTTTACAGTTTTCAGAATGCAATTTTCCTCTCCATTCATATTTAATATTGTTTTTGCATTTTAAAAATAAAAATGGCTGAAAATAGTGGGCTAGATTCAGACCTGGGTCCAGACTCTGATTCCATTTATTTTGATTTAAAACATGGAGTAAGTCAATAGCATTGGAATTAGATGACAGGGCCTATAGCAAACTGTTTAGACTTATTCCAGATTTACAGGTCAATGGATTTACTCCAGACAGCAAGTCAATTGAATTATTCCAGATTTACTCTTGTGTAACTACATTGACACTAGCAGAGTTGTGTTCACTTACACCCAGTTGTATTAAAATTAGTACTTTGAATCATACATGTTGCCATAAATGGAAGCATAGGCTCCCCCCCAAACTAAATTTTAAATGTGTGCAGTAAATGGTACAAAACTTTTATGCCACCAGCCTGTATTGCTGATATTAAGTCATTTGCCATTTTAAATGATATGGGGGTCTTACGTATTCAGTATTGTTTTACCCATGCTGGTCCCAGGATATTAGAGAGACAAGGTGGGTGAGGTAATATTTTTCACTGGACCAAATTCTGTTCGTGAGAGAGATAAACTTCCAAGCTACACAGAGAAGAGCTGAAGAAGAAGAAGAAGAGCTCTATGTAGCCCTATGTAGCTCTCTCACCAACAGAAATTGGAACAATAGAAGATATTACCTCACCCACCTTGCCTCTCTAATGTGGGTCTTATAACTCTTGTGGCCTCTGAAATTCTGAAGGCTTGGTTGTAGGCTTTAGACTATTCCTTATTAGTTTAGCTGATGTTGGTTATTAGTAATAATAAAGATACCACTGTATATTAAAGGAAGGTTGCTATTTCGTTTCAGTCAATAGCACCTTGACTTGGTATTTAAACCATCAGGAAATGCAAGCCCTATAAGTTAATGAAGTTGCACTAGGATTTTGAGTCATCTGATGTCAGACTGCTTTGCTTTTAGATGAGACAAATGCAGTATTTGGCTTTCCAAGGCTTTCCAAGATTTAGTAGAATAAAAGAGACCTGAATAACATGCTTTGGAATTTATGGCCTTGGAGTATATAAAACTTAGTTTTCCACAGATGCCTGATCTTAGAGGAAAGCATTTTCACATTACAATGAAAGCATTTGTCATGGAATAATTTTTCTCTATGCATGGGCTGCTCTGGACTGATGGGCCTACATTTTGTACCCATAACACTGCCTATGTGACAGGGAGCTGTGGCATGGTTTAGAAGCTGAGTGTGACTGATAAATACATAAAAGAAGGGAAAACTGAGAGAAGGAAAGGAAGATTCTGCCCTAAAAAACCTATTTTTTGCTTTTAAAGGCAAATACATGATACTGATGTTCATTAACGGTATGGAAATAGTGAGTAACCAAGACAAAGGAGTTCTACAGGGGCTGAGGAAAATACTACATTTGTAGGAAAAAATGGATAACATTTCCTATATGCCTTTAAAGAAATAATTTGTCTATAAATTAAAAAGGTACAGCTCACCAGATGTTTTATAACAATGGTTATGTATTAAAAGTGAGCTACTGTTTTGGTCTTTGAAGTGAAAAATAAAATGATTTCTGATTGTTTCTGATCTGCAACAGCATTGACCTGTTTTTTCAATGAATGTGAAATAATAGGGTCTGTGGTCTTGCCAAAAATGTTACTTTATTGAAAATTTCAAAGACATTATTGCTCTGTATGTGATAAATTTGTATTTCTTCTAATGTCAAGGGCACAGTATTCAATCTTTGGCAACTCCTCCTGCCTGCTCTTTTTGTCTCTGATCCAAAAGCTAAAAAGTAGCATTAAATCAAGAAAATCCTGTGAAAATTTTTGTATAAAGTGTTGCAGCCCACCTACAGTGTGACACTTAGTGAGATGAAAGGGTGTTAAATTATGAGTGCCTTGTGCTTTCAAAAGAAACCTTTTTCCTTATATTGAAACAAAGATAACTAACATAATTCAATTACACTCTAACAGTAGTTGAAAATCTCTCTCTCTCTATTGATTTAATGTAATTTTTGTTTAGAAAATACAGTATTTGTGTGCATTATATAATAGTGCTGGAATGCCCCCTGTTGGAAAATGTTTGTTAGGGGGTGTTGTTGTGCATATTTCCATATACTACCTAGGTTAACAAGTCTGCAATATTTTTTCTCTTTTGAATTTAAATGAGGTTCAAGGGGTTATTTTAGTCCTTTCTCCCCTATTTTAGCACTTTCAATGTCACCATGTCCAAGTTCCTCAGTTCCTACAATTCCTATTTGTGATTTGCAGCACTCAAATTATATGGGATTGCCCCCAAAAGAGCCATTTTTGTTCTTTTCCCTCTTAAATAATTGAAAACTATGTATAAAATTTCAAAAAATTCAGAAGTAGGAAATATTCCAACAAAAGACAAAAGCAGAGTTAGCATTATTCCTTTAATCACGGCATAGCCTCAAACACATAACCTGTATCCCAATGATTACTGTATGCAGCTAAATTTAAATGAAAATATAGTGTATGCAAACCAGTCAGGTAACTTCACATAAATACAATTAAGTAGCTAGAGCCACATTCTTCTCTCGGTTACTCTGTTAAAGATACTGGGGTTACACTGGTGCAACTGAGAGCAGAATTTGGCCCCTAAACTTTAGCAATATAAACCTTTGTCAGACAGCAATATTCAGCAAACTGTTTGGTTTTATTTGATAAATGATGGTTATATAAACACTCTAGTTTCAGGAGAGAATGAGGAAGACAATTTGTTGGCTGGATAAATATTTGCAATATATTAATAGTAAGGATTAAACAAATGAGACTGAAGGTTGGAATCAATTATTCTAATAGTAAACTTCATTTTAAGCAAATATTAAAAAAACATGCCAATTTGTTCCCCTTTGGAGGAGGTCCTTTAAGTGGTCTGGAGCTGGGTTGTCGCTTCAAGATATTAGTAAGTGATGTCTTCAAGCAATTTCAAAAAGTTTATCATTAGGGCCGTGCCCACCAGACAACACCATATTCAAGGTTTTGGGATAGTTTTATTGCAAACTTTGGACTCTGTTCTAGAGTCTTTGCTCAGGCAAAGCTCCCCATATGGAAAAGTCCCATAGAATTTAATAGACAATGATAACCTAGCATCATCCTAGAATATTATTGCTGATATAGAACCTTTCAAACTGGAGAACGACAAATGAAGTGTTTCAAAGTAAATTTGCAGATGACTAAATCATGCATGCTAAAATATATGAATAATTTAGTCTCTATGAACATTTTATGAGTAAACCGGTGATAATTTGCATCCTTGCAAAGATGGGTGAATAAACTTGTCACTTTATAACTTTCACTTTGTAAACTTGCAGCAAAAATATTAACAAATCACTTTTTTATTGTGTGATACAGGAGGGCCAGGGAGCAGTGGGAGAGGGGAGATATGTAAGCCCTAGGCTAATTAAGGTGTGGTTCCCTATAGACTAGGAATCATAGAATCATAGAATATCAGGGTTGGAAGGGACCCCAGAAGGTCATCTAGTCCAACCCCCTGCTCAAAGCAGGACCAAGTCCCAGTTAAATCATCCCAGCCAGGGCTTTGTCAAGCCTGACCTTAAAAACCTCTAAGGAAGGAGATTCTACCACCTCCCTAGGTAACGCATTCCAGTGTTTCACCACCCTCTTAGTGAAAAAGTTTTTCCTAATATCCAATCTAAACCTCCCCCATTGCAACTTGAGACCATTACTCCTCGTTCTGTCATCTGCTACCATTGAGAACAGTCTAGAGCCATCCTCTTTGAAACCCCCTTTCAGGTAGTTGAAAGCAGCTATCAAATCCCCCCTCATTCTCTCTTCTGCAGACTAAACAATCCCAGCTCCCCTCAGCCTCTCCTCATAAGTCATGTGCTCTAGACCCCTAATCATTTTTGTTGCCCTTCGTTGTACTCTTTCCAATTTATCCACATCCTTCCTGTAGTGTGGGGCCCAAAACTGGACACAGTACTCCAGATGAGGCCTCACCAGTGTCGAATAGAGGGGAACGATCACGTCCCTCGATCTGCTCGCTATGCCCCTACTTATACATCCCAAAATGCCATTGGCCTTCTTGGCAACAAGGGCACACTGCTGACTCATATCCAGCTTCTCGTCCACTGTCACCCCTAGGTCCTTTTCCGCAGAACTGCTGCCGAGCCATTCGGTCCTTGGTCTGTAGCGGTGCATTGGATTCTTCCATCCTAAGTGCAGGACCCTGCATTTATCCTTATTGAACCTCATTAGATTTCTTTTGGCCCAATCCTCCAATTTGTCTAGGTCCTTCTGTATCCTATCCCTCCCCTCCAGCGTATCTACCACTCCTCCCAGTTTAGTATCATCCGCAAATTTGCTGAGAGTGCAATCCACACCATCCTCCAGATCATTTATGAAGATATTGAACAAAACGGGCCCCAGGACCGACCCCTGGGGCACTCCACTTGACACCGGCTGCCAACTAGACATGGAGCCATTGATCACTACCCGTTGAGCCCGACAATCTAGCCAGCTTTCTACCCACCTTATAGTGCATTCATCCAGCCCATACTTCCTTAACTTGCTGACAAGAATGCTGTGGGAGACCGTGTCAAAAGCTTTGCTAAAGTCAAGAAACAATACATCCACTGCTTTCCCTTCATCCACAGAACCAGTAATCTCATCATAAAAGGCGATTAGATTAGTCAGGCATGACCTCCCTTGGTGAATCCATGCTGACTGTTCCTGATCACTTTCCTCTCCTCTAAGTGCTTCAGGATTGATTCTTTGAGGACCTGCTCCATGATTTTTCCAGGGACTGAGGTGAGGCTGACCGGCCTGTAGTTCCCAGGATCCTCCTTCTTCCCTTTTTAAAGATGGGCACTACATTAGCCTTTTTCCAGTCATCCGGGACTTCCCCCGTTCGCCACGAGTTTTCAAAGATAATGGCCAAGGGCTCTGCAATCACAGCCGCCAATTCCTTCAGCACTCTCGGATGCAATTCGTCCGGCCCCATGGACTTGTGCACGTCCAGCTTTTCTAAATAGTCCCTAACCACCTCTATCTCTACAGAGGGCTGGCCATCTCTTCCCCGTTTTGTGTTGCCCAGCACAGCAGTCTGGGAGCTGACCTTGTTAGTGAAAACAGAGGCAAAAAAAGCATTGAGTACATTAGCTTTTTCCACATCCTCTGTCACTAGCTTGCCTCCCTCATTCAGTAAGGGGCCCACACTTTCCTTGGCTTTCTTCTTGTTGCCAACATACCTGAAGAAACCCTTCTTGTTACTCTTGACATCTCTTGCTAGCTGCAGCTCCAGGTGCGATTTGGCCCTCCTGATATCTTTCCTACATGCCCGAGCAATATTTTTATACTCTTCCCTGGTCATATGTCCAACCTTCCACTTCTTGTAAGCTTCTTTTTTATGTTTAAGATCCGCTAGGATTTCACCATTAAGCCAAGCTGGTCGCCTGCCATATTTACTATTCTTTCGACTCATCGGGATGGTTTGTCCCTGTAACCTCAACAGGGATTCCTTGAATACAGCCAGCTCTCCTGGACTCCCTTCCCTTTCATGTTAGTCCCCCAGGGGATCCTGGCCATCTGTTCCCTGAGGGAGTCAAAGTCTGCTTTCCTGAAGTCCAGGGTCCGTATCCTGCTGCTTACCTTTCTTCCCTGCGTCCGGATCCTGAACTCAACCAACTCATGGTCACTGCCTCCCAGATTCCCATCCACTTTTGCTTCCCCCACTAATTCTACCCGGTTTGTGAGCAGCAGGTCAAGAAAAGCGCTCCCCCTAGTTGGCTCCCCTAGCACTTGCACCAGGAAATTGTCCGCTACGCTTTCCAAAAACTTCCTGGATTGTCTATGCACCGCTGTATTGCTCTCCCAGCAGATATCAGGAAAATTAAAGTCACCCATGAGAATCAGGGCATGCGATCTAGTAGCTTCCGTGAGTTGCCGGAAGAAAGCCTCATCCACCTCATCCCCCTGGTCCGGTGGTCTATAGCAGACTCCCACCATGACATCACTCTTGTTGCACACACTTCTAAACTTAATCCAGAGACACTCAGGTTTTTCCACAGTTTCGTACCGGAGCTCTGAGCAGTCATACTGCTCCCTTACATACAGTGCTACTCCCCCACCTTTTCTGCCCTGCCTGTCCTTCCTGAACAGTTTATAACCATCCATGACTGTACTCCAGTCATGTGAGTTATCCCACCAAGTCTCTGTTATTCCAATCACGTCATAATTCCTTGACATCACCAGGACCTCCAGTTCTCCCTGCTTGTTTCCAAGGCTTTGTGCATTTGTATATAAGCACTTGAGATAACCTGTTGATCGCCCTCATTCCCAGTATGAGGCAGGAGCCCTCCCCTCACAGACCTTCCTGCCTGTGCTTCCTCCCGGTATCCCGCTTTCCCACTTACCTCAGGGCTTTGGTCTCCTTCCCCCGGTGAACCTAGTTTAAAGCCCTCCTCACTAGGTTAGCCAGCCTGCTGGCAAAGATGTTCTTCCCTCTCTTCGTAAGATGGAGCCCGTCTCTGCCCAGCACTCCTCCTTCATGGAACACCATCCATGGTGTTGCTACAGGTTAATTGGAGCACCTGTAGTCAATTAAGGCCCTGTCAGGAACCTAATAAAACCCCCTGCTTGGGGGGGGGGGAGTTGCTGAGACTTAAAAGACCAGAGAACCAAAGTAAGGGAGACCCTGCCCAGCATTTAAGGACTGAGGGTAACCGTACTCAAGGGGGAAGAGGGTAAGAAACCTGCAGGGGTTGAGTGGGGCTGGGGCTCAGAGTGTGCAGTAAATCCAAACCCCTCCCCTGCTTGCCTCCTCTACCACTTTCCTGGGCCACAAGAGCAGGGGCAAGTGGTGGCATCTTAGCCCCTGCCAAGAAAAGTGTGGGACCCACCATACCAACATTGGCCATTTTGTCACAATTGGTATTATTTGACCAGAGAGGATTAGCAAAATAGTGACTCTTGTTGCAAGGGTGGAACTGTCATTATAACTTAGTTTGATGCTCACATAATTTAAAATAAAGGATGTTCTTATGTATGTAGTTCTAGAGACCTGTGCCATGATTTTGAGCATATGCTATAGCTATGTTGGCTCTTTTTGCATTGGCCCTGAGTGGAAGAGAGTATATTGTACAGGTAAACTCATTCTGTAAAATTTGTAGGAAAATTTTCCTATTATAAAAGGGCTGAGGCGATGGGAAATTATTCACTGTATTAGGAACTGGAAATACATTGAAGTGCAAATTGCCTTTCTCTTCTGGAATTACCTAGCATGGAATAAAAAACACATCTTTTATTATTATAGAAATCCAAACGTGTCAAATCTTACCCTTTTCTGGGTGTTTGGCTTTATTCATGAAAGGAACTTAAATGAAATAAAACAATCCAGCCCCAGACTTCTCAGCCTTGGCTGTTCCCAGTATTTCTTCTTGTGGACTGCACAGCCCACACTCCAGGTCTAGAGTCTCTCTTCAGAGAACCACTTCCTTATATCCAGCTGGGCTAACAGGCCACCTGATTCAGGGAGTTAGAAAAATCCATTTTAACCTTGTCCAGCAGACCCAATGCCTGCTGACAGGACAAGGTGTTTCACAAAAACACTGCCAGCCTGTAATAGGATGTTTTCATGAAAACATCCATCTTTGTTGCCACACTTTATGGACTGAATTTTGCCCCTTTTCTATTCATGAATGACTCACAAACAGAAGCTGATTTTTTTAATAAATTCATGTAATCTGGGTTTCTGTTCTAGCCAATTCATGGTACATATAGCACATTTTGTATTGTAGGCAGTTTGTTTTCAAAATGCAAGGCTGGTGTTTCTGTAAAGTGACATTACTATAAAACATGGCACATGAATCTATTTCAATTGTAATTTGGCATGGTCTCCTCTTCTTGCTGGCACTGTTGATTGTACTTGCCCTATTTTCTTTTCTCTCTGCTGCAGAATTGAAGCCAGTATTTTTTGGCAACACATGTGATATGTATGTCACAGCTGTGGGACCCACATGCCAAACTCTGGAATGTGTTTTACCAGCAGCAGCATGTGGGCCTATGTTCCTCCCTTGCTTGCTGGCTGATTCCAGCTTCTGCTCTGGTTTCACTGCAAGCTGTGGACTTGCATAAGAGGTCAGACTGATGCCATTGTCTTTTGATTTACATTTGATGGAATTTGAATGTTGGAAGTAGCATTTCTCCACAAACTTTTAACAAGATGCATATACAGTTGGTCAAATTGGTGTTACATCCATCCACCCTGAGACTGATTACTCCTTAAAGGGCCATTTATAAATCCAGAGTATGAACAAACTAGAAATGACTAGACAAGACTACCAAGTTCTTTGATGATAAAACAGAACATCTGCCTGAATCCATTTCTTTCTATCTAACCACTGTCTTCCTTCCTATCTTTCCAAATATGTAGGCTTAGTGGATCCCTCAGTCTAAACTTAATGATAATTATCATTAATGTGGTGCAAGGTCATAGCAAATGAAACAATGTACACTATGCTATAGAAAACTACCAAATGATATATAAGTGTAGAGTCGGGCTGAGATTTTCAAAGTGGTTAAGGGAGGTTGGTGCCCAACTTCCATTGAAAGTCACTGGAGTTGGGTGCCTAACTATTGTGCATTGCCAGTGTGGTTAGACAGCTATGTTTTGCACCCATTATGCTGTAAATACCTGGGTGCACAGTGCGATGAATGTGGAGCTAAACTAAGGATTCACAGGGAAACATTATTTGGGCTGCTCATTTTAACAGTGTTAACCCTTATCTATCATTTATTATGTGTTTGATTGAAAAGCGATAAAAATGTAAACAGCTGGGAAGAATTTGCTTTTGTGGCATTATCTAGGACAGCTACTTCAACACAGTTTGTTGCTGCTGCTGGGATTGCATGCAAGGGAAGCTATACTTCGATATCCTTCAGCTAGAGTGCTACTTGACATGCTTGGGTGATGATGATATGCTGAGGGCACAATCCAGTCTCTGACCTGTCAAGAGAACAACACTACATATGTTTCCACAGTGCATGATAAATCAGACATGTGCAAGAAAGAGAAAGTTCTGTGCCACAGGTGTAAGGCTGCCAAGGCCAGTGACACTCTGGGGTATCTGTTTTTAAGAGACAATCACATGAATATTGTCACTTTGTTTTAGCTATAGTACATATCCTTACACACATAGCTAGACCTCTCCTCTTTCACACACTGGTGTTATTTCAGTGATCATAAGAACGCTGTTTAGTATCTCTGAAGTTTCTGCTTCTCTTTCAGCTTTGTACACTCTGCAGTGGTTGGCTGTTACAATCACTGGTTACAATCATCCATTGTTAGGGCCCTACTAAATTCACAGCCATGAAAAACATATAATGGACCATAAATCTGGTCTCCCCCTATGAAATCTGGTCTTTTGTGTACTTTTTACCTTATACTATAATGATTTCACAGGGGAGACCAGCATTTCTCAAATTGTGGGTCCTGACCCAAAAGAGTTGCAGGAAGGTCATAAGGTTATTTTAGGGGATTCACGGTATTACCACCCTTACTTCTGCGCTGCCTTCAGAGCTGGGTGGCTGGAGAGCAGTGGCTGCTAGCTGGGACCCAGCTCTGAAGCAGCACCCTGCCAGCAGCAGCGCAGAAGTAAGGGTGGCAATACCAGACCGTGCCCTCCTTACTTCTGTGCTGCTGCTGGTGGTGGCTCTGCCTTCAGAACTGGGCTCCCGATGCCAGCAGCCACCATTCTCCAGCTGCCCAGCTCTGAAGGTAGTGCCACCATCAGCAGCAGCACAGAATTAAGGGTAGCAGTGCTGCAACCCCTCCCCCCCAATAACATTGCGACCCCCCCAACTCCTTTTTGAGTCACAATCCCTACAATTACAACACCGTTATTTTTCAGATTTAAATATCTGAAATCATGAAATTTACAATTTTTAAAATCCTATGACCGTGAAATTGAACAAAATGGACTGAATTTGGTGGGGCCCTATCCATTATGTAACAAATAACTCAGCTTTGAATTACTTTCAGTTTTGTATGTGCAAAAAAAATGAGCCAAACAGGGCATTCAGCATCATGAATGGGGCCCACTGGTAATATATTGCAGTACTGATTGGTGTCGATAATATCTGAAGGGGAAGGTGTTGCTAGGTTTTTCTACTCTGTTCTATTTTATTAAAAACGCTGTTATATAATACATGTAACCTGCACTGGTTCTAAAGCTCCATTTTGATACTACCTAGTTAATATAATGCTGGCCTTCATAAACAACCTGGCAATCTTTAATTACTCAGAAAGCCCTAGACAAGGAAATCAGGAAGGCACATGTTGAAATCCTTCCAAATTGCTAGTTTAAGTTAGTATCTGGCACCATGTGGGCACTCTGGGCAGGACACCACAAATACTTGCAAGTATACAGACCATTTGTATTGATGGCTCTGACTAATTTTAGCTTGAAAAAACAAACAACCTATCTGTGGTTTTATTCAAAGATTGTACTTGAAGTCAATTCTGAATGCCTTCTCAGAACCATTTAAACCAGAAGCTGCTGGTTTTGAGCTATACAAAAATGGATTTGAATATTGAAGCCTGTAAAAAAATAATCTATCTTTGCTTATTTGAAAAAAAAACCCCAAGTCAATAGTCTGTGTCAACATTAAGTCAACTGAGCCTTAACTACTGCTAACCCTTGTAATCACTATACAACTATAATAACTTGTTTTAATAATAATAATAAAAAATTTATTTCTATTTTCTTACTGCACTATACTGTAGCAAGACTTCCATTATAACCGCCTGTCTCTATATGCTCATAAGTTTCTGAATTTTTTTGTTTGACATTTCCATGAATGCTCTCAGTTCCAAATAATTATTTTTACAGTTTGCATAGAATGTTCACATGTTATAATAAAGTTAAAAGACCTTTTCTGTTGTAAAATTAGGTCTCATTTTCAGAAGTGCTGAGCAGTCACAAATCCCATTGAAGTCAATGGGAGCTGCAGGTGTTCAGCACTTTTACAATCAGGACAGTACTTTGTTTTGTGCACACAGAACCGAAATGACTACATTGCAAGTTGGAACTTTCCTAGTAACTAGGCCCTAAGGAGGATTAGTCTGCAGGCCAGTTTCCAGTGGAATAAATGCAATAATTATGGTGTTAAACAATTGAATTGTATACACAGATATGCACACACAACTCGATTGACTGCAATGGGAGCTGTATACGTGTACAGTAGAACCTCAGTTACAAACACCAGAGTTATGAACTGACCAGTCAACCACACGCCTCATTTGGAACCAGAAGTATGCAATCAGGCAGCAACAGAGACCAAAACAAAAGCAAATACAGTATAGTACTGTGTTAAATGTGATCTACTAAAAAAAAAAAAAAGATTTGACAAAGTAAAGAAACAGTTTCATTTAAATTAAAATGGTTAAAAGCAGCATTTTTCTTCATAGTAAAGTTTCAAAGCTATATCAATTTCAATGTTCAGTTGTAAACGTTTGAAAGAACCACCATAATGTTTTGTTCAGAGGCACGAACGTTCCTGAGGAGTTTGTAACTCTGAGGTTCTGCTGTGCTTGAAAGTAAAATTTAGCTCCCTGCTATATGTGCAATGCAGCAAATAAGTGTTGTTGTAGCCATGTTGATTCCCGGCTATTAGAGAGACCAGGTGGGCAAGGTATTAATTTTTTTTTATTGCACCAACCTTGGTAAGAGAGCAGCTTTCCAGTTTATTTAACTCCTTATCTGTTCCATCCTTGCATTTAGCTGTACCTTTCCCAGACCTGAAGAAGAGCTCTGTGTAAGCTCAAAAGCTTGTCCTCTCTTACCAACAGAAGTTGGTCCAATAAAAGATATTACCTAACCCATCTTGTCTCTCAAATTGCAGCAAATAACACTGGTCTGGAAACTGAAGTTCCTGACTTCTGAGCATTTAAGGATGAGATTTTCCAAAATGCATATAGGATATAGGTGCCTGAACCCCATTGAAATTAAGTTTGGGTCGGAAGCTAACTTCCTTAGGTTCTCTTGAAAATGTCTGTCTAACATTGTAACTCTGTGCAGTATCCCATATCCATTTCTATGCAGAACTTCCCTATTACACTCAACAGCCTGTCTGTCTCCATTTCCTCATGTGTTACATTGTACCAGAGACTGAGGCAGACCCAGCTTTCCTCCTTGCCAGCAGGGGCCCTTGTAAATTTGTCCCCAAGAAATACTGTGAGGCTAAGCCCTGCAACAAGTTGTGCCCTAAGGGGTATGAGCAACTGTCCTACGTGATTCCCTGAATGGCTGACACTTCATATGAAACAGGAGACCATTTCTGGGGGTTGTCTAAACAATGCAGGCATCTGGTGTGCTTTTAACCTAGGCCCTGCCTCACCTTTCTTTGCCTGAATCCCGAAGTTTCGGCTCTCGACCTTGGCCCTGATGTGGCTCCCAAACCTGATCTTGGTTCACTGTGTTCAGCATTGGACTATTGCTGACCCTGGTGCAAGACCTTGGCATGGTCTGACCAAGATTCTAACCTCTCACTCTTTGTTACCGGACCTCTGACCTTGTAGTTTTGGCATGGCCCGGACTGAACTTCTACTCTTTGGCCCAGATACTGAGCCTCTCACCCCATGCTCACAGCTGCCCGCTACCTGGCCTTGACAGATTGTGCAGACCATCCCAGGCTGCCCCTTCTGCCAATCCCTCAACAGACAATGGAAGGACAGCTCCATCTCTTATCTCATTTCCAAAGGGACCCAAACCCCAGGAATGAGCTGCCTACTTGCAGATAAAGACTCTTGTGCTGCTGGCCCAGTTAGCACAGGCCATGGCCAAAGTGCTGGCCCTGCATGAGCAGCTGGCTCAGTTACAGAACCACACCAGATAACTCATGTCTGAAGTGAAAATCCTTCGAGAGCAGCTTGTGTGCTCACAAAGAGAGGCAGCTGCCCTGTGAGCTTGGGCAGAGCACCCCACCCCCTGAACAAGGCTCAAAAAAAACCAAACCATGGCTCAATGCTGCCATACCCACCCACTGTGCCCAGGACCATGGAACCAAGCCCTGGGTCACAAACATCTGACCCTGGAAGAAGAAGAATGCTGTAACTAATTTAACCTCTGTTTCTACTGCAGAATGTTGTGACATTCACTTGCTTCCTGTCCATCCAAACTGAAATTGGGAAAGAAATCATCTCAGACCGAGTAAGGGGTACTGCCTGAGTGTCATCAGAGCAACAAGCCCTAAGCTAGTTCCTCTGCCTTTGAAAATAACCCAACCAAAATACCACAGGCTTCCCCACGTTTATGGCATCCTAGGGGGATGGAGGTTGATTGCCCTACAGTCAGCCATGATCATCCCCAGTGCTGCAGACTATTTTATAGATGCAAAAGCAGCCCAAACTCTACAATGTTTGAAAACCTGCCAAGAGATATTATTAAGACCACAAGAGCAAACTATCCCACTGTGTAGGAAAGATAGGAAGTATAGCAAGAGACCATCCTGGCTTAACCAGGAGCTCTTCAATGATCTAAAAATGAAGAGTCCTACAAAAAATAGAAACTAAGTCAAATTACAAAGGATGACTATAAAGAAATACTACGAGTATGTAGGAACAAAATTAGAAAGGCCAAGGCACAAAACAAGATCAAACTAGCTAGAGGCATAAAGGGTAACAAGAAAACATTCTACAAATACATTAGAAGCAAAAGGAAGACCAAGGACGGTGTAGGCCTGTGACTCAATGGAGGGGGACAGGGGGAAATAATAACAGAAAATGTGGAAATGGTAGAGGTGCTTAATGACTTCTTTGTTTCAGTTTTAACCAAGAAGGCCGGTGGTGATTGGACTTCTAACATAGTGAATGTCAGTGAAAATGAGGTAGGATCAGAGGCTAAAATAGGAAAAGAACAAGTTAAAAATTACTTAGACAAGTTAGATGTCTTCAAATCATGAGGGTGTGTTGAAATACATCCTAAAATACTCAAGGAACTGACTGAGGAGATATCTGAGCCATTGGCAATTATCTTTGAAAAGTCAGGGAAGATGGGAGAGATTCCAGAAGACTGGAAAAGGGAAAATATAGTGCCAATCTATAAAAAGGGGCATAAGGACAACCCAGGGAATTACAGACCAGTGAGCTTAATTTCTGTACCCGGAAAGATAATGGAGCAAATAATTAAGCAATCAATTTGCAGACACCTAGAAGGTAAAGTGATAAGTAACAGTCAGCATAGATTTGTCAAGAACAAATTAACAAACAAACCAACCTAGTAGCTGATTAGGCCTCAACTGGAGTATTGTGTCCAGTTCTGGGTTTCACATTTCAGGAAAGATGCAGATAAATTGGAGAAAGTCCAGAAAAGAGCAACAAAAATGATGAAAGGTCTAGAAAACATGATCTATGAGGGAATATTGAAAAAAATTGGGTTTGTTTAGTCTGGAAAAGAGAAGACTGAGCGGGGACATAACAGTTTTCAAATACTTAAAAGGTTGTTACAAGGAGGAGGGAGAAAAATTATTGTTCTTTGCCTCTGAGGATAGGACAAGATGCAATGGGCTTAAATTTCAGCAAGGGAGGTGTAGGTTGGACATTAGGAAAAATTTCCTAACTGTCTGGGTGGTTAAGCACTGAAATAAATTGCCTAGGGAGGTCGTGGAATCATTGAAGATTTTTAAGAGCAGGTTAGACAAACTCCTGTCAGGAATGGTTTAGGTCAATGTTCTCATACTTTTTTTTTTTGTGGACCACTTAAAATTGCTGAGGATCTCAGCGGACTACTTAATGATCTTTCCAAATGTTGTTTGTATCATTAGCTAACTATTGTTAAGAGCTTTGGATAAAAGCACTATATTAAAAAAAACTACTACTACTACTAATAATCTTTTTTTGTTCTACAAATAAAAGCATACAACTAATATTTTAATATCAGTAGTTAACTTTCTAATGCAATGGATGTACCTTCTCTTACCCACTGTGGCAGCCCCCGAGCTGGGGCTGGGCAGGAGTGGGGGGGCGTCTCTTCTCCACCACAGCAGCCATAGAGCTGAGGCTGGAAAGGAGGGCCATCTCTCCCTGGCAGCCGCAGCCCTGGAGTTGGGGAAAGTCGCCTCTTTCTCTGGCCACCGCAGCCCTGCACATCCCAAATTCCCCCCACCCCCTCTTCTCACCCCACTGCTCCCTCCCACCTACCCTCTATTCCCCCAAGGCCACCACCTCACCTTACATGTGTGCCTTCTTCAGGGTCCAGGCACCTAATTAGGGTGCCACACCTGCACGGTTCCACTAATTTGGTGGGTGGCCCTTCATTTTCTTGTGTGCAGCCGCTCTGGTCAATGCACACCTTAGAGGGAACTATCCGCAGACCACCTGAATGCAGCTCATGGTCCACGGACCACAGTTTGAGAAGCTCTGGTCTAGGTAATACTTAGTCCTTCCATGAGTGCAGGGGACTGGACTAGATGACCTCTTGAGGGCCCTTCCAGTCCTATGATTGTAAGCCCAGTAATTTCCTCAATTTGGCAATTCACCAAGATCTAATCTCCCTTGTTCTTTCTGCTTTATAGGAGGACCACCTCACCCGGGAACCACTTGCTAAGCACAAAGGGACCTAGATCTACTGCTCCAAACATGAGAGAGTAATGTATTTCAATGGGAGCATATATGTCCTCCAGGGGGCCCTCACCTCAAGGTACTATGCCTTGTCATGACACCCCACTGGCAGGACACTTTGATTATCACAAGACTTCCCTCACAGCCTCCTGCTTTCTCTACTGGCCTGCATAAGGGCCAACATTTAAGCCTATGTAGACTCATCCAAGCTCTGTGCTCACACTAGCATACCTCGAACCAAGCCCCTTAGTACTTTGGTACCCCTAAAAACACCCACAAAGCCCTGGACACTAATTTCACTAGACTTCATTGTGGAACTCTCTGACTAGTCTTGATGGTTGTGGACCACTTGACAAAAATGGCCCACTTCATCCCCTGCAGCTGTCTACCCTCTGCTGAGGTTATTGGCCAACTCTTGATAAGACATATTATTCATCTTCACAGGTTCCTGGACTACATTGTCTCAGATCAAGACCCCCAATTCACCTTGTGCTTCTGGTGGCTACTGGAAATCCGCACTTCTACCTCCACTGCTTACCATCTCCAAACAGATGGGCAGGCTGATAGGGTGAATCAGGTACTGGAACAGCACCTCAGATACTTCACTAACTATCACCAAGATAACTGGTACAAATACTTGCTGAGTTTTCCTACAATAATGCAGACCATACCTTGACAGGACAGAGCTTTCTTCACAAATTATGAGTTCCACCCCTGATTCCATCTGGCACTATCAGCAGCATTGCTGAACCCAGCTGCTGCCAAGAAATCATATCCAGGAGGACCACTCAGAGAATGCGTAGAGAGCTTACAAGCAGTATGCTGACCTGTGGTGCTGGAAGGCCCTGGCCCTCTCTGTAGGCCAGAAGGTCTGGCTTGCTTTGAAGCATCTGCTGTTCAGTAGATCCTCCTGCAAGCTGGACCACCAGTTCCTGGGATCTTTCTGGATATGCCAGCAAGTCAACCCTGTTGCTTTCAAAGCTTCTCCAATCCCTCAAGATAGATCCCATGTTCCACATGTTCCTCCTAAAATCCTATGCTGAGGACCCCTTCCCTGGCTGAACCATGCCTCCGCCCCGAGGGTCAAAGTCTAAGATCATGAAGAATATGTGGTGCACATCATCCTTAATTCTAAATGCACCTGAGGATGACTATACTATTTTGTACATTGGGAAGGATACAGATCCAAAGAGTGCACTTGGGAACCTGCCTCCTATGTCCACGCCTCTGACCTAGTGAGAGAGTTTCACAAGGCTCATCCAGACAAGTCTGGACTGTTCTAGCCTGAAAAAGAGGGGTTGCCAGGGAAAGGGTGTTGGGCCTAGAACCAGAGACTGTGGCAAGCACCACTTCCTCATTGCCATTAGGGTTCTGGGGGTGGCGGTTGCCACTGAGAAGTACTGTGAGGCTAAGTCTTTCAGGAAGTCCCGCCCTAAGGCGCATGAATGACAGCTCTTTGTGATTCACTGATTGGCTGTCACTCTCCATATAAACCAGGAAGCCATTTCTGGGAGTTATCTGAGTGATGCAGAGCTCTGGTATACTTTTATCCTAAAACTTCCCTTGCCTGGATCCCAGACTCTGGGCTCTCAACCTTGGCCCAGCTCCCAACACTGATCAATGTTTACTGTCTTTGGCTTAGGACCACTGCAGATCCTGGTGAAAGACCCAGCCTGGCCTGGCCTGGCCCCAAATCTTGCCACAGGCTCTGAATTTAATACCACACTCTAACGCTGAGGTTTTTGAGCTGGCCTGGTTCCAGACTGATCTTCAACTCTTCGGCCCAGATACAGAGCAGCTCAGCCTGTGCCCACAGGCCACCCATGACACAGCCCTGACACATTGCCCTATACCATGAAAATTATGAGACAACCTCTATTCAGTTACAACCGTGCAACTCTGATTTATTGAGGTGCTGAGCCATTTATTGAGTTGGTGCTGTGCTTGGTATCTAAGGGGTTAAGGTCAGCATAGTGGTTTTTTTTTTCTCTGTTCACCAGTTGTTCCCACAGGACATCATGAGGAACTGAAAAAAATAGCACACAGAAAATTTTCAAGGCACAGTAGTGTCTGGTAAAGCAGGTCACTAGCTATGCAAGGGCCAGCTCTTTTCTCTTTTCTGATGCAGGTAATGCTCTCAATGAGAGCAATGGGCCAAATTCTGAAATATTTACTGCATTCATACTTGGTCATACCTCTCACTGAGGTCAATGGGAAGGAATCTGAGTAAAATGTATTTGCCAGATAGCTGTATTTCCATAGTATGATTCAGAGACAGAACTCAGCTAACTGTTTCCCAGAACGGCCATAGGTGACCTTCTTTATCATACAGACATCAGCACAATACATCACTGACCTCAGAAGAGGTGAAGCCAAGTAGAGAAAAGAACAACCCCAGGGGAAAGCAAAAACTATTTATATCAAATAATAGAAATTGGACGACCTTATACTAGGCAGCTCACATGTAAATCTTTTAAAGCCTTCCACTCTAGATTTCTTACATTTAAAAGAATATATACAAAATGAACACGTTTCTTCTTTTTCTGAGCCTGAAAAATGATTGACAAAATGATAGCTCTTCTGTGACAATATGAAGTGATATTGAAATTAGAAATGACCTTATTGTTTTGCAAATTTGTTCAGCAAAATATACATAATAAATAATCCTTAGCTTTCAAATAGCTGATTTTGCTGTGTTGCAGGAGAACTAGCATTATGATCATGACTGAACAAGAAAGGTTTTGCTCTCATATAAAACTAAAGGTACTGCTGTTAGCAGCACACAGTTGCACCTGTTGAAATATTGTAGCAGCTCTTTAGGTAACTCATAACAAAAGTGTATGCTCTCATACTTGCCAATTGTTATCTCTTACACAAGTCCTGAATTCTACTCTAGTAGGGGTTTAGGTCAGGTTCCACATGATTATTTCAGGTATGGGCCTATGATAACAGCAACTTTTCAGCTGATAAGGAACAGGCATTTATTTGATGCTGACTAGAGAGAAGATTACATGCCTTATTTGTATCTCAACCCATTTGGATGTTATATGTTGCTCTCATTTTAATATAGAGGATTTATACATGTGGGCTGATTTCCATCAAGGTTGGGGCATGGAGGAGGTCTGTCATAATGTCTTGGGTGCCACAAGTACTCCTTTTCTTTTTTGTGAATACAGACTAACACGGCTGCTACTCTGAAACCTGAATCATGAAAATGGTGGCTCCTAAGCTTCTTTCAGGGGCAGGCTGTCAACAGCCACCCTTCCATCCAATGGGGCAGGCCATACATGGGGCTGCTCTTACCATAATGATCCCAGATACTGACAGCTCCCCTACTCCATATGTGATGTTGTTTCCCATAGATACAAGAACATAACTGAAATTTGTTGATTGCAGTAGGGTATGAGATGCTACTCATCTTAGCTGGGAGATCTGCATGACTGCAGCTTAGAAGGGACAAGGTCACACATGCTAGTGCCACTACAATTAAAAGTCTGTCACTGTTTCTGTTAAACCTTTTTAATCCTTTTTCTCTGGTATTTGTATAACCTCAGTGTATTTACTACACTCCTGGTTCTCAACCTTTCTCATACTGGGATGGCTCCCCAGGTGGGTAAGGACCGTCCTATGTTCCTTTCAAAGAAATGCAATGAGTTCAATGTAGTGACCCATCATGTTTACTGTTAATCTATGGAGGAATCATTTGGCCTGCTGTGTCTGCCTTATTCATGGAACATGTACCAAACATTAGTTATTCTGGTGTAGGTTACTCTCAACAATTTTTATGTTGCCATATTAACCCAGCTTCAGGTTACAATTGTTCCAGTATAAATCCAGAGAGAAGAATCTGGCCCTCTTACTCTGACATCTCTTTTAAAAGGAAATTTTAAAAACTGAAATAAATGCATTATACAAAAATGTGTAATTAACTGAATATCTGAGGTGAATAATCATCAGGCCAAGCCACATCATGTTACATTACTTGACTGATGGTAGGCAAAAAGATTTGCTGTGGATTTTATATTTTTGGTTATTAATTATACAGCACTTTGTTTTACAGAAATATATTTTAATTTATTCTGATATTGTAATCTGAATATTTTTCCATTGCAGGTTTCTATTTCTGTGGCCTAATTTATAAGAATCACAATACAATTTTAAGACTATTTTAATGACTGATTAAAGAAGTTTTGAATGACAAGTGCTTATTTTTTTGTGCTTTGTAAGTAATTATTTTAGTAGGTCATGAAAGGCCAATCCCTGGACTCCTTACTCCGCCCTTGCTCAGTCAAAACTTCGATTGTAAAAACAAATGATCTGATTCTGACCCCATCTACACGGGCTGGATTTACACCAATGTAACTGATAGCACAATTAGGTTAAATAGAGTTACCCGGTATAAAACTTTCAGGATTTGGCTGACTGTCTGTGTAGTGAGGCGGGGTGCCCTCCCACTGACCTGGAGGGCGAGGGACCACTCGCAGAGCCAGGCCGTGCTCACCCCTCCCACTGGAAGTAAGTGGGCAGGACAGGAAGTACAAAAGGTGGGTCTGCGAGCTCAGGTGGGCCGCAGCAGCCAGACGCCTCCTGCCTGCTCCTGAACTGGGAGTTTGCAGCGGACCCCTGCGGTGCTGAGGACTGGCCGACGCTGCCGGAGCCACACGCTGACCAAGCCGAGGAGGAGTTGCTGGGACTGCCGCTGGCCTTCTACCCAGACGATGCAGAGGACTCCTTATGGACCCAAGTGCGCCCCCAGAGGGTGATAGGAAGTAGCCCAGGGGAACAAGACAACTGTCTGGTTGAGAGCTGCCCTGCGATTAGGTCAGCGTGTTGCGGGAGGATCCCTGCTGACCCAGTGGCGGACCCCTCCGCCACTGTTAGGGCCCTGGGCTGGGATGTGGTGGAATTGGGCAGGCCCGTGTCCCCACTGACACCCCACCCGCAGGGGCGGCAGTACTCCTCCTCCATAGGCCAGAGGGCCTACATCTGCCTACAGTCTGCTGAATGAGGACTCTAGACTCTACCCCTGCCTGAGCCCCCCGGCCTGCCTTTGGGTGCTCTACTCCTGCCTAAGCCCAGAGGACTTGTTGCCCTGCCCTGACTAAGGGCCTGAACTATTTGTTTGCCGCTCAGCCCCGAGTGCAGGCCTGAGACCCAGACGCTGTACTACCCCAGCCTGACTAAGGGCTCAGCTTACTAACTGTTTATTTGGCACTCACGCCTGAGTACAGTTCTGAGCCACTGACCCTCCACTGCCCTGATTGCAGGCTAGAGACCCTAACTGCCTATCACTCTACCTGGACTGCCGACCAGAGCTACAGGCCGAGAGTGACTCAGTTAATTCCCCAACCGTGAATATTGCCCCGCGACGTAGTGAGGCGGAGTGGCCTCCCACTGACCCAGACGGTGAGGGGCCACCACTAACCCACTACAGTCTGTTACTGACCAGGGATCCCAAACAACTGAAAATACCCCAACAATTTCACAGTTCATTTTAAATGCAGCCTTTATTCATTCTCACATTGCTGTTGTGTACCTTTGTCACCTTCAGTGCACTATCTGTAAGAGCAATGACAGCAGCCTACAGTTGTACTAATGAGGTAGGTGACTCTAGTATCACCTTACCCACGCCCAGCTAAAACAGAAGTTCTATTCCCTTGGGCAACAACATGTTTTTCTTAAACCATTTTTCAGAGTAGCAGCCGTGTTAGTCTGTATTCGCAAAAAGAAAAGGAGTACTTGTGGCACCTTAGAGACTAAATAATAAATTTGTTAGTCTCTAAGGTGCCACAAGTACTCCTTTTCTTTTTTTAAACCATTTTATAATTCTAACATCTTTTACTGCTTTCTCTTGCTGATAGCACTGTGAATATACATTGCTCACTTTCCACCCTCTACTGCAGTACCCAGGCCAGCTCTACACTTAAATTAGATAGCCCTTAGCAATGTAGCTAGGTCAGTTAAAAATATTGCATCTCCTGATGAGTCTACCTAACACTTTGTAAACACAGCTAGAATTCTTACATCGACTTAGCTACCAGAGAGCTGGATTGACTACATCGATGGAAAAAATCAAACCCTTCTCTCGATGTAGGAAGGACCTACACTACTGCAATACAGCAACACAGCTGCAGCACCATAGCTGAGCTGCTGTAGTGTAAGACCCACTGCCAAACTTTGAGATGTGGAATATGTATTCTCATTGGGTGAAATTCAGACCCATTCAGAGAGTAGAAAGAAGGCAATTCAGGACTGGATCTTGAAACGAACAGGGTGCTACTGGAGTTGTTTGAGGATGGGCGTGATGATAAAATATTATAGTAACATCTTGGTACAGGGGTTGCTTTTAAAATGTTGACATTTATCAGTTGCCACATTAGGATATTTGAAGTGCTGTAGAACAATAATTCCTTGTACTTAGATTAAGAAATCACTGCCTCTCTAAGACATCGTGATGTAGTAATGATATGTAAATGTTAACATCTACTGTCATGTCAATGCATTTAGTGTGTTAGTTGGAATAAGTAGACCAGAATCAGAAGACTGCAGCATGTATGTACAGTACATGTGCGACATGTATACAATGGAAAAGCATATAAGGTTATATTGTGCATGCCATGTAACTTTCCACAAACGTTTTCTGATTAATTATGCTACGCTGTAGTTGTATTGTTTATATTGCTCCATTTAAGTATCCCCAAATGTGAAAAAACAACAACAAAAAAGCATTAAAAGTCACTTGGCATCCACATTTTATTCCCAGAGATGTTTTTCTATATATTGTATAGTGTGAAATTCAGACATTATGTCTGATTCAGAACAGACTTGCTGGGATAGCTTTATGCTGCCTTTTTTTTCCTCACCAGGCCATTTGATAGCTCACTGAAAACTCCCAGCTGTAACAATTCTACATTTCTGTTCCTTTCTATCACATGGAGGAGATGCTCAGACTTTTTTCTGGAAAAGGTGGAGAATAATGGAGATGGCGGAAATGCAGGATTGAGAAATGAAGAAGAAAACCAAAACCGACAAGCCTGTTGAGCCATTTGGTATTTTTCTGTTTCTTATGTTTCATGACATCAAATGCTAGGATTATAGATGGATAGAACAAAGCCAGAACTGTTTGGAAATGGCACAATCACCGACCTATGATTATTTAACTAATGGATACTGCTGAGTTTGGTAGCTAGGGCTGCCTTTCTGAATCTACTACAGAATATACCAGTAAAACAGATACAGTAAATACAACCAGTCACATAACAGACTGATTTGCTGGATAACCTTGGTGGGAACTTCCAAGGCTCTTGTTAAAATTTCACCCATGAACTGCACAGAAAGTTAGGGATGAATTCCACTCCTTCTCTTAGAAGTTTTGCATGCTATTTAGGCTAAAATATTTCTCTTAATTTCACCACATTATCTTTAAGCATCTCACTTAAATTTTTAATCCCTACGACCTGATCTTGTGCTCCCTCCTTGAGGCTGGATTCTGAGTAACTCTGGCACAGGTGTGCAGTAGGAGAGGAGGAACTAAGGCTCCCTCTGTCCTGACACTTGCATGACATAAATTCTGGGCAGAATTTCAGTTTCAGAGCTCAGAGACTCCTTCAAAATTACTTCCCCAGAGGCAGTTGGCACCCCAGATGGAGCAGGGAGAGGGGGAATTAGGTAGAACCATGCCTCTGTCCCTTCCTGTTATCAGCTATGCTGGCGAACACATGTCCCTAATGAAGATCTATGCTGAAATGGCATGATCTTGACCTTGCTGTTACAGCCAGTGAGTACATGTGGATGGTATCATATCACCTCCTTAGAGCTGTACTTAGGCAAAAGGGTGCCTATTTAGGGTCCGAGTCTGACATGCTAAATCCATAATCTACAATTAATAACATTGCAGTGCATGTCATCATATGATGTCACTTCTGCCTGCACTTAATGGCCATGTGACTTCCTTCTTAAAAGACATGGGTATTTCCAGTTTGAACTGGTAATAAATTGCATGCCACACTATAGAATTCCATCACAAAAGGTACAATATTTGTATAATGTAATGTATAACATGCAAAGGGAACACTAATTAGTTCCTATAACAGCTATGCAATGGTCAGTAAGAGTCACCTTATAGAAGGCCATATTTCAGAGACAGCCTGAAATCTTTAATGGCTGCCCAAGTTTACACCACAGGAGTGTAAACACCAAGCCTTGTTTTAAAACAAGGGTTGTCCTTATGTGCTGGTGTTGCTATTAAAAATCTCCTATTTCTTCAATTTAATAAGGATCGAGGAGACCTGCCTATCATGGATGATCCTAAGACATGTGCCTTTGAGAGGCATGACAAGAATGAATTCTCCCCAAACACGGCACAGTCAAAGAACAGTCTAAATACAGCATTTATTCTCTAATATGCATAATGCCAAATATTCAATTATGCCAAACAGGAATTATGAAAAAAGTAGATTATATAGAAAATTCATTTTTTAAAATTAACTAACAGCCTTTGGTAGTGCAGACAGGAAACTTTATGCCAAAGTATAAATGAAATATATTTACTGCAATGTAAAGCTTATTCTCCAAGTGAAATTCACCCCTGTGTAGAGGGCCATGCAAAGTCTATGCACCACTTAAGTTCCACTTAAGCCCCTAACTAGTGAATTTCATCCTTTGAGTTTTCATCTAGTCCTTTGACATGCCAAGACATGTCCCGGAGACTGGAGGCATGAAAAAGACACTTCAATTGCATGGAATAGCTTTTAAAAAATGCCTTTTAATCCTCTCACTTTAGCTAGCCTGATCAATGATTTAAAATTGCTTATTTCATTTAAATGACTCATTGCAACTGACTGGCTATGTGCTGGGGATTTTTGGTGTGAAATTAAACATTCAGATGCAGAGAGGCCAGTGAAAAAACCATTTGTGTCTTTGACCTCTGCAGCCTCTCTGTCTGAGCTCACCTGTTAAGAAATGTCACACTTGTTTATTCTACAGAAAATTCAGCTCTCTGGGATAAGCCCTTTTTGCAAATCATTTTTGTGTTTAGTTTGCTCATCTGAAATTTGTCCTCAGCCTAGACCTCTCAGGGAAAAGACATTTTTAATCCTATTTCCAGTTTAATTTTTTTAAAAAGGAAACATTTATTTTTCCACTGGTGAAAGGCATGTTTAGCATTTCAGGGTCCACTCTGCTAATTAAAAAGAACATTTTGCAAAGACATAAGGAGCCAAAATCCGAAGTCCTTAATCTGTTTTCTCTCTGTCTACTCAGACAAACTCCATGGGCGTAAAAACTGAATCAGAAACTCACAATTTTATTAACATTTTTGCCATTATTGGTTCAAAATTGAGTTAAGGAAAGTAGCATTTTGCCATGAAGGGAATGAAATTCTCACGGACTGCCAAGTACTGTACCCCTCAGTAAATCTGAGGAGCCCAGCCTGGAAGCTGAAATATATTTTATGTAGAAGCTGCAGGCAGAAAGGAGTCCAATCCCCTCCCAAGGATGAGAGGGTCAATGATTGGTGGATCTGTATAGCAGCCGTTCTTCTGGGCCCACTCTTCCCCCAGGTAGCTCCTTCCCCACCCTCCAAGCCCATTGTGTGGGAAGCTTCCACAGAGTGCGGCTCCATGAGCGACATGTGGACCCCTTGAATAACTTTCTCAAGTCCTGCACACGTCAGCCCTCTCACAATGCAACCCAACCATTCCTACTATGTACGCGGTCCTCTGCCCCTGAAGAAGAGGGGACAAAATTTCTTTGGAAATATGATTGCTATGTAGCCTATTAACTGAATAGGAAGGGTGAAGATCTTAGAGGTATGGTTCAGGATACAGTACTGGGGAATAGCTGTAGAGCAGTGGTTCTCAACCAGGGGTCTGGGGCCCCCTTGGGGGTACTGCAAGCAGGTTTCAAGGGATCTGCCAAGCAGGACAAGTGTTAAACTGGCCGGGGACCAGGGTAGAAAGCCTAAGCCCTGCCGTGCAGGGCTGAAGCCCAGGACCCTGAGCCCTGTCACCCTGGGCTGAAGAAGAAGCCTGAGCAATGTAGCTTCGTGGGGAGCCCTATGACCTGGGGCCCCGGGCAATTGCCATGCTTGCCAGCTCTTAACGCCGGCCCTGGCTTTTATATGCAGAAAACCAGTTGTTGTGGCACAGGTGGGACAGGGAGTTTTTAATCACATGCTGGGGGTAGGGGAAGGCTCAGAAAGAAAAAGGGCTCTAGGGCATAGTTAGTGCTTTGACATATTAGTATTTCAGTTTAGTGTTCACATAGTCTGAAGTTACATATTTTCCTTCACATCCTAGCACTACTAAACTTGTATTGCTTCCCTTAACCTTGGATGAATCAGAGCGGACAGTGATCGTAATATCCCAGAATAAAGATCCCGAGGAGTATGCATCACTTGTATATTCTTAGTGGGAAGTATGAAACTCCCAAGGCTAAAAATGTGCTAGTAGCCCCTTTATTCTGAGGTGTCTAAATCTCTGACAATAATTCTGTGAGAGTTCAGTGATGAGTTCGAGTTTGGGAATAGCTGGGAAGAATGCTACTTTGTAAAAGCTTTGAATGTACAGCTTTAAATTGCATCAATGCTTTACAGATTTACTCTGTAAAGCTCCTCAAATACCTGTTGAACACTAGAGGGGAAAAAACCTTAACTTCGTGTGTCATAGATGTTCCTTGATAGTATGGTTGCTTTTGTCAAATTAGCTACAAGATCCAAGTTAAAGGTCAGTTTGTTTGGATTAAGTATATTGTTTGTTTAAGAATAAGATGATTTTAAGTCAGAGGATGCTCTACTTTTAGCAGAGGTTTTGTAAATATAACTCCTGAAGCCAGTGGGTTCTGCCAACTTTCTCTTTTGAAGATGTTGGGCCTTATTTGTCTTTCATTTACAGAATTGTAAATCAGGAGTAACGTCAGTAAAATCAAAAGTTATCCTGGTATAAATTGGATATGAGAGGAGAATCAGGACCTGTGAATTATTAAACTCAAGAAATCCATGCCTCATGGCCAGCTGCAGCTCATGGAGTCCTATAATATAACCCCTTGCCAGTCTCATTTTTAAAATGTGTGCATGACCCAATCCCAGCATATGATGGTGTGGCCACTCACATCAAGGGGCACATCAGACTGCGAAGCATAAAGCTGATTCAAAGATCTGTGAAGTCAGTGGAAGTCTCTCCATTGACATCAGTGAGATTTGGTTCAGGTCCATAGATTTGAGGCCTGGACCTCAATGCCAAAAATTAGGGTAAATGCAATCTTTTCCATTTATACAAATTAGGTGCGGCGGTCAGGATCCTGGCAAGCTGCCAACGTGGCCCTCAAATGGGCAAAGTTTGGTAGCCCCTGCTTTAAAGGAAAAGAAGCGTAATTGCTCTCAATCTGCTGAAGGGTTAAAAGGGAATTTACTGGATCTGCTGGTCATACAGACAAAAAAAGTCTAATGCTTTGCTAGACAAGGATAGTGGGTTTGCAATAGGCTTAAGGAAAGGAAAGAGAAGATTACTCTGTCACCTTTGTCCACTCTTTTACCACCTGCTGACTTTAAGTAAATTTTTTCTGAAGAAATTTTTCTGGATTAATGTAATGGCTGCTTCCATTACTTCTGTATGTTTTCTGATGAAATTTGATCTTTCTGCTTCACATTCCTCTTCCTCACCTGCTCCGAGGAAGCAAATTTAATTCTTTGAACAGAAAGGCAGTCCTGACTAGCACACACTCACACCAACCCCCAAACCCAAATCCTATTCTCAGTCACAAATATTTCTCTTCTTAGTTGTTTATGTTATACTTAGGCTTGGCAGAATTAGATTTTTAACTTTTTATAATTACAATGGATAATTATTTTTAGGCTTTTTCAGATTTGTAATAATTTAAATTTTCACAGTTGTGTGAAATTATAGGGGGGTCAGGCTGTTTAATGACAGTAGATGTTGAGTTTCATAAAGTTAAAGCTTTATAAACTGTTAAAATGCTGTCAAATATACAAACTAAATATCCTTAAATTAAAAAATCATACCTGTTTTTACTATTTGCTAGTCCATTTGTAAGAAACCTAATTCAAAGTCTAAATCACTGGATTTTGACTAATAAGTTTGCAAGCAGCAATTTTCTTACTTTCTCTATCTGTACATTTCAATGATTATTGATGGAAATAGGTTTTGCTGGTTTGTGTGTGTACAATGAAATCAATGTTTATGAACAATTGTTGATAATCTAATCCTTCCAAGACTAGTTATATAGTTTATTCGATTATGGTTCATTTTCAGGTGCTGAGAAAGCCTGAGATGTTTTGCACCTAGTTTTTCTGAATAATGCTATATAAGCTCCTACACATTTAAATTAAATCCGAACACAGAATATTTTAAATGTTTTGTCTTGGACTCATTTTAGGGTAAAGTAGAAGATCTCTAATTTTATTATGCACCAAAGTTATCTAATTGAATCTCTCCCATCAGTGTGGGATCTGAACACCTTAAATGTACTGCACACCTGAAGGACAGTCTTGACGGTAAAGCAGTGGATGAGACAGAGACAACCCATGCCTGTTGTCTCTGGGTGGGGTGGGAGTGGGGGAACAAAGTGAGGACAGATGGCTTCAGCAGAGTTACTGAGCATGCTTAGTACAAGGCAAGCAGCAAATCTGGGGGACATGTGACCCCATTACCTCCCCCCCGATGTAGCCTCTGTGATGAGGGTTCAATTCCTGGCTCTACCATAGATGTTTTATGTGATCTTCTGCAAATTACATAATCTCTTCTGGGAAGTGGGAATAATACCCTTTCTCACTTCTTTTGTCTATATAGATTATAAATTCTTTGGGAGCAGTGAGCATATCTCTTCCAGTGCCTATGACAATGGTGCTGTAACCTTGTTTGAGGTCTCCATTTGCTACTATAATATAAATTATAATAAGGTTAAACTACACATGATAATAGATTTGCAGGCCAACAGCCACATGGGATTCGTTAAAATAAATAGTAATCTGTGGAAAAAATAGGTAAAGCTGTATGTTGCTCTTTGTGCTCTGACTCTATATTGATCCAGCATGGGCCTGTGTGGTGCTAGGGGGCACTGTGATGCTGGAAGTGCTGACGGGTGTTAACCGTGTGTCTTATATACAGTTTGGAAAGGATCTTGCTGCATGAAAGGCTCTATATTACAGAAGGATGTAGCAGCTCCCATATAGGTAAGGTTGGAGAGAAGTCTTCTTTCTAACTCCCCATTTTCAATAGCTATTTTCAGAAATGTTCACTGCTGAGTCTTTGCTTAAGGGGGAATTTTTGGGGCAAAACTGGAGGAAAAACTTTGCCAGTGCCAACTAGTGTAATGGTGCTAAATAGGAGTCAGATTTCAAGTTCTGAAACTAATGTACAGATTAATGTACAAATAATGATTAAGGAATTCATTTTCCTTATTACATTACTCAGGAGGCTTCAGTCATGGTGATTAGGTATGGTGTCTTTAGTCAAGGATGGATGCATTCTGGCTGTGTCCTTGTGAAAGAGTTCCAGAATATAGAATTGATACTCTGACATTTTCTGAAGCTAAGAGAGCTTCAAAGCCCTGGAGACTTTAGCTTTTTCTATTTATTTATTTTTCCCATCCTTCTTTTCATAAATTTAAACAATACAAATACATACAACATTCCATACAAAAATCTAGGTTAACGGAATATTACAGTTGCACATTTAAGAACTCAAAGTCAGTTAATTCCAAACGCAGCTACAACCTGAACTCTGCCTCCTTAGGCATACTATTGCTGTACAATATTTTGATTTTGCATGATCACATACTGTTCTCAAATAGCACAATACTGGGTATGTTTTCTAGAAACCCTAGACTCACGTGTAACTTTTTGTAATCTGATCAATATCCAGATTTAGAGCTATTGGCCAAATCCTGACAATTATGTAGTTTTTACTAAGGCAAAACTCCCACTGAGTTGAGTAGAAATTTTGTTTGTGCAAGGATGAACTAAGCACTTTATTATTTGGCCCTAAGGCTTTGTATTTGTGCATATGTATGTGCGTGACTGACATCAGTCTAAAACATAGTATGTTAGGAAAACTGCAAATGTGACAGTATGGAAATGAATACAGTCATTATACAATATAATGCTATGCAAATGACAATGGCAGCAATGAAGAAGGACAGCTACCGTCTGTACATTTTATTGTATCATGCTATAATAATGTCTAAGTTAAAGAATTACTTGTGGTTGAAAATTGAGTTAAATGAGGCTTTAAGTCGGGCGAGGAATGCAACAAGTACATCCCTGGAGTCTGTTCACTGTAGCAGCTGCTTTAACTGTGCTTGAGAATTCCATAGCTTTATGCTGCTATCAGATTTAGTAATTTTATGGTTCCTGATTCTCTTTTGCTTAAATGTGTATTACTTTGCCATGAGGGTGTTCCTTGGCCTGAAGTACCCTGCTGCAACATCAGAAATACCTGAATCCTCTCAATATTTAAATGATTGAGGCACAAAGGGTAAATGAGTCCTTCATGATCTTCCCATGGTAGGGATGAGGAATACCAGCTTTACGTCTATTGAGGGCTACCCTCACTTTCCAGTGAAAGAGCTTTCTGGACTCTCAGATAAACATGAAGGGAAGAGAAGTGAGGAGAGTATGGTGAAAAAAGAGGAGTCTGAAGGGGAAAATAGGGAAGGGATTTGAGTGAATTTAAATTCTGGAACAAGTATAATACAAGTAGATGGCCTCATCCTGCAAATCCTTACTCATTCAAATAATGATTGGGCCTTTATTTTGTATAGCATTGTTTTGAGAAACAATATCTTAAAATACTTTAGAATTATAGTTAAATAATAAACAATAGAACACAGAGAGAATTCAGAGGAGTAGGCTAAGGAAGAAAGAATAGCATTCCTTTGAATTTGAAAGAAGATGGCAAGTTAATGGGGCATGGAGCTACAGGAGGCGAGCTGGCTGAAAAAAATGCCATTTTTGCAGGAAAATAAAAAAAATCCTTTTTTTCCTTTTTTCTTTTTGACCACCTCCTTCCCCTCCAAAAAAACTCCAAACCAGAAATAATTTTGTTTGTTTGTTTTGGTAATTATTTTGGTTTTCAGTAAAAATGTTCAGTATTGAAAACCAAAATCTTGAAATACTTACCATTTTTAATTGAAATTCAAAATATTTTTATAGGACACATGATATTCTGTTTCTAGTTTTTTGACAACTTTATTTGTTTTGGATGAAAAGCCATTTTTTTTTGCCAACAAATTTGTTGACAGAAACATTTTGGCCAGCTGTAGGAAGAGACATCTTCTGCACTGCATTGTTTAAAATAATGCAATGAGAATTTAGGGAAAAATTCATCCCCAGAGGGTCTATCTGCAGAGTTGAAAACAATGCCCTGTGCACCACTCAAGCCCTTTGCTTGTGAACAGGGTGAATTTCACAATACACAACTAAGATTTTGTCTTTATTGTGACACTTTAGGTTCTAGTTCACCTTGGCTTTTGAAAATTTTTAATTGAAAATCTCTCTCTAATCATTAATGAGCTAATTCTGCTTGCCTTATAAACACGAGCAGTTCCACTGATGTCAATGGGATTGCTAATGTGAATAAAGTGAACAGAATTTAGCCGTTCATCCATAGGCACTCTAGTCTAGTTCCTCACCCACACATTCCTTTGTCCTCCGTTCTACTGAGGTATTTAATGGAAGGCAATGCAGTTACAAACAAAAGAAAAGCTGTCAGTTTGACGACCCAACAGTGAATGCAAGTGTAAATGCTCTTCATCCACCAAACAGCTCAATTTCGGTACAGTTATCTCGTGAATGCATGCTCAGATTTAACTTTGGACTCTTTTGTAGAGACTTGCTTTTGCTATTTGGACAGGTGAAAGCATCAACCATGCAATTCATGTAAAATAATAACTAGTTGGTGTAAGTGAAGAAAGTCTTAAAGTGTATCAATTACAGTTCTCATTTCCACTTCAGCAACATTTTATTTACCCAGCGGGATAGTACATATGCATCATTTTCAAAGGAGATCTCCTTTGAAAATGACACACAATGATTTTTTTTTTTGGCTTAAAGGGTCTTGGGAGATATAAACAATAGGATTTATAAACAAAACAATTTATGAGTGAACTAAATGTTTTTGCTTTAAAAGTAATAAGATAATGGGCTGTATATTTGATATCAGAATGAAGAATATTCCATGCAGAAGGGGCTATGAATGAGAAAATATTTGAATAAATCTTAGTACTAAATAAAAACAGAAGATTTCATATGTCCAAAGATCTTCGGGCTAGATATTTAGGTGGGCTAAACCAGCATAATGGCATAGATCCATTGAAGTCAATGGAGATATGCTAATTTACACCAGCTGAAGGTCTGGCCAGCAGTGTGAATGTTGTGAAGACCAAAAGTATAACTCAGTTCAAAAAGGAATTAGATAAGTTAATGCAGAATAGGGTCATCAATGGCTATTAGCCAGGAGGGTCATGTTCTCGGTGTCCCTAAACCTCTGATTGACAGAAGCTGTGACTGGATGACAGGAATGGATCACTCAAAAATTGCCCTGTTCTGTTCATTCCCTCTGAATCATCTGGCACTGGACACTGTCGGAAGACATGGTGATGGGCTAAATGGTCCATTGGCTGACCCAGTTTGGCTTTTCTTAGGTTCTTATGTTATGTTCTTATGTATGCACAGAATTCCTAGGATTAGTGACTATATACTATGAAAAAAGAACAGGAGTACTTGTGGCACCTTAGAGACTAACAAATGTATTAGCGCATAAGCTTTCATGGGCTACAGCCCACTTTACTGGATGCATAGAATGGAACATATACTAAGAAGATACACACACACACACACAAAGAAGGTGGAAGATGTCATACAAACTGTAAGAGGCTAATTAATTAAGATGAGCTATTATCAGCAGGAGAAAAAAACTTTTGTAGTAATAATCAAGATGTCCCATTTAGACAGTTGACAAGAAGGTCTGAGGATACTTAACATGAGGAAATAGATTTGATGTGTGTAATGACCCAGCCACTCCCAGTCTCTATTCAAACCCAAGTTAATGGTATCTCGTTTGTATATTAATTCCAATTCAGCAGTCTCTCATTGGAGTCTGTTTTTGAAGCTTTTCTGTTGCAAAATTGCCACCCTTAAGTCTTTTATTGAATGGCCAGAGGGTTGAAGTGTTCTCCTACCGGTTTTTGAATGTTATGATTCCTGATGTCAGATTCGTATCCATTTATTCTTTTGCGTAGAGACTGTCCGATTTGGCCAATGTACATGGCAGAGGGGCATTGCTGGCACATGATGGCATATATCACATTGGTAGATGTGCAGGTGAACAAGCCCCTGATGGTGTGGCTAATGTGATTAGGTCCTATGATGGTGTCACTTGAATAAATATGTTGACAGAGCTGGCATCGGGCTTTGTTGCAAGGATAGGTTCCTGGGTTAGTGTTTTTATTGTGTGGTGTGTGGTTGCAGGTGAGTATTTGCTTCAGGTTGGGGGGCTGTCTGTAAGCAAGGACGGGGTCCGTCTCCCAAGATTTGTGAGAGTGAGGGATCATTTTTCAGGATAGGTTGTAAATCTTTGATGATGCGCTGGAGAGGTTTTAGTTGAGGGCTGAAGGTGACAGCTAGTGGCATTCTGTTATTTTCTTTGTTGGGCCTATCCTGTAGTAGATGACTTCTGGGTATTCTTCTGGCTCTGTATTTCCCAAATAGGATATATTGTAATCGGAGCATTAGAAATAAATAGTGAAAAGAAAAGGAGTACTTGTGGCACCTTAGAGACTAACAAATTTATTAGAGCATAAGCTTTCGTAGCTCACGAAAGCTTATGCTCTAATAAATTTGTTAGTCTCTAAGGTGCCACAAGTACTCCTTTTCTTTTTGCGAATACAGACTAACACGGCTGCTACTCTGAAACTTATAAATAGTGAAACAGACATAGAGAAGTAGATATGGGGGAGACGCAACAAGAAAATAGATGTGTAAGTTAACCACTCTTGCATTTAACATCTCAAAATAGTAGATGATCTAATGTACTATGAGGTATGATGGCCTGAACATTTTGATATAAATTATAACAAACTTAAGTTCTAGAGGCAGATGGTAAATAAATAATGCTGTTCCACATAAGATTTCTCAAGAGTCCAGGTTACTTTAGAGACAAAACAATATTGCAGTGTTGCCTTCTAAGGCATCATTAGTTCCGACCAGTTCACTAGATTAAAGTAGCCCAAGAAGAGGTAACACTATTACTTTGTCATTATTTCTACTAGATATAATAAATTTTTTGTTTGGTAGGAGCCACAATGAGATGCAAAGCAAAACTGATGTCCTTACTCAGGCAAAGTTTCATTTACTTCCATGGGTTAAATCTTATATTTGATTTATAAGTTATTAATTCAGTGGGAGTTTTGCCTTAGTAAGAACTCAGTAAAAACCGGACGGACTTCAGGATTTGCTCTACTTTCTCATAGGATCTTGGCTGCTAGTGTCATGTGATCACATCAGAATCTCAGCTGTTATTTAAAAATAAAGAGCATTTCTTGTCCTCGTGGTTATGGAACCCGAGTGGTATTACTGATGCAGAGATGTCTGCCCGAATCTGCAGACAGCCTGAAACAAAGAGTGAATTCTGGCCCTTTGAAGTTGATGGAATTTTGTCATTGAATTTAATGTATTCAGAATTCACCCAATACTTCTGAGTGGTGTAAACTGCTCCATCCATCTCAATGGGGTATTAACTACAAGAGCCATTGCTCTGGAGGGGATAGGCCTGCCATCATCAACCCAGCAGAGGACTCCATGTATGCAAGAGACAAAGAGTGCAGTGGGCCTGGCCCACTTATCTATCTGTGTAGACACATATCCCCTACTGGCTAAGTACTAAGGAACCCATGCTGCCACACCTTTGTCTCCAAGACCAGTAGAGGTAGAGAAGGGGATCATACTGCTACCTCTGCTGCTCCTGGGAGGAGGGGGCCTCTGTTGTCACTGTTGGGGCACAGTGGGAGACCATGCTGTTGCCCTTTCCTTTCTGGGAAGACTTGGGACCCTGCCACTCCAAATGGGAGGCTGGGCCATAGTGCAGGTAGAACCAAGTTGCATGGGGAAGAGACACGGGGTTGAGTGTCATTAGGTGCCTAAAGCCCCAGATTTCTGTAATCCAGTCCCAATTACAGTATGTCTTGGTAATTAACTTCTCCATGTGAAACAAACAAAACAAAACAAAAAACTACTCATATAATGGGAGCCCAACCACTCCACAGACACTTTTTAATGTTGGAATTGAAGCTGCCAGAACAAGACTTAGACTTAGTCATTCTCCTATCATGAGCGGTAGGAGTGTTATTTGAACAACCAGGCCTTAGGCCTCAGGCCTCCTGTGAATCCAAGAGTGATTCTTTATTCCTTATCCCAATTTAGATCCATTTCAAAAGGCAACAGAAAAAGAAATCATCAATTAGTTAGATCAAGTTAGCATGGCTACAGCCTCCATTGAGTGTCACCTAAATATTATTAAACCATTTGTTGAATACATGCAAATGTACTGTAGGGTGGGTGCTTGTTACTTCTGGAATGTTGGGTGCAATAATCCCAACCAGAATAATCTGGGTATATCTGAGCATTGGCATGATATTCATTTACTGTCAATTATTCATTTTGCAAAAATAGAAAATAACTGGGGGCCTAAAATAGACCCTTGTGGTATTCCCCTACACTTTCCAAACCAAGAACTTGGAGCCATTTACAGAACCAAATTAAGTACATGTGACTGATAAAATTTAACACAGAGACCAAAAGTTGGGCAAAATTCAGTCTGCAGTTTCAATGATAAAACAAACCAATCAATCATTTCAATGATTCATACAAAGATGCAATAATAGCACGCAAGTGCTTGTCCAAAGCTTGAGAAAAATAATTTGTTACTTGGATAAAGCAGCAGTTGCTGGATGATTTGTTGTGTATTCAGATTATAATAGATGAAGAATGTCCATTTGAAGTTAAGTTACCTACTCTAATACTGTGTTCAACTTCATTTGGCCTTCAGTATCCCAGACTGCTGGATGGATGTTCCAGATATGTTTTGCCAAATTGGGTAATTTCTTTTAGGGTATGATGGAATCCTGATGCAGTTTGTACCCTTTATTGACAAAAGGAGACACCCTTTTTGATCTGGACCTGGGTTGTAGTGTTAGTGACAAATAACTTTACTATAGTCAGAGCTACGTTCAAAACCCACCTCTTTGCTTGGGTTTCCCACAATATTAACCTCACTCTCATACTTAGATATTCATAATCTAAGGCTGTGGCAAGAAGCTCTAGAGGGTAAGGAGCTCTCTGCTCCCATCTGTTGGTGAACAGGGGAGAAAACACTCACACAGCTGCTTCATCTGCATAACTGTTTACCCAGAACTCCCAACGACAGACGCTCCAGAGAACAAGGAACTCTCTGCCCTGATCTATTGGTCAACAGGGGGAAGTACTTTTACAGACAAGCTTCATTTGCATAAGCTTTCTACACAGAATACCTCCAATGACACCTCGGACCAACAGAAACTGTACACCAACTCAGAATTGATTGAATATGGAACTGAACTGAGTGATGGGACAGAGGCCCCTACTTTATGGTAAGGATGCTGCTCAAAAGTCCTATATGCTCGTGGTTTCCCTTCACTGAACTTCTTGTGCTACTGAGAGGTGGCTCTTTCACAAGGTGCGACCCAGAGAGCACTCTTTGCTGAGACTGCAGAGGATAGCAGGGGAGCTGAGTGACCTTTGGGGAGGCCTCTCCTATCCAGCCATTAAATAAAGCTGAAATCACAGTGCCTGGGTTAATTGTTAGAGCCTCAAGATAGGACCAGGTAGCACTTCCTCAATGAACTAAAGACAAGTCTGTCCACGTATACCTCAGGACTCTGGGACTATGTTACTCACTAACCCCTGACTGTGAGTGGAGTATAGCAGATGGCGAAGAGGGCAATGGCTTGGCAAAGGGACATTTGGTTATTTGACACTCACACTGGTGGGCAGAAAACTGAGTTAATGCATGACTGCCAAAGTGGGGCAGGGTTTTATTTATCACTCTCAAAGATCCATTGATGCTGTGTTCCCCCAAGTTGATTCTGTGTCCCTCTTTCCCCTATAAAAAGATTGTTTCATACACACACTCAATGCTTGTGAGTGGGGTAGTATTGCATATTGAGGGTGACCAGAGAAGAAATTCAATGATCCCAGAAATTCTGGATGGTGGATTGAGCTGAGGGTGTTTGTTAGTTTTAAGACGGACCCACCGCTATTTGATTCTGGCTTTTATTGCTTCCAATACCACTTGGCAGAAGGGATACAGTATTTTTTTTAAAAAAGCTTTCTATCAGCATCAATTATGCTAAAACAGTAAAAAAAAATTTTCTTTTAGATTTATGTGATGTAAAAAGTACAGTAGCTTATATCCTCAGCCTTAGGTATTTCGTGGAAGTGAAGCCTCTGTGGACTGCGAGATGATGATGAAGGGCAGAACTCAAAGAGTTGGGTAGCAGAGGAAGTGAAGTTGGCTCAGTTAGGCTTTTATCCCTTTTTTTACTTGTGTATTTCTGCTGGAGCTTATTCTTGAACACATCCCTGGAGTATTTATGTCCAGAATTCTTTACACATGATTACTAACTCTTGAAAAGGAGGCTCGCTCTTGGGAGACCTTTAGATGGCTGGGATGGTTGACCACAAAGGCAAGGCAGAAATTTCATTCAGAAATCAAAGAAGAAACACTTGAAAGAAAAGTTTAAAAGGAAAGGAAAAAAGCCGGCTACTCAGGAATGCTTTACATGGACCTATTTAGTTCATGTTTTATTTGTATCGGATGCCAGGAGGAACACTGTGGTTAGCAGGGGATTACTTAACACTTTCCTTGCTCTGAAGAGCAGTAGTGCTTCCCACCTAATGGGTTTGTACCAGTATTGATAGTTCATGACTCTGTGGATAGCACTTAGGAATTTACTTTACTCCTTATATCTTACGACAATTCTTATGTGTGTCTCATGGGTCCCACGAGCATGGATGCTGCCTGCCTTTCATTCTGTTGCACGTGTTCCCACCCAGAAGGGGGAGATTGGTCTGCTCTGAATGCCAGTCGTTCTGTGTGCATGTAGCATCTGATTCACCATTTCTTTGCGCCTTTCATTTCCACCCATGCATAAAAACACGATTGGGTCAGAATGGCTGTGTTTTCCACCCACTGTGCTCTCAGTGGGCACATGTTTCAGTGACACAGTGAGGTTCAAGGAAGACAAAGTTCATTCCTACAGTCTCACCAGCCAACAGGGTGGCCTTTATATTAGTAAGACTGGGGAAACTCCCTCTTCTGGGCAAACTCAGACATTGTCATGAATGTGCCCAAGGTGGGAATGCATGTTTTTGACAGAAACGTTGACATTTTCCAGAAAAATGACATTTTCCAGTGGTGAAACTATGGTAACAGAAAAGGGGGAGGCCATAACAGTTTCTTTGTGTCTAGTGGCTGGATTCTGTCTGGCCCTTCTGTGGTGGGGAGGGGGGCAAGAAGCTTAAGGGTCAGGAATTCCTATCCCTGTGCTCAGGGGCATGCAGAAACTGCTCTCTTCCTGCTTCTGCAGGGCCACACACCACCCTGAAAGAGGGGGAGGAGGAAGTTGGACCAGTGCTGTATCTCTTTACACACTGGGTTGGGGGAAGGGCTGGTAAGCTGCATCTCCTAAAGGGGTGCAACAGTAGGAACTCTGAGAGGCAGAATACCACCTGGTGCTTCCCTATGGTGGGAGGGCACAATGAAGCCCTAAGTACAACCTGGCCCTCTATCTGCAATTTGACATGACTATCTAAATGGAAATCTGCTGCTGTATCGCTTCTGCCTGGCTCACAGTAATTGTGGAATAGCAACTGCTCTGCAGATCGAATGGATGAGGCTCCATTCTGTCTAGTGAGTATGGGTGGATGGAATAGGCCCTGGCTGGAATGGCTGGATTGTTCTTAACACTATGCTGGGATGTAGCAGAATATCCACTGCATAGTCACAAGAGGCATTTGGTCTGACTCTCCTTTGTTCACACCAGTATAGCTCCATTGACTCCATCAGAGTGAGGCCTGATTTTCACTAGTGCAACTCCCAAGAAGTGTTCCTTTAGATTAGTGATTTTCATTAGTGATTTCCAGCCATTCCAGCCAGGGCCTATTCCATCCCCTTCAAATGAGGGGCTAACCTACAATGGCTTGGGTTCCCTCAGCCCTGCCTTGCATTGCCCTAAGGAGAAGTTTCTGCCTTTTCATTGTGAAAAAAGCGGTGAGCTTGCTGGAAATAGTAACAGTAAGCCCTGGATTAAATTCCCAAAGGCTTGTGTTAGTTCTGCAGAGCTCTATTTAGGGGTTCCCAGTGAGTTTAAATAAAGTTAATAAACGGCGGAGTCTGTCCCAGTGATTCTTTGGGAATCACATTCAACCCATGCCTAGCAGTTGGAATCCATGGGGTTAAGGCAGAAGGGGAGTTAAAATAGGCAGCTGAGCATTCACTGGGAAAAGAGTATTATATGAACCCAGCTGGTAGAGTGACTGCAAAGAAGACTCTAACCAAATGTGGGAAGAGATCCCAATTTATCACCCAGAAATCTACTTTTTCCATATTTTAACTTCTTACCAAATTACATATTGGATGTATAGTGCAGATGAACTGGATGAACCACGTTAGTGAAAAAATAATTGCGGACTAGATTCAGTCTCCTACAAAATCTTACACTTTCCACTTTATTGTGGGACTATGATCCAGCAAACAATTGGACCTGTTTGTTTAAAATATTCTGGATCTGATTTGCCTCTGTCTTGCACCTTAGGTGGTCATTTACATCAGTGCAAATCAGGGGTAAAATGCTATCATGCTGATTGGATAATGTTTTACACCCACTTTGCATAGGTGTAAAGGGTGGTGGAGAATCAGCCCCTCTATCATTCACTGTTGCAGAGTTCATAGTGGTTGTACTCTCTAACATAAATCGAGACTACTGTTATTGTGGTTTTCAAGTTTTTAGCAAGTAATAAACACCAAGAGGACATTACATTTACTTTCAGCTTATGCATGCCAGCACCTAACTAACTAAAGAGAAAGAACAAAAATAAACTGATGATTAATATCACTAATGCCTTGATTTGCTTATTTTCTAAAGCAGTAATTTTCCACCGAATGCATTCGATTAAGTGAGCTGTAGCTCACGAAAGCTTATGCTCAAATAAATTTGTTAGTCTCTACGATGCCACAAGTACTCCTTTTCTTTTTTAGTAATTTGACTGTATGGGCTAAATTCTGCTCTCAGTTCCAGTAGAATTACTCTGTATTTACTACAGTTTTGCACTGGTGTAACCGAGAGCAGAATTTACTCTCTGCATTTAAAACAGAGACAGAAATTACTTATAACAAAGGCACTTATCTCCTGTTCACACTTATTCCCTTAGCACTGTTGCCATAGTTGTTTTCTATGATAGCAAATAAACAAATTAACAAATTTGTGAGGAGGTTCTGTTTAAAGGGTTAAGACTGTAGGATAATAAATTAATGCAGTGAAACCTACATGAAGCTCCACCTCCGGCAGACCTCCTGTCTTGCAGTCTTAAGCAACCACTGTAAAGTATCCTGAGGATTTCCAAAACAATTTTGTTCAACATTTAGTTAGAGATCACCCTTAGCAGGGAACTAGTTTAACTGATCCTTTGGGGATCACAAAAGACAGGATGCTCTGTACACATCTATTATGTAACAGCTGTTGCGTATTTCATTATAAAATGGTACAAAAGCAGGAGGGAAGAAGTTGCAGCTTAAGACACAACCTGTTCTTCCTCAACTGGAGTAGTGAATGAAAAGTGCTGATCTCCAGGTTGCAGGAAGAAAACCCCACTAATGGAGACAAAATTACAATGTTATACAGCAGGCTTTTCTTCCCACCAGGCCTTCTGAGTGAAGAGCTGCTGCACAGCCTATAATTCTAGTCTATCGGTGCTAAAAATAAATGTACTTCTTGCCTGTTACAGTGATTCACATTATGCTAATACTGGGCCTAGCGCTGAGAGGTTCTGAGTGCCTACCTCACAGTGTCAAGCAACTTTTGGGAGAGGGCTCAGCACCTTGCAGGATCGGGCCCACCGTTGGCTACTTCTGTACTGTGTTTCTATCACCTGATCTTGTGGTGTGGTGAGTGCTTCCTGTGAGTGGCCCTCTCAGCTCCGCACTGCAGTCAAAGGGAATTGAGGGCATTCAGCAATGCACAGATAAGGGCTTAATGCATAAGCAAGCAGAGGGAGGCAGATACACGCTATCCCTGCTGAGAAAGTGACTCATTCATGAATTACTCTAAAAGGAACGTTTGTGAGACCCTCTCCCTGCCCCCTCTTCCCCCCAGCATTACTGCTGCCCAATCAAGCTTGAAACAAGAGCCACTGGATCCATTTGTAGAAGGAGCAGGATTGGGCCCAATATGTTTTGGAATCATTTATGTGTGAGACGCTTGCTTGCTACCAATGCAGGGATTTATTGCAGTTGTCTAATCCTGAGGCACAGTCAGTGTGTTTGGATTTCATTTCTACTGTGCATGACGCTGAGTGTCAGCACAGCCACATCAAGACCAAATTACTGGGTGCATTCAGTTCAGCTGTGCCATTTCGTGATGTCAGCTTAGAGTATGTTCTATAGATGGGTGAAGTAAAAACAGCTGGTGTTTTCCTGTTTACTCATTCAGGCTTCCTCCTAGAAGTTCTGGAATGAAAACAAGTGGCCTTGACAAAATAGCATTTCTATTTATTTTATTGGAAACAATTTTAGTGATGGTGAAAGGGGTTGGGTTGACTGAAATCCTCTGTCCATCATTAAAACAGGTATAGCACAGGCATTAGAAGCTTCCCAACCTCACCCTGCTAGTGACTCTGAGTGTGAGATACAGCTGAGCTCAGGAGGGGGACAGGGGAAAAGTGTGGCCTTACCATCCATTGGGGCCCCTGCGTTCTGAGGAAGACCAGGACTCCTGTGGCCATTCTGGCAGCTGAGAATAGCTGATATGCAGATGCACTGTGGCCATGCCCCCTTTTCCACAGCCATGCTTCTGACACACTGCTGTACTGGGGACTAGAAGGGGCATAGGAGGTTTGTTCTACTGACTCAGTGCCACACAGGATTCCTTATACCGGGGAAATTCCCATCCAGACTTCCCTGTACTTTGAGGGAATCTCCAAGAAGCCAGTCAGGCCAGCTGTCCTCCTGCTTTATGTTTCCAAAGAAGAAATGTGACTGAGAATTGGGGCAAATATTTTTTAACTCTGACGTGGTGAGAGTGTTTCTGTAAGTGAAAGAGTAGCTAGCTTTAGTCTCCATGTCTAGTCAGTCTTTGGCCTCTTTGCAGAGACTGCCGACAACCTGGAATGCAATTCTGGAAGCTGGACTGAAACCACCTACTTATTTCACATGAGCCAACACATGGAGACCGCTTTTAATCACTAGCAAACCACTGACCTAGAAGTGCAGGGTTCTAAAATCTTTTCCTGGAGCCACCCCATTCTCTAAAAAATAACATTTCTGACTGTTCAGAAGTAAGCAAGCCTTGATATAAAATAAATGAGAGAAGATCTTCCATTTCCTGGGTTACCTGAGGCAGGACCCACATCGAAGTAATGGATAAAATGAAAGGAAGGAAATGTAGGCCGATCATCAGAACAGACTTTCTCAGTATCTCTGAAAATAAGGTCAAGGATGTTTAAAGCTGGATTCTCAAATTCAGGCCAGCACAGCACTTAAACTCATGCTTAATGAAGCAGGTCAGTAGTCCATTTGCCTTATATAAGACTAGTTATGTGCTTAAAGTTAAACTCATGCTAAAGTGCTTTTGCTTTGCTGATTTGAGGCCTTAAAGGTTATTCCTGAAAATGTGGGCCTAATTCTAATTCTCAGACCCCTCATTGGAGAGCCCAAACCACAAACCTCTGCCATTTGAGCAGAGGCAAACAGCTAATTATAGTAGGTCCCTTATTCTCCTGTGGACCAGCCACCTAGAGGATATACACTTGCTCATATACACAAAGTCAGAACATTCATAGATTCACCCTTTCAGTTGTCAAGAGCTGAGATAAAAAATGTTGCTTTTTTCAGCCTGCTCCATCTTAAGTCAGACATAAAGTGAAAAATGGTCCAAAATCTGCCAATTTTGACAAACAGATTTCAAGTGTATGGAAGAATGCTTTGGACACAGTGCCCTCATATGAGCAGCCATCCATCCAATGGGCCAGAGCAAAATGCACATTTGAGTTAAATCAATTAAAACATGAGAAATCACCTGTGATTCGTTTTAACTCTCTCATTTGATTGCTGGATTTCACTGCTCATTTACTGCTGTCCTAGGCCATAGCCCATCTGGCTCCTACATATGTCTGGTCCACATTCCTGCTAGAGCTCTGCATTTACTATGATGAGAGAGTCAATGAAAAGAAAAAGAAAGAGCTGTGAAGAGAAGGTTCTTGGAAATTTGGTGAGCGGAAACATGATGATTCTTGCCAAAGATTTTTCTGAAAACTGGAAAAACAACAGGAGTGGGACTGACTAGCTGTGGGGTAAGGAAGCTTTTAGCTTTGACGTCTTCCATTCCACAGAAAGACACAGATACCGACACATTAATCTCTAGTGGGGTCACAAAGGGATCCTGTTCATAGTACATCAGCAGCAAAAAATATTTTGGAGACACATTTTAACAGAACCCTTGTTTTGAAGACAAAAAATGCCAGAATGGACATACAGAAGTTTGTTTTTAAGGAGCTCAATGTAAGAGGTGCCAATTGGTTAATGAAACTAGTTGTGAAACACTATGTGATATTTGTTAAAAAAATTAAAATGGTTAAAGTGACATCATAAAAATAAGATTCAAGACTAGGCAGCAGAACCAAGCAATCTCGAGTAGTATTGTATAGAAAACATATAAAGCCACATGACCTATTACCAAACTTTAGGGTACATGTGTGGGAAACAAATAATTTATTTGTAAAGACAGATATGTCAGCAGGCTCTGATTTAGTTGAGAGGATAATTTGGGGCATTTTCTAGGAAAGACTTCAAATAGGCAAAGCTCCCCTCATCCCATGGAGACAGCAAGCATTTGGAGAACAGGGGACATAGAAAAGTAGGTCAAGGGGCCTCTTCTGATCCTATCCTTCCCCTCCTCCGGTGGAACAGCGAGGTTCAAATAACTGGATTTACTAACTAGATACCACATGCAGGACCCAGCTACATGTATAAACACTGATGTTCTTCATGACTTCTGGAACACAGAATATAGTAATGGCCTCTAGAGGACTCACAGAATATTGCAAAGGATACTACCCATTTCCTATACACTACACTTCTGTTTTTCTGGAATAACCAAAACAAGAGTGACAGGTTTCAGAGTGGTAGCAGTGTTAGTCTGTATCAACAAAAACAACAAGGACTCCTTGTGGCACCTTAGAGACTAAGAAATTTATTTGGGCATAAGCTTTTGTGGGCTAAAATCCACTTCATCAGATGCATGGAGTGGAACATACACTAAGGAGGTATAAATGCACAGCATATGAAAAGATGAGAGTTGCCTTATCAAGTGGGGGGTCAGTGCTAATGAGCCATTTCAATTAAGGTGGAAGTGGGCTATACTCAACAGTTCTCCACCCCTTCTTGTCAACTGTTGAGAATAACCCACTTCCACCTTAATTGAATTGGCTCGTTAGCACTGACCCAGGGCCCCCCACTTGATAAGGCAACTCCCATCTTTTCATATGCTGTGCATTTATACCTCCTTACTGTATGTTCCACTCCATGCATCTGATGAAGTGGGTTTTAGCTCACAAAAGCTTATGCCCAAATAAATTTCTTAGTCTCTCTCTTAGACTCACAAGGAGTCCTCGTTGCCAAAGCCAGAGTAACATTTATCAAGGTTGCCCCTTGCAAAACTGTTATACCAAAGATGTCACCTTTTGGGTTATCACAAAAAGTCACTTAGTTTTAACTGACTACTCACTTTTGCAGCACTGGGGATTGCAGCTGTTAAATTGGATCTGTATATCTCCTGATTTCTAGAAGAGCTTTGCCTAAGTAGGTGAGCTCCTAGTTCTTAACAGTGTCTAATATCTATGATGCCATGACCCAAACCACTATATTTTGCCTTCTGTATGCTCAAAATAAGGTGTGATGGGATGAATTGTAATGTGTACAATTTTTTTTCCCAAGATGAGAGCTTGAATTCCAGATTTCAGTGTCAAAGGCATTGTTACAGTTTAGCAATAACCTCCCTAAAAATACATGTACAGTGGAAGCACTGAGCCTGGTTTACACTTACACTGACCTAGTTGCATCGCTCAAGGGCGTGAAAAAGCACTAAGCACCATAGTTAAGCTGACCTAACCCCCAGTGTAGACAGCTCTAAATCCATGGAAGAATTCTTCTGTTGACCTACCTACCACCTCTTGGAAAGGTGGATTACCTACATCAACAGATAACCTCCTTCTGTCAATGTAGGAAGCGTCTACACTACAGCGCTACTGTGGCATAGTTGCAGCATTGCAGCTGTGCTGCTGATGGCCTGTAGTGTAGACATGCCATGAGACAACTTTAGCTATGGCAGAGTGATCAAACAAAATTGTTGGGTGAAGGAAATGAGACACATGATATGAGACTAACACTGCTTACTGCTCATCATCTCTTTTGACGGGTCTTTGTTAAACTTTGAATAGTCTTGATTTTGCTGGCAATGAAGTCATGCCTCATTAGCATAAGAAGAAAATATCCGACATTGGTGGTGTGCATTTTTTGAGAATTTATGATTTCTCCTTCAGCAGCTTCTTGCAAAGACAAGAGGCTACTGTGAAACAAGTTGCCTGAATCCATGCTGTGACATTATTATTTGCAATTTGTTTATTCTGTGGCTATTATTAATGATGTACTATCATTATCATTATTCTTGGGATTTTGCACAATACAGCACAAAAGGTAGCCTGGTTAATTCCAATATAACAATTAGGATAATAAAATGGTTCAAGGTTTCTATGAGTTTAATTTAGGATAATCTGTAATTTATAATGCAGGCAAACTGGTCTTAGAGACCAGGCTCAAAACAGAATAAAAACTAAGGATAAATAAATAAATTCAGGAAAAATAAGGTTTTATATGCATTGGGTCCTTTGGTCTCTACCACAATATAAATCGAATATTTACTGCTACTACACTCGTAATGCATAAGACTCTTCAGAGTAATGTAGTGGCTTTTACAATCTGCAGTAATATAACAATGAAACCACGCTGTCTCATGGCAAAGGAAGATGATCAATGCTCTCCAGTGCCTTCTGGTGTCTTGCAAAGGATCTACAGCTTTTATAATGACCTCAGTACCACCCTCTAGTGTCAGATTTTGTAAGGACAAGGAAATTCACCAGGACAGGCTGTTGATTTCAAATTCGTGGATTTTGGTAGTGAAGAAGGTTGCATTTTTGAAATTCACTTTTCTTTGTGGACTTGTTCACTCTGCTTAAGTTTTCTACCTTCACTCCCTGCATGTAATTTTGTCTATTTAGAATTTGTCATTGTTTCCTTGTACTCCCCTGTCTACCTGTATCTGTCTGTTGTCTTTTTACTTTTACTTAGATTTAAAAGCTTTTTGGGGCAGGAACTTTTTTGTTCTTTATTTGTACAGCATCAAGCACAAAGTTTTGTTTCTGCTTTTTTTTTTAACTGTGGAAATTCTCTGCTCTAGAAGACTCTATGGCAACCAGAATACCACTGAAATTATGACATCAAAAGAGAGAAGAGACTGAAAGCTGAGCTACTGAGGGGAAAAGTGATTTGCAGTTAGAGGGCTGAATTGTGGATCACGACATTTATACCATGGTCTTCAGTAGGGAGTGATTTGGAATTGCATAGTTCTGCTGGTGTTTATCAGTGTACAAGATGGTCAACACTTCTGCCCCTCCCAGAGAGGCCATCTCAGGAGCATAGATTGCTGCCTTGGTTTCCCACGGTGCTGCCCAGTTCTTTGTAGTAAGATTATGGCTCATGCTTGCACAGATGTATTGGACTGGGGAAAAACAGATTCCCTATCTTCTTTTTTCACTCTAGTACTCCAGTATAGAGCCAGGCTTAATCTGGCCATAAATGTAGTGCTGGAACTATGAATTTGTTCACCTTCGGTGTCCAGTTAGCTAATGATATGCAGGAATGCATGATAGAGGAGGGATAGCTGAATCAGTGAGATGCAATGCTCACTATCAGTACCTGAAAATAGCACAACCACTGGAATATGAAAATAATGAACTGGGTTGCTGATTTTTTCACTGATGGAGCAGATTGTAAGATTTCTTGTATCTGGAAATGGTATTCCTTCTTGTATCTGGAAAAGTTAAAGGTTGCACATTGTGGGGGTAATGTTGGCCTCACTGAAGTTAAAGGGAGTTTTGTTGTTGACTTCAGTGGAGCCAGGATTTCACCCTTTATGTGACTGCTGTTATAATGATCAGTCATGCAGCAAGCAAGACAATATTTTTTGCTTTGAAGAGAAACATGCTATATATGTTTCAGGAACTATTATTAATTTAGACATATAGAAAAGACAGAATCATGGGTTCTAAGATGAAGTTTCCAAGACTGTAATCTCTTTGGGGCAGGGACTGCATGCCTGCATCTCTCTCTCTGTGGACAGCGTCTAGGATATTGGGAGCACTTACAAGATTACAAATACATAATGGGAATGTTATGTTAAAATATCTCAGTTATTTCTAATTGATGCAAATACCCTGGTGTTTATACAAAGCTACAAAGTGACTCACAATGAAATGAAGTCAGCAAAATACCAGACGTTTTTACATCCAAAACAGAGACAAGTGCCATATGTTCATAAAATAGTTTTCTCCTTAGAAAATGTTTATGAAGCGAATGAATAGATATTTTCCAAAAAGAGAAACTTGTGTAATATTATTTTCAGATAACAGAAATATTTTTCCAGTAAGAGTAACTTTTTTTCTTTTCACTTTGCTCATCACTTTCCATCAGACCACATGTACCATTCATAGCCATATCACATTTTCATCTCTAACTATGCAAATGCACAGTCTACAATCACTGTCTGAAGTTCCTCTCCAGTGTGTGTGGGTCGATCACAGGATGACTATGAGCCACCAGTGTGATGCATCTCTGAAAAAGGCAAATGCAATCCTAGGATGTATCAGGTGAGGCATTTCCAGTAGAGATAGAGCAGTATTAATATTATTGTACGAGGCACTGGTAAGATTGCATTTGGAATACTGTGTACAGTTCTGGTCACCTATGTTCAAGGAAGATGTATTTAAACTGGAACAGGTGCAGAGAAGAGCTACTAGGATGATCAGTAGAATGGAGGGCCTATCTTGTGAGAGGAGACTGGAAGAGCTTGGCTGTTGAGTTTAGCAAAAAGAAGGCTGAGAGGGGATATGATTGCTTTCTATAAATACATTAGGGGATAAATACCAGGGAGGGTGTAGAGGTATTTAAGATAAAGGACAAAGTTGGCACAAGAACTCATGGATATAAGCTGGCCAGGAACAAATTGAGGCTGGAAATTAGAAGGTTTCTAACCATAGGGGTGGGGGGAGGGGAAGTTCTGATACAGTCTGCCAATGGGAGTTGTAGGGGCAAACAACTTAATTAGCTTTAAGAGAGAGCTGGACAAATTTATGAATGTCATTATGTGAAGATGTTGCTTGTGATTGTAAGGGGCAGGACTCAGCAGCCTTGGGGCTCTCTTTTGGTTTATGTCTTATGTTCCTAAAAGCTCATGTTTCAGGGCATCAGCCAGCCACTACAGGCATCAGGGAGGGCTTCTCCCGCCAACGTATTGTTTTTTAAAATTTTTAGTATACTTCCTCTGAAGCAACAGGGATAGCCACAATTGGAAATGGGACACTGGAAGGTGGGGGCAGTGCTCTGAGGTGGCACTGAGCATTTTTTTCAGGTGCTTGGCTGGCTGGTTCTTGCTCACATGCTCAGAGTCTCACTGATCGCCATATGTGGGGGTTGGAAGGAATTTCCTCTAGGTCAGATTGTCAGACTTGGGGTTTTTTTTGCCTTCCTCTGCAGCATGTCGGTAACTTGCCAGGATTATCTCACTTAATTGTTTCCCTGCCATTGCAGGGGCTTTGGGCATTGGTGCACCTTGGTCCCTCCTAGTCTTTACCTGTGGCACACAATAGTGTAGTCTTCTGTAAGCTGTAATACTTTGGTCTAATTTTGGTTGTTGGGTTTAAGTTGTGGGTGCTGGATGGTGTTGGTGGCCTGTGATGTACAGGAGGTCAGACTAGGTGATCTGATGGTCCCTTTTGGCCTTAAATTCTGTCACTCTAATTCCACTTTAGACCCTCTCTAATCCAGTTTCTGCCCCTTTGCACTCCAAGGAAACAGTTTTTGCCAAAGTTTCTAATGACTGCTTCCTAGCCAAAATTCAGAACCAGTGATCTATTCTCATCCTCTGATCTATCAGGTGTTTTTGACACTGTTGACCATACTTTTTGTCTTGAAATCTAGTCCAATCCTGGCCTTCATGATGCTGTCCTCTCCTGGCTTTCCTCCTATCTCTTTAATCACTTCTTCAGTGTGTCCTGTAGAGGATTCTCTTCATCTACCCTCCAACTTTCTGTGGGAGTTCAAAGGGCTCTGCCATCAGTCCCCTTCTCTTCTTTCTACACCTCACCTCTGGGTAATCTCATCTGCAAACACAAATTCAATTACAAATTCAGCCTCTTTGCTGATAATTCACAGGTATACCTTTCTCTTCCAGACCTGTCTCCTTGTGTCCAAACTAAAATCTCAGCCTGAATCTGACATCTCCTTGTGAATGTCTAGCCATCAGCTCGAGCTCAACAAAGCTAAAACAGAGTTTCTAATCTCCCCCTCCCCCAGCTTCCCCACTACTTCCTTTCTTGATCACCGTGGACAATGCCATTATCCTGCCTGTCACTCAGGCCCATTACCTGGGCATCATCTTCGATTCACACCTCCCTGTAGGTCTTCACTTCCAGGCTAGGTCTACATCTTGTCAATTCTTTCTGCATAATATCTCTAAGATAGGACGTTTCCTATCCATCTACACAGTTTAAACTCTCATCCAAGTGCTTATCATTTCATGTCTCGATTACTGCAACATCCTTCTCTGCAGCCTTGGCAAATGCAGCCTTGCCCTGCTCAGATCCATTTGGAATGCTGTTGTAGCCCATCACTTTTACTGTGTCCTCCCTCTATTTGCATCCCTTCACTGGTTCCCTCTTTTCTACTGCATCAAATATAAGCTGCTTGTCTTTATTTTCAAGGCTCTTTATGGCCTATCCCCAACCTACCTATAATATCTTATTCACTACTGAGCTGCCAGTGCGTGCCTCTGATTAGCCTGTGATGCCAGCCTCCATCGCCTACTTGTCAAATTTTCAATCAAGCTTTGTGCTTTCTCCCAAGCTACCCTCAGGCATCCACAAAGCTGCTTTATTATCTTCCTTCTAATTCTTTCTTTGCTCTCTCCATTGCTGTGATGCTTACAGAAAAACTTGACAACCGCTAGGGTCTTGGTGTCCTGAGACTTCGGCCTATCAAGCTGACTCCTTGTACTCTCCCATCTGTTTCTGTGCATCCACCATCTCTTATCTTAAACTTATATTGTAAGCTCTTTGGGGCACGGGCCATCTTTTTGTTTGATGTTTGTACAGTGCTTAGCACATCCTGGCCCATGACTGGGGCTTCTAGGTGTTATAGTAATATAAATAAATAAATAACTGACAAATGAAGATGTCTTGGTAACCGATTGCACATGCAGTGAAAAACATGGGGAACTACATGTCAGAAAACTCTTGAGTGTTACACTCAGCAAAAATGCAAATCAAATGGGATGAGATTCCAACCCCCTTACTCCGACTGAATAGCATCTCTTAGTGCATGCACAGTCCCAGGGAAGCCAGTGGGGCACACATGATTGATGCTGGGTGTGGCCCGAGCCATGGGCCCACACCATGGGTCAATGCCGGGTGTGGCCGGGCTGGCTCAGTCCCAGGCATCTGGCCAGAGTGAAGGGCCCAGCCTGGCCACAAAGAGATTTAGTGCAGATGCGGGGAAATGCTTGCAGAAAAGTACTAATCCCGCCCACAATTCAACTTCATGTCTCCCTCAGACCGAGTAAGGCCCATCCTCCCACCCCCTTTGACCCACCCGACAGCACCTAAATCCTCTCCCCCAATCTCCTCCCTCTGCTAGAGTTTCTGCCCCCCCAACAACTTTTATGCCATGACCCTAACCCCACCTCCCCCCGCCCCTCCGGCAGGCTCCATACCAGTTGCTGATACTATTTGTTTAAATTTCAGGAAATATTCAGTAAAATTTTTTAGATTTCATCTTCTCCCCCTCCAACCTTCCCCCCCCGCCAGCTTGAGACCCATGTGATGCCTCTGGTCACTGAGCCACGTAATACTTGAATAAACACAAAATGTCTCTGGAAGTACCCACACACTAGTGCCAAGTAACAGAAGCAAAAATTGAAAGGTAGAAATGGAGAGAAGAAGCAGAAGGGACTGTTAGTTAATACAGAGCATAGGGAGAACAGCACGAAGAGCCAGTCCTAGGGGAAGTGTAAATTGTTGGGTGATACTCTCTTGACAACCAAAGTGCTGGAACTGGACGTGATGACAATAAAGTAAGATTTTCTTTTTTAATTAGAAGAGATTTAAGGAGCCTCACAGAGCAGGGAGTTGGTGGGTTTATGTGGGGTGGGAAGGGAGAACTGGTTAGTGTGTGTGTGTGTTGTGTGAGTGGAAAAAATTCCCTTCCAAAAAAGTTGGTATGAAAGGAGCACTCATCGCCTTGTTAACACTTCCCAAATTCTTACAGGCCGTTTTCTTTAACAAGAAAGTAGCCAAAGTCATAACTATTTCCTTCCACATGACTGTACATCATTCACTTAGTTACAACTACTAAGGTGATCTCCTAGGAGATTAAGTGGAAAAAATGGATAATACATGTGACCAATCTGGACTATCAAACATGAAATTTGCATGGGCATCAGTTTTATTTTACTGACTATCTGAGCAGGGTGGAAAATGGTCTCTTGATTTTTTTTGTATGTACACAATTATCTTGAACACTACTATTAGTATTTGAGAGACTGGCTACAAATATTGTAGAGAAACTGTACTTCAGCAATGGTATTTTTATAAGTCATTCAGCAACAAGGTGTATGCAGAACTCTAGCTTGGGTATGGAAAGTTGAATGCTAAAAATCTAAGTACAAGGTGACTGTGATGAGATGTTCACAACAGTCCCTGGTGGCCAGGGGGTAAGGGCTCTGGCTGGGGGTGTGGGCTCTGGGTGGGACAGGGCTGGGGATGAGGAGTTAGGGGTGCAGGCAGGCTGCCCCGAGGCTGGGGCCACAGGGGACGACTCCCCCTCTCTCCCGTGGCAGAACACTCACCTTGCACCACTGTCACTGCACGTGCTCCTAGGGCCCCTCTCAGGTCCAGGAAGCCCCCTCACCTCCCCTGTAGTGGGTGCCGGGGAGGGGGTTGCCATCACATGTGCCTCCTCCCCTGCTGCTGCCCTCATTGTAGCCTTACTGGGGGTGGGGGATGGGGTTGCCCCTTGCCCAGCATGAGGCAGGAGCAGTGATTGCAGGTGGGGGGCCACCCTGTGCTGGTGGAGGGTTCCAGCGGAAAAGGAAGGATCTGAGGCGAAAGGGCAGGGGCAGGATCAGCCTGCCCTGGCACTAGTGATTGGGGGGCACTAGGGCCCTGCAGTGGTGGTTGATGCTGGGAGCCAGCAGAGCAGAGTGCACCAGCTTGAGCCAGGGATGCTCTGGGGCCCAGGGGAGGCATGTAAGGGCAGCAAGTGGGGGCCGTGGGAACACTTGGGGGAGGTATGCGGGGGAGAAGCAGGCAAGGCCCTGAATATTGCTGGCCAATTAACCACTTAAATTGTACCTGGAGGAGAGCCAGACCTAACTGAACAACAAACCCAGCTGGGCAAGAGTAGGTTGTACTATAAAGCCAGGAACTTTGCAGCAGAAGGGCCATGCAGGGAGAGAGTCTGTCAGTTACTCTCTAGGAGCACAGGGTAGGGAGGTGAAGAAGCCCTGGGGTTCTAGCTCTGGAGGAAGGGTCAAGCCCAAAGAAAGACCCAAAAGCCCACTTTTCTGTGGTAAGAAAAGTCTGAGAGGGCTAGGTAGGAAGAAGCCCAGGGAAACACCAGCAAAGGGTAGGACTGTATGAACCTTGGCTGCTTGTTATAGAATCCTTGGGCTGGAATCCAGTGAAGAGGGCAGGCCTGGGTTCCCCTACCACACTGGGAAGTGGCACAGGAGCATTGGAGAAGGCAGCTGGCCCAAAGAGGGAGGACTTGTTACCCCAGAAAGGGAGGACTATATAGTGACCTGGCCAAAGGGCCGAGTTATGAAAAGGGAGCACCCTGAGTCGTGAAGAGAGAGAGAGAGGCCACAGCTTGAATAACCAATGAAAGAGGGCATCAGACCGGGCGAGAACTGATCCCTAAGGAGATGCCACCTGCAGTAAGTGAACCCCATCACAGTGACATGTAAGGATTGAGGCAAGTTCTGTTGTTAATATAGAAACAAAGTGTCTTGTGACAGCAGGAACAGGTGCCTCCAAACAAATTCAATCCCCACAAAAAAATTGCTGTTTATTATGCTGCAAATATCTGACAGGCATCAGACAACACTAACACAGCACTGGGAAAAAATGGCTTTAAAAGAAAAATACAGCTGTATGTCATCAGCAGGCAGAGAGAGAGCCTCATTATGCAAATGGCACAAATCCCAGAGCATCAGCATAGAGCTCAGACACATGTTGAGCTGAGAATGAACCCAATGGAATGCTATGAATTCCTGGGGAACTTCCAGGTCTCTGTTTATGGACAGAAGATGAGAAATTGCTCACCGAGCAGAGATACTCGTCTGTTGAAAATTTAGGCAGTAATTTGAATACCTCCAAACAAGGAGAATCTACAGAGCTGTGGGATATTATTTCCTATCAAACTGGGAGACTCCACCCATGAAAAAGATTTGGATAAAGATCACTTAATAAAACCTTTAGTGGGCACAAAGATGAAGAAAAATAGGAAATTTCTATTGAGAAAACAGATTATTTTAATGCCACAAATTTTTAAAGATATGTGACCCAGAAAACTCAAAAATATTAGGATACTCAAACTATATATTCCCTGAAATATTTTCTTAAAGCTCTTTTTATTTAAAATCCTGCTACTTGATAAAAGATTTAGAGGTGTATGTCTGATGCTTGGTAGTTAAACATTATTTAGAAAATAACCATCTAGCTTCAGTTTTTCAAATAACATTCTAGTCCAATTTTCCCTGAAGGTATTTTCCATCCAGAAATGGGTAACAGGGACCCCATCTCTACCATGACCAAGCTCAGCCACTGCTGACTATGGAAAGCTAAATCCAAACCAGAGCCAAAAAATGCCACATTTTCCAATTGACCCAGTCATCAATACCATATATGTCAATTATTGCTGATATAAGTTCTCTGTGGGTCCCAGCCTGCATTAAATGCTTCCTGAGAGATACCAGGATCAGTGGGAGTTGAGGGCACTCAGTCACTCTCAGGATCCAGTCCTCTAAAGGGAGGAGCAATGTTTTCTGTTTAAAGGACCTTTGTTTTCCTCTTAGTCCATCTGGTGATTTTGCTGTCTAGATCTGCCCCCACTCGCTCGAGTCCCAAGAATGAAAGTCATAGATATTCTTGGATCCCGGGACTAATCACATTATATTAAAGTCTGATCCCAAAGTTGCTTGGTGCCCTCAGGTGCCATTGAAATCACTGGGTGTTGTAGGTGCTCAGCACCTGCAGGATCAAGCCCTTCATTCTGAACAACACACAAGTGCCCTACAGGAGAAGCTGAATTTCTTTGAACTCATCTTTGTCCACAATTATGGATTTATGGGTGGTGGGTGTACCCTCCTCTGCCAGCTGATATTGCTTCATCCAAGATGACAGTTGGATGTTTTAACCACAACGTACGTACATTTCTCTGAAAACAAATGCTCTCAGTTTTTTAAGTGATATTTTGCAATCATGAGGAGAAACTACATTTCACTTCATTTCCAAACATGTCAGGCTCTCATTCAGAAGAAAAGCTGATAACAAAAGGATATCAAATCTGGAAAGGAATGGCTGAGCTGTTACCTTGGCAGAGAAAACAATTTTGCAATGCTTATGTCAAAGTCTTGGCACAATGTCCAAAAAGTAGGTCTGTTATGGCAAAAATACACTGTGTTGCTATGCTGGTTTGCACTGGCTTGTTTGTGTTGGACAAAATGTATGTAGGATTTAGAGGACTTTAAGGGCTAAACTTTGTTAAAAAATACTTCTATTGCAAATACATCCCTGCTGAAGAAAACAGGTAGATTTGGATGCATAAGCCTCCTTGTGGGTCAGATCCAAAGCCCACTGAAGTCAGTGAGGATCTGTCCATGGATTTCAAAGGGCTTTGGACCAGGCTCTGTATGCAAAATTATGGTTCTGTAGCACACAGCTGGAGAGTTTGTGCATGTAGTTTATTTCATTGGGTGTGCACCTGTTGCAGCACGGTCATGTCTCTTAGGAGCAGAGATCGTCTCACCTTTATTTAGCATCTTGCTGGGATGCAAACTAAAACCAGCCCTTTGTGGCCAAAGAGCAAACCCACAATAAATAGCTTTTCACAGCCAGAGTTCAAACAAATAAAATGAATCAGGTTTCCAATATATAGACAGTCTTTCCAGAAATAGCCTTTAACCAGAGTCTTTCACTGATCTCTTGTGTCTACTTCTCTTTTAGTTCAGCTCCTAGGGCAACAACATCCTCTTTCTTCTCCTTTCATACAGCAATTTCTTGATGGGGAATCAGCATGAGCTGATTACAGCCCTATTTCCCATTGGTAGTTTCTCTGCAATTCTTTCAGTGACTGCAGACATCTCTCATTCATTGCTCAGGAACAGAGTTTTAAATCTAATTATATGGGTTTTATAACATTGTAACAGAAGGTTAAGGCTTATGTTTTTGTTTGTTCGGTTGTTTTTTTTAAAAGATAGTTCCTAAAAGGCAAATGCGAAAAACATCACTTTGCAATGGGGAAATGTTTCATAGCTGGTAAATATATGAGTCCTTTACACTAAGGCCACTTTACTTTGGTAGTGTAAGGGACTTTAAGTGAACTGAGAATTGGGCCCTCAGGCAATGTTGCCAACTCTAATTTTATTCTGTGTCTTGCGATATTCGGTATTTTTCTTAAAGCCTCAACTGCTGGAGGCATGTGATTAGTGAGAATCTCATCTTTCATTAAAAACCAGGATGCTTCTAGCCCTCGTGGTTATGGAGAAAAGCTTGAAAACCTGAAGCAAGTGCACCTAATGGCTCAGAAACCTATACGCAAATAAAAAGCACCCAATATGTGTTTGTCTTAAAAATCACGACTAAAAAATCCCATGATTTTTGTGCCCAAATGAATACCTGGGGCAGGCAATCCCTGAGGTAGGCGGTACTATTGCAATATCTACAGGAAACTAAGCTTTTAACAGCCCAATGCTGCAAATTTAACAATTATTATTATTAACCACAGTACTCAACATTTGTAAACAAATACATTTTTTAGATTTTAAGATCTTTTTGAGCACACAGTGCATATCATTATGTGGGCCTGATTCTGGCCAGATCCTTGGCTGTGTGAGTGTGAGTGTGTGAGAGAGAGAGAGACTGTAACAAAAATTACAGGTTGAGCTGCCAGATCCTTGGCAGGGTCTGTGTGTGTGTATGTGTGTGTGTGTAACAAAAATTACGGTCAAGCTGATAGCACTGCCTATGATAAAGGTTGCCTAACAGTTTTCCATTGCAAGACTCTGTTTTCAGTGCTTATAATTTTTCCAGACTTTTAAAAAAAGCTTCATCAGAAATGACTCTGCTGTTTCTCAGAATAAGACTAGGGAAAAACATGTTTTGCCCATGTTGAAAAATGCTTTCACTTGTTCACTTGAGAAGCTCTAGCATTTCCATGCTTTTGTAGCAGGAACTTGAAATCTGGCCGGGCTATTGCCCTGGTGTTAGGAATGTGCCTGAAGGTGGTCTTTGTTCAGAGCCAGAGTAGTAAGAAAGGGATTCTGGACATTTTTCAGGGAAGTTGGCTTCACCATATGCAGGCATCAGTTTTCAATGGGCCTTTCCTTTTGTATAAAAAGGTCCTGGAAGATTTAAAACAATCCGAAGTAAACCAGAGTCTTCAGGACCTAGGTGGTTGTTCTCAGACTTATCATGATTCTTAAATGGAGATATACTTATGGGCTACATCCCTTCCAGAATTCCCTAATCCAATTTAACTAGGGCTGGTCAGAAACTTTTCAACAAAACTTTTTCTTTAGAAAAATGCCCAGTTCGTCAAAACCAAAAGTGTTTGCAGGAAGGGTTGGTTTGGCAAATTTCACATTTTCTAAAATATTGAGAAAAAACGTAAATTATCTAAATGCCCTGTTTTGGAATTTTCAATGCAAAAAAAGTCAAAAGAAGTTAACTTTTAATTTAGAAATGTATTTATAGAAAAAATGTTAAAATCAAAATGCACCATTTGGATTGACCCAATCAGAATTTTGTTTCTTGTGTAGTTTGCAAAAATTTGAGATTGACTTTTGGGGCCAATTCAGGACAGGAAATATTGCTGAAAATTCAAATTCTAGATTCCAGGTCTAGATTTAGAACTGTAACGCTAGGATATATGGGAAAGGAATATTAAGAGAATGTTAAGGAGACCAAATGAAAAATGTATTTGTAGAACAAAATGCAACGGGTTGTTTTCATTTGCATAGGCCCTTTGTAGCTGGGCTAGCTCTTTTATCTGAATGAAGGGCATTAAATTTATTAGAACAAAACTTCTACCTTGAAGCCACTGCCACCATTCACCTCTTTCCGGCCATTTTTAGTTTGGTTCTGCCCTCCTATGTGTTGGCTATCCCTTCAATGTTCTTGTCAACCCTGAAGAAACATTTAAGAAAGAAAGGCAGAAGCAGAGGGTGCAAAGAGATTCTTTGTTTTTTTTTTTTTTTTTTTAATTTTAGTTGGCCAAGAAGCCTCTGGAAAACTATAAAGCATCCGGGCTTAAGAGAAAATTAAAAGGCATCATCCTGGAAGACAGATGCACAAACATTATGACAGAAGCAGCTCCATGGGTCATCTAGTAGTCCTCCATGGATCAGTGGTTGTTGAACCACAGTTTTAGACCCTCTGAGCTGGATGGCTGAAATACTTTTTGGTAGCCTGTAGAGTGTTTACACTTCACAGTCTTGACAACTATTGGGAAAGAAGGTCAGGATGACTGTATGCAGAACCTGTCGATCAGAACAAAAAGCGACACTCTCTTCAGACATGAGAGCAAACCCCAGAGTTTACGACTTGCTCAGAAATGCTGGGCACTTATGTAATGCCAACACTAGAAAGTAGCTCTTTAAAGTTCTTGAGGAATGTGATAGGTGGTTGCTTTATAGTGTCAAATATTTCTTGGTATAGAATATCTCAGGTGGCAAAATGAAAAGCCATAATAACCCCTGCTCCCCGCAATTACTCCCCACCCAGCAGTATTGTTAGTACTGGACAAAAATTCCTTCAGTATGTCATATCGGAAAACTGCTGTGCAAGTTTATTTGCCAACATAATGGTTCTGGCTTTGATTTAAATTAGGGTACCATCTTCATTTTGTTCTCCAAGGCTTAAAGCCTGATTGTAAGAGGTGCATCTACAACTTGCATTGAAGTCAATCTTCTAAAAAATCAAACCACGTCATCATGTACATCACATTGTGCTGTCATGCCTTTATGTTATGATTGCAAAGTGAGGGAGAGCTGGGTGATCAATTCACAACAAATAATTTGGTGAATTTATGTCCCTTTTTCTGATTGTTAAATGTGTACCAACAGTGATTTTTATTAGTGTCTTTGTAAGCGATTGACAAATCTTTTGCACACAATTTTCCGTCTTAGAGTAACTGTTCAGAGCAGCTCGCCATAATTCCCTATTTGAACTGGTCCCCTAAGTCACACTGTAATGTTTTAGTTCCCTTGGGGGACTGAAGGAGAAATTGGTGTTATTACTTCTAATGTAATAAGATGCTGCAGATCCTAAAAGGGAAGCTGGGTATTTGCAAAAAGCTGTCTTTACTACTCCAGACAGCAACTGGTAGCAGCAGGAAGGAGAAGAAAATACAGTATGTGTTCAACAATTGTGAACAACATCATCTTGGGCATGTGATTAGTCTTCTGTTGATAAACTGGTGCAACTTGTCTCATATAATCGGCAGGTGGTTCAGCATAGACTTGATCCCCATTAGACAGATGTCTTGTCTGTGCAAAGTCAGTCATAGTGGAGTATATATCTAGGAAAATCAGGGTGAGCAACCCCATGATGCAGGTGGAGAGGGCCTGCTTTCAACAGAGGTCAGCATGTTACTGCAAGTGCAGCCAGGGGTATTGCAGAGCAGGAGTGCCTGCAACATCACAGTACATTCAGAATTACCTTTCCTCACCATCCCGAAGGCCCCAAAGCCTTTTTACTGGCAGCTCTACCTGTCTAAAGATGATGCACTTGACTTGTTCCCCTCTCCTGAGTGTTTGTGGTGATGATGTGCTCGAAGATGGTCAGTATACCTCCCGGTCATCACTGCTGTCCATCTTTAAGACTTGGTGAAGCTCCAGAGTGGCCCTCCCCTAGCAGTGGCTGCTGACAGATCAGCTGGGCCATTTCTACTTGGAATTGTCTGTTCTGCTCATGTTCAACCAGCTGGGCTTCCTGCAGGCTCTGCTGGGTGGCCAGCAATGCATCCTGGAACTGGTGATTCCTTTCATTCTCTGCCTCCTGTTGATCCACTGTCAGAGTATCTCCTCCATGGCCCTTCTTAATGGAAGAGGTTCAGGTCAGTCCCTGTTCAGATGCCAAGTGTAAAAGGATTGGGACCTATCTGATAGCTCCCTCCTCCTCCTGAACCAGGCTTTGCTCTTGCTGAGCCAGCTCACTGCCTGGGGTAACTCTGCCTGAGATCTCCCAAGGAATCCAGGGGAAACAGTTTCCGGCAGGGTTAGGAGTTTGACTTTAAGCCTGATGAACAAACAAATCAAAACCTCACTGACTCTTCCCTCAGAAGTCTGTGCAGGCCCAGTAGTCTCTTCCCCAAGTCTGTCCCTCACACCAGTAACTTCAGCGACCCAAAATCTCCTGGCTCATACCTCAGAGCCTCAGGCATAAAGGACTTCACACAGTCTCCCTTCTGTCCATTTGGTTTCTGAAGCAATTCTCTTTTCAGTAGCTCCAGTAGCAGTCCATTGGGAGCATGGCCCCTCAGCTTTCTGCAGGGTGTACAATCTCCCCACTCCATTTCTTGATGCCCTCTTTTATACAGTCAGCTAATCAAGTTACAGCGCTTTCTCAGGTGCAGCAGGTGGGGCTAATCAGCCAATTGCAGGCCTCTGACCCCAGAGGAATGGTATCCCTTGTACCTTCATAGTGTTTGTTTAGAGAAAAAGTTTAAACTTTAAAAAAATCTTAATTTATTCACACACTTGATAAGATTCAAAGTTATTGTAGCATATGCACCAAAGAAGTCCCTAGTAATGGCTGACACCTTATCAAAGAGCTCTGTTAACCACTCAGATTTTCTGGAAGCTCTGGATAATATAGCAGACCAAGTGTGCCTCTTAGCCTTACCACAGAAATTAGAGCTGATTAAAACAGCCACTAGTGCTGATATGCAACTGCAACTGGACCCAGGTTTATAAGCATGGCTGTCCCAGTGACTTATCAGGATCTCAAATCTGGTCCATGATTTCTACTATTATGCAACTAGATGAAAACTCTTTGAAACTGAAGGTCCAATTACTTCTGGGAATGACATTGTAACCCCACTGTCCTTGCAGGATATTTTAGAAAGGATACATCAGGATAACAGGGCTTTTCTAGAAATGCCATGAGTAAGCTGGAATGTCAGTATGCTGCTCTGGCACAGAGTAAGACCTACAATCAAGCAAGTTGTACAGAATAACCACAAATACACAACTCAATGAAACATTCATACCAAAAGTAATAACTAGTAAGCCTTACAGAAGGGTAGCACTAGACCTGCGGTGAGAAAAGGTAAATAACTATCTGCTCCCAGTGGCTATCTTTCTAAATTTGTAGAAATACTGCTTCTCATGAGACTCAAAAGTCAATAGATCACAGGAAGTTAAAAGGCATCTTTTCTAGTTTTGTCTTTTGTCAGAAATAGTCACTGACAACGCTCATTCCTTTGCCAGGGCTGACTTCCAAACTTCTGGGATGAAATTTCAAGGAGCTTACTTCCAGCCCCCTACCTTCAAGAGAATAGACCTCACAGGGAGCACAATATAGATTACTAAAAACTCTACAGCTTACAAAATTGATTATTAGCTCTACTGAGATGTAGGGCAACCCTATTCTTCAGTCCCAGGAGTAAGCCTGACTCAGCTGCTTCTGGGTCATTATAAGTCCTGCTGCTTAAAGAATGTGAGACTGAGATGCCAAATCTAAGATATCTCAGGCTTTCTTCTTTATTTACCAGCATGCAGCCTAAAGTTTACACACATGCTTAAAGAAAAGCTTAAACCAGGAAACCCAATCTTGACCAAATTGGATGAGGAAAAATACTGAACACCAGATGCAGTCACTGGATATAGCTTTCCCCCCCCCCCCCACACTAAGGTAGTCAGTCATTTTCACCTGCTTCCAAACTGTGTTGAATTGTCTTGTGGCCCCAGTAGCAAGAGTACTCCCTTTGGGAAGGAGAAAATAGTCCTGTTGTGAAGAGCCCTAACTTGATTGAACAGGAGTCTAAAGCTCTGGAATTTGATAACTGGGGAATTAACTGGCTAAACCCGAAGGTTGGAAGATGACTGGCAAAGAATCTGGATCTATAATTTGTTAAATATTAAATTCTGATAAGATTATTTAAACAGAAAAAGAAAAGCCAGAACCCAAACATTTTTGGTCAGACAATTTGAGTTTTAGCCAATAAATAAATAAATGTAGTTCTCAGCAGTATTTGGCCAAAACTTTTCAGTTTTGGGTTGCTAAAAACCAAGATTTTTTGGATTTAAAAAAACCAACCAACCAAACAACCTTTTCCATTCGACTCTACTGGGCTTTCCAGGTGCTACCATAATACACACAATACACATAATTAACAACAATACAGCCTGACATTTCCCTTCTGTCGAGCTAAGCAGTATTGGACCACTGAACAGCTCTGTGGCACGTAGGTGAACTTTTGGCTTACTGGGAGTTCTGGTTAACTGAAATTTGTGACCTTGGGGTTTCCCTGTTTATAGTAGATATAGAGCAATGTTGTTTCCCTACATTTCATTCTCAGGTTAAATTATTCCTGGTACTTTCCTCAGTCATGGGGAAGTGTTGCCCTTACTCTAATTAATGCTGACCTTTTTTATGAATACTAAGTTACCTTTTATTGTCTTATCTATTAGAATTGTGTCTCGTTATTTTCTAGCTTTTGAACTCCTACCTTACATAGTAAGATACACTCCCTATACAGTAAAAAGTAACTTTTTTTTCCCCCCCCAAGAAGGTGTGTGTGGTGGAGGATAGCTCTATGATGTGGAGCAGGGGTCAGAAAGTCTTAAAGAAATTATTAAGAACTTTTCCCCTGAGATCTCTTGGATGTTAATATATAATATTGTTGTGCTTTCTCTTCCTCTTTAAAAAACAGTGTTTCCTGAGATTACTCAAAGCATAAAAAAGATTGAATTACTGCTCAGACAGCTTTGTAGATTTTCTTCTGGTATGCATGTAGTGCACTATAGAATGCACTGGAGAACCATTCACAGGACACACTGGGCTTTTTGTATTTATGTTAAATGTGATGTCCTCCTACCAGTTACATAAATTTAATGCAAGCAGAGATTAGAACTGAAGCCTTGAAATAGAGCCAATATTTAAATATATTTTCTTCTGAATTTGAGCAGGCTGATAATTATATCTTTTCAACTGTATTTATTTTGTTTACGGAAGTGATAAGTTTAATTGCACTGCTAATAGAGATATTGGACACTAGTAATTCCCTCCCCCCATATATTCATATTATTTGTATTTAATTTATAATTTTCACTTTTGTGTAGGGAGGCAACATCTCCCTTCATACAAATGATTTATTGTGCATTGGATAAATTCTAAGGTCACTAGGCCTGATTCTTATATCATGCCAGTTTTACAGCTGAGCTAGTGAGATCAGGATCAAATCCATTAATGGTGCATTCAGAGCTGGCCAGAGAATGATTATTCCATTTTGCAACAACTTTTGAGATTTCGAAATTTCTTTTCATTCTGTAATGGAATCTTCTCAGCATATGCGTAACGTGTCTCAGGTGGCACGTCACCAGGATCATCACTGAATTTGGTCCAGTGGCTGGCTCATTATCTTCCGTGGCTTGGGCCAGGTACTGACGTGGAGTGCAGCGTGAAAGCTGATCCATACCCCCCTGCAATGGAATGAAACCAAAATCTTTCATACATTTTTCATGAGATTGAACTGTGTTGAAATGACCATTTTCAGATCAAAAAGGTCAGGTTTTTCGTTTGCTTTCCTTTCCCCTTCCCCTCCCACTCCTTCTGGAAATGACTGGAGAGTCCATTCTGGACTTCAGAAATCTGCCCATCAAAAATGCTGTCAAAAATCATTGTTTCCATAAAACTTTTTGGCTTCAGTGAAAAAAAACACATTTAATTGAAAATGTTCCAACCAGCCCTGGGTGCATTATATTGTGAGCATATCACAGGCAGAGAAGTAGCAACAGGTTCAGCTAAAAATAAGAACCAAACCAAACCCTTCACCCTTTCCTTGTACCATCTAATCAGATCCTTTCTGTGAATTGACATATTTTATTTTCACTTGCCTCTACACTTGAGTTCCAGCTGGGGTTGGAAATGCCAAATTACCTTAAGAAAGGCCATCCTGGTTATTTCTCCATCCATATGGGGACCCTTAAACGAAGGCCTGGTCTCATGAAATCTCCAGCCGGGGCCAGACTGGCTGGGACACCGGCTAGAATCGCTGTGTTGCAAGCACAAGCTAGAGATGCCTCTTTCTAATTGCAGAAAGGCAATCACCCTTATCACCTCTCTGGTGCAAGGAAACACACTGGGCCTGAACCTCACATAGCTCCATTTATACCAGCTGAGGGGCTGCCCCATTAAGCACTGGTTCTGTGCGCTAGTGTGTAGCCTTAGTGGGGTATGGAACCGTGACTACTGTCTGATGCTGGTGGGAATAATTTTTCTCTTGGTCATTGTTACAGAACAACTGTTCTAAAAATTTACTGGACCTAGAAATCATTTGCACAAGTCCACTGGAGCGTTTCTCTGCAATGGGAAGTCACAAAACACCTGGGCCTGGAAGCATGCATGTCACCTAATTTATTCCATTATTTAAAAAAATGTCTTTGAGGCTACTGAATGTTAGTAATATAAAAATTCAATAGCTCCACAAAAATCTATAGAAAATGCAGTGTTTGATCAAATAAATAACAGACCAAACCAAACCCGAGGCAAAAACAATATCCCCACTACTCCACAACCAACTACCAAAAGAAACACTCCACTGCACATAAAATTCTTCTCCTGGAGAGAGGAGGAGAGAACAAACCGTATTTGACAGATGGTAGTCATGTCACTTAATGCACTACTGGAAGGTGCTCAGATACTATGGTGATGAGTGTTGTAGAAGAACCTATATAGAATAGATTAGAAACAGAATAAAGACACAATACAGTTACTCTAGCTGAGGGGCAAGTGAGACATGTGTAACTTCAGTGGTGTAGACATGGATCCATGGAAAGATTAAAATCCCAGTACAATGGGTACAGGACAAATTAAGTGTGTTTCATCATAGTGATGGCACTGGGGTGCTGAGGAGTTAGTATGTTATTTATAAATATAATCTGAGATGGTTTAGGTAAATTAATCTTCATTTTGTTTCCAAGATTAGGCAAAACACAGCAACAGAAAAGGGGGCAAAAAACATCTGGCAAATATTTCTTATGAGGAAAAGTCAGCTAAAGCTTTGTGTCATTTTTAAATGGAATATATGACCTGATAATTGAAAGCTACACTGTAGAAGACTTTGATAGCAATACAATATACTAACATATTATTATTAGTGGCTCAAGGTGAGAAAGTATCCAATATCTACACATTTAATTTCAGTGATTATTATTTACACATGACTTATTACCCCAGTGCAAAGTACAGCTGTCAGGATCACAGAGATGACTCAGGATTTTTCAATCCCAATTTCTTTTGTTCCCCCAAATTATGGTTTCATTCAATCCCCAAGATCACAGTATACTCTTCCTATACAGTCATCCCAAATGCACTGGAGGAAATGCAGGAGCACTGAATTATAACTTGGTTTCTAATCAGAGGTTCAGCAACCCATTTCACTGCTAGAGTGATATAAAAGGGCCTCATTGTCAATGAAAACCAGGTTTTTGTATGTTCTGAGACCTCATAATGTAAAAATTAGGGTGTTGCTATCTATATACAATAAAGCCAGATTGTATTGAGAAGTACCTTCACACTTTAACTTAACACCCATTGACTTCAGCCGTAAGCTGAGAGGCCAGTCCTGTAGGTATCCTTGTGGTGGGGCTCTCTCACCATTGGAATGCTCCCTTGCATCCATGGAGGATGCTGCCTCTGTCTTCAGCTCCAGCACCTCCTGCTGCCACCTGCCTCTGGCCCCAGGTCTTCTGTGTCTCAGCCCTGAAGCCAAGTCATCTAAACTCAGAGCCTTTCTGGGGTATCAAGAAAGTCCAAACAAAACCAAATAGTTCTTCTATCCTCTTGGGGCTACTGACATCTTCTCTTCTCTACTTACAGCCCCTGTCTCAGGGCTTCTCCAACCTGGCAGGAGCCTGTCTGTGTACCCTAACCCCCCTGGGCTTCTCACAGACAGAAAGACCTATCTCCTCCTCGGTCTCTCTCTCAACTGAGTTTCTTCAGTCTACTTATGATAGCTTAGCTCTGCCCCTTCTGACCAGGAGCCAATTAGCTACTCACCTCCTCAGGAGCAATGCATGGTTAATTGGGTGCATTTGCTATCAGGTGATGGGGGTTAAGCTCCATTACTGTCTCATAAACTGACTTCCCAGTTACCTCAGTGGGAGATGGGTTTGTGGGGCACTTGCAGGATGAGTCCCTCAATATAGCCCTTCACAGTAAACTGCTGTGAGTCTCTTAGAATGTATCTATGAAATCTCTACTCTGTTTTATAATGTCAACCACTTATTTTTGGGCCCATATTTATTGTTGTCTGTTGCTTAAACAAGCTTTTTCATTTTTAAGACTAATCATTTGAAAACTTTCATTGTCTTGATGAGTGGTATAATCAATACACAAAACTTGGTGGTGTTAATTTCAGAGGCATTTGCTAATGCAGGATTATGATAACTCCTCAATGACTCTTCCAAATCATTTACATTTTATTTACATTCCCAGTAACAATTTTATTTTAAACTATACATTCTCCTTGTTATATTTTAGCTTCCGTTCAGGATTGTATAAGATTTACTATGCAATATAATCACTACTGCCATACAAAATTTCCTCCCCATAGAATATTGATTTCCAGTTATGCTCTTTTGGGAATCATTGTTAACTTGTTCATTCCCCATCTCTCTCTCAGGCCCCCGGACGACCGTGCCCCGTACCCCCCCCCCCCCTCGCCACACACACACACATCCTTTGCCCAGTCTTACAGTCTCATATAATACATGATATATAACCAAATATTTTTGTCTCTTTAGAAAGAGTTTCTATCAACAGCAAACTTTAAATTATAATATACTAAATTCTCTGTCTCTCTCTTCCCTAGATTAATTTAGGGCCTTCAATGTGATTAACAGTGAGGAAAAGTCAAATATTATTTGTAAAATTAAAGATGTAGGCATATAATGAATACAGAATTACAACTTCCAGTGGCTCAAAGATGAAGGTAGACAAATTCAGAAAGGAAATAAGAGGCAAAATATAGACAGCGATGGTAATTAATCACTGGAACAACTTACCAAAGAAAATGATGCATTCTCTGTCACTGAAATCTTTAAATTGAGATTAAAGGTCTTTCTAAAAATATGCTCTATTTTAATCCAAAATTATGGGTTTGATGCAGGATTTACTGGGTGAGTTTCCATAGACTGTGTTATTATTCAGGAGGTCAGATTAGGTTATGATGGTTCTTGTGGCCTTAAAATTTACAAGTCCACAATTAATGCAATGGGCCTGATTCACCACTGTGTTACTCTAGTTTTACAGTGGATCCGTTCCATGAATTTTCATTTATGCAATTCTATACACTCTGATTGATTGTGAGTGTCTGACTCCTAGAGTCTTCTAACTGCTCCACACCCCCAAATTATAGAAGCACTGCCTCCTCAAGTCTTGAGTTCCTATGTGCCTCTGTCTGGTAGCTGCTCCCAAACGCCTGCTTACCATATAGAAAACCACTGCTGATAAAATTTGCAGATGATGCAAAGACTGGTGGGATTATAAATAATGATGAGGACAGGGCAGTTATACAGAGCACTCTAGATCCCTTGGTAAAATGGACCTATTCAAATAAAATATGTTTAAATACGACTAAATGCAAGGTCATACATTTGGAACAAGGAACACAGGCCAAACCTACAGAATGAGGGCTTGTTTGCTGGAAACCAGTGACTCTGAAAAAGATTTAGGAGTTATAGTGGACAAGCAACTCAGCATGAGCTCCCAGTGCAACACTGGAGCAAAAAGGGATAATGCAATAGGTAGACTGGGGAGTAGTGAGTAGGAGCAGAGAGAAAATGCCATACAGTTAGAGATTTAAAAGGAACAAAAAGAAAATTGAGAGGTGAGTTTATTTCATTTTATAAGTCCCTTTATGGAGAGGAAATAAAGGACTCTTCAGAGAAAGGCATATCAAGAACCAAGGGGTAGAAGCTGAAGCCAGAAAAATTCAAACTAAAAATAAGGCATACATTTTTAACAGTGAGGGTGATTAACCATTGGAGGAAACTTCCAATGGAGGTGGTGGATTCTCCAGCTCTTGATGTCTTAAGATCAAGACTGGTTGCCTTTCTAGGAGATATGCGTTAGCCAAATACAAGTTACTGGGCTCCATACAGGGTGAATGGAGCCCAGTAACTAGATTAGAAGAAATTCTGTGACATATAGGAGGTCAATGATCTAATGGTCTCCCAAAGGTTTCTGTAATGGCCTCACAGTGCTCTCTGTACTGGGCTCAGTGTATCATAGAATCATAGAATATCAGGATTGGAAGGGACCTCAGGAGGTCATCTAGTCCAACCCCATGCTCAAAGCAGGACCAATGCCCAACTAAATCATCCCAGCCAGGACTTTGTCAAGCCTGACCTTAAAAACCTCTTAAGGAAGGAGATTCCACCACCTCCCTAGGTAACCATTCCAGTGATTCACCACCCTCCTAGTGAAAAAGTTTTTCCTAATATCCAACCTAAATCTCCCCCACTGCAACTTGAGACCATTACTCCTTGTTTTGTCATCTGGTACTTCTGAGAACAGTCTAGCTCCATCCTCTTTGGAACTTCCTTTCAGGTAGTTGAAAGCAGCTATCAAATTCCCCCTCATTCTTCTTTTCTGCAGACTAAGTAACCCCAGTTCCCACAGCCTCTCCTCATAAGTCATGTGCTCCAGCCCTCTAATCATTTTTGTTGCCCTCCTCTGGACTCTTTCCAATTTTTCCACATCCTTCTTGTAGGGTGAGTCCCAAAACTGGACACAGTACTCTAGATGAGGCCTCACCAATGTAGGGATAACTTGCTGTAATTTTGTGGCCTGTGTTAGATGGGAAGTTATAGTTGATGATCTAATGGTTTCCTTGCTCAGGGAGTTTTTCCATCCTGTGGGATGGAGACTGTATGGAAGATAATGCCAGCAGGGTTAATAGAATATTTTACATATCCCTGAAGGTGTGAGGCAGTATCTCCTGGCCTAATCTATCCCACCTTTGGCTTGCCCATCACGGGGCCTCAACCTATCTGCACTGAAGTAGAGGGAGGCATCTGTGGCATGAAAGGGAAGGAGCAACATTCCATAGAGCCACTGCTTCCTCCACTTTCAGTCCCCCTGTCCTGACTTTGACAAGGTTTGGTTCTTCTCTGCTCTTGTTAGCTGTAGGGAGAACATGGGCCTTAAAGTCCAGGAAACTAATTGACCTTAACTCCAGTGGGAGATACAACATCCTAAAAGTGGAGCATAGATAAAATATGTGCCTGACAGGTCTTTAATTTGAAGAGTTACTATATAGCCCTCAAACTAGTTTGAACTATCTTATCACTTGTACATGTGCTCTGTGATACCTGTAGAGATCCAATTTTTGATAAGTGAAATATGAATATACAAACTAAGGTTTTAGAGATGGGCCACACCAGAACCTTTATCAAATCCCTCTAAACTTAGGGGTTTGGGGGTAAAGTGAGACCTGGATCAAAAATCTCCCTGCTATAGGGTTTGAAAAACTCAGCTAAAGCATTTGCTAAGCCAGCTACCACTTTTCATTGTGCAAAGTTTTAATGACAGGTTTCAGAGTAGCAGCCGTGTTAGTCTGTATTTGCAAAAAGAAAAGGAGTACTTGTGGCACCTTAGAGACTAACAAATGTGTTAGTCTCTAAGGTGCCACAAGTACTCCTTTCTTTTGCAAAGTTTTAATGTGACCAACAAAATTTTTCAAAATTCAACCTCACCTTGTTTTACCCATGACTCTCTCCAAACAAACACTAATTCTTGCCAAATCCATCATTTGGCAATTATAGTTTTGAGGGCTAGGTATGCCCTGTGTAGATATTTATTATTAATGGGGCCAGCTATCTTCACTCACACCAGTTGTGTACTGAGTGCCTAATAATAACAAGTTTTATACTGACCTAAGTGGAGTTAATTCTGATTTACACCAGTGCAAGGAGGAGAATCAGGCCTAATATTTTTCATTCTGACATTTTTAGGAGTTTTCACTGCATTCCTCCATAGAACATTCCATTCTTCTCCTTTTGTTTTGATGTTTAAGTCATGTTCTCCCTAGTGATTAATGATTGGATCTTGTGGTCCATTTATCTAGTTTATCTCTCAGAAACACATATCCATTCATGATAGACTGTAGAATTAAATATTATTGGGACTCTGTTCTGCTTAATTTCATTCTGTTGTATTCAGTTAGTTCCACTAGTATCTTTCACTTCTTTAAATAGGGATTTTAATGGCAAATACATGGATGCTTCAGTCTATGGAAGAATAACTTATTCAGTGAATCAGTCACTGTCCTTTAGCTTTGCCTTTCTGCTCAATAGTTGCGATTGAAAGGATCCCTCTCTTTCCCCTTAGGGGTTTGCCTCTGTTTTTAATCAACAGATCTTCCCACAATGCATGGGATACCACTTGTAGGACTGATTCAGAGCTTACAGTGAGGGGTGACAATATAATAACATAGATAGATATTTAATCTTTATTACTATTTTCTTACTGTAGTATAAATAGGGAAACTATGGCCCAACCCCCTGGCTGTGGCCAACCAATGCAGAATGTAATCTGTGAGGTTCGGGGGGAGGGAGAGTGCATAGCTGACTCTTTGGTATAAAGCGAAGCAGCCTGGTGACTCCTCTAAATTGTGCAGGCTGCCATGTTCCCCACAGAACAGGGGTGGCACAGGAGCCATACCATGGCATCTGCTCTGTGCTATTGGAGATGATCCTCTGATGTCTGGTTACACTGGCTTTAGGGTCTCATGGCACACGGCAGCCCTAATGTAGGGGAGAATCTATATACAGTTCCTCTGGCAAGTAAGAGAGGTGGAATGTGCCATTTCATACTTTTATTTACAATTTGTTTCTCTTTGTAAATATGTATTAGATAACAGGGGGTTAAAATCAAGAAGAGGCAGCAATCATGTAAAAATTCATAAACCCGGGCTCTGACACAGATTGTAACTGTAGTGGATAACTGTTCTCTCAGCAGGAAGCAGCTTTGGAACTAGTCAGAGGTTGTTTTGGTGGGCAGCTTCTCAGTTCTTTCCAGTCAATCATGCTGTTTTGGGGGTGGAATTATGGGAGGGAGCCATCTTGTGTGTGCAGACTGTAGGAAGGGAGTGAGACAAATATCTGCAGGAATGCTGCCTGAGGAAGAAAAGGCCTGAGTGGGACTTATATGAGGAGCCTCTCATTTTGGAAAAGGGCAGCCAGTGAGGAGGGATCCAAGAAAATGCAGTGCTACAGGGCCATTAGGAGTTAGTTTACAGCACAGTTCCAACCTCCTAAAAAAGGCCTCTATAACCAACCACAGTGCAGCTTTGGACATTCCAGGTCCCAAGCCATACTCCAAGACCTTGAAATATTATTCCAGGAAGAATGATGGAAGCCCTCAGTCATACTCATGCAACCAAATATTCAAACCATTTAAATAATAAAAACATTTAAGTAACCTTAAATCCTTAAGAGACCTGCACTCAAAAACGAGCTAAATCCTACACGAAAGTATGAGATCAGAGGAGACATTAGTATTCTACAGCCAAATTCTGCTCTCAATAACCAATGGAGCCACATGAGTGAAAAATGAGAGCACGTATTGGCCCCAGGTCAATGGGGAAGACCATGTGATGCAGTGTAGGTAAATGGATATGCTGAGGAGGATCTTCAGTTGGACCCAGACTTCTAATTTAGTGTATTGTCAATTGTTAAGGGCTTTCCCTTCACCCTCCCTTGGTTTTTGTCACGCAGACAGAAAGTAGAAGACCAGAAGTTCGAAGTGCAGGCAATGCAATGTTTATTGGAGTTAATTAAAGCAAGCATATTCATAACTTTGTGTGCTGTAGAGCCTTTCCAGCATATCCGTTCCCTTCCTTAGCATGCATAATTATACCTGAAGTGCACACCCTTGGTCACACCCCTTACAATTTATGGTCATGTTCCATTTTGGAGGGTCTTGGGTCTGGGGGCTTTGGTACCATCTTTTTTGTACCTTCTGGGAGGGGTAAGGTGCTTCTGTCAGGGGCAGGAATTTCTTTGGCTTTTAGTGATTTTTATACCCCACCCCCTTATGTCCCTGGCCGCTCCTGACTGGCTGTTTGACCTTATCTCCGGAGAGGAGTTGAGGCAGGACAGTCCTTTAAGTGTGCACTCGTATATTAAACTCCCACTCCACCCAGCAACACTTTAGCTCTATCTTTTTTCACCCCATCTGCTTGTGGGCAGATGTAACACACAGTGTCTTTGTTCTTTGTTCACACATATTAGTAAGAATATAAAAATATTAAAAGTCAAAGGGCCAAACAAGATTCAAAATTCTATCTCAGGCAAATATACAGGCCTGAATACTACATTATCATTGCTAACACTCCTAACATCAATCACAGATCATTAAATATAACGGGGGGGGGGCCACAAGTGGAAACAAGAACAGAGTTTGTCCCCGAGTGTTTGTCTATTGAACTCCTTACAAGTTTCCTGTAAACCAGTTCATCCTAAGCCATCAGACATGTTTGTGTTAACAGTGATTGACTTCACAGTCAACATTTCCAGCAAGGAAATAGGCCTGAGAATAAAATATCTCAATAAGTAGTTCCTCTTTTTAAAGAGGTCCGATAGTTAAAGAATCCATTATCACCCAGCCACGCTCCTCTATTGTTGCATGAAAAAGGAACTGCAGACACCTGTAGATCTATTTCTGAGAACTTCAAAGCAACCTGAGAGTCATGCTCTCGACTGCTGAGGCATTTTGAGAGAAACCGGAGCTAGGATATTAGTTTATCTTGTTAAATATGTACTGTAGATATAATATAGAGCAGAACCTGTAATGTGAGAAGCTGAGGCAGAATTTCTAAGAAAGGAGTATTGTTTGGTTGTATAGTAGCTGCAGGAAGAAAGGCAAATAACTGAAATTGGCTATGAATATGTCCATTCCATACAGTTAGAGCAATCTGATATTCTGAAAGCTTTTGGTTGGCCAGAAAGATCAACTGTGGACAAAAGTTAGATTGATTATTGCTTGCTACAGAAAGAGAAGACAGACCTTGCTGACTTCCTTCGTATTGGATCTGTGGCAGTCGTGCAAGTAATTAGTGCTCATGCTAGTATCTCACCCAAGAGCAAAAGTGGAGACACATTGACCAACTCTTTGATGATGTAAACCTTTTAAGTGATGATAACCTTTTATTCCAACAAGAACATTTATATTGATTATTTTGTTTTAATTACTCATATTTGAAATAAAATATTGATACAGTACTATTGTATGTGCAGCATTTAACAGATCCATTGAAATGTCCGCAAGAGATGTGTCATACAAATAGACTGCCATCCAGGTTTCAAATTACTGTTTTTCTATGTATGCTTTGTACTGTATAGCCATCTGTTGGTTAAATATATATACAAAGGAATTTCACGGATCTATCTTTGTCCTTTAGGCAGCTCAGTGTTAACACACTGGCGATCACAATTGATAGGAAGACAAATGTACTGATAATCTATGTTATTTTTATAGAAAACAGATGACTTAACAACTTGAACCAACGTATGGTTTTCATGGAAAAAATGTGTGTCTGGGCCAGGCACTTCCATGGCAGATCTCCCTCTACATGCAGAAGTGGCCCTAATGTAAGAAAAACATAGAGGACGAAGAGCAGGTACCCAGCATGACCCTCTGGGGTCTGTCTGACTCCATTACAGTGCTACCTCATTTACTTCTACAGGTCTTATTTGTATGTCAAAAGCAATGTGATCTGGCCTTCCTAGCATTACACACAATGACCTGCTGTGTGCTGTAATATTGTCATGATCTGGCTCTTCTTTTATAAACTGTTGTAAACTGAAAGATATTTCCTTTGTATGAATATAAAAGGAAATACTGAACTCCCCCCTCAAGTTTTATCCTTTTGTCTGTGATTGTGTTCTGGGATTTTATTTCCACTATTGATTTTGTAAGAAAAAACATCTACAAAGTGATATCTGCTACTGCAAATATTTCAGCAGATCACAGTACAATAAGGTCAGTGTTTACATTCCCCTCAACCTGAGTAGAAGCTTCCTCGAATAAATTGTTTGCATAATCCTCCAACAATTTCTATATTTACTTTCTGTTTTGTTGTAAGGAGCACTATGATTTTTGACATAGGTATGATTATTAAATCCTTCTTGAATTAGCATTCTGCTTGTAATCAAAGAATTCAAGGAGATTACCTCCAGGAATCAATAAAGCCACTGCTTTGTAGTGGCTACAGACCATAATAACCAGTGTGTGAGGATGAAGTGCATTTACTCAGCATATTGCAAACTGCAGAAGATGTAGCTTCCGTGCATTGCCAATTCAAGGTTGGATCTTAAATGAAAGAAAAATCTCATCTTCCTGGCAAAAAGGTTCATATCTTTTTAACAGCGTCAAATATATTCATATAAAAGTAAAAGCCATTTTCCTCTAAAATGATTTCTTATGTTTATTATATTTTATTCTTTTATAGTGTCTGAGAAATGTGTGACCAGAGAAATCAAGGCTGTATTGTAATGGGGCAGTGTTCTGATTCCATGTTCATCCTTGAATTTGACATTTTCTTACTTGAGTGCACACCTGTGAAGGTCTTAATGTTGACTTTTTTACATTTAATTATTAGCAACAGTGAGAAGGGTTTCTGTTTGGGGGAGAAGCACAGGGGGTCTATGTCAGTTTGCTACTGCTAATATGTATTCTTTTTTTTTAATAGTCTAATGTGCTCCTCTGCAACCTCTGCAAGGCTCCTGTTAACTTCAATGGTGCAAAACCAGGGCCATAGTGGTGCATATTCTTTACACAGTCTTCCTCCATTGAATAGACCCTACCACATTCCCTGACATCCCCCATGATTCTTATAGTACTTTGCTGTGCTAACTTAGGAGGCTGAAGGGCAAAGGCCAATAGCATGCTACTCCTCTCAAAGATTAGATTGGTAAATAGCAGACCCAGTCTTCCTGTTGGTGTTTTTGGGGTGTCAACAAGCAGGAGTTGTCATCCCTACAATTCCAGTTAATCTTCTGTGGTGGGATGGGGTAAATTACCCTCTTCCATATTATGCAGCAGTGAGATCACATATCAGGTGGCTAGGGAAACTCTAGGGCTTATATCGGGAAAGATGGCATACACAGAAAGGGCCTGATTCTTCGCTTACAAATGTGACTTCATTGATTTCAGTGGAGTTACTCCCAATTTACACTTAAGGGAGGAAAAAAATATGGCCCACAGTTCTTTTTTCTGACTGTCTCAGAAATAGCACACAAAATGCAACCACTCATGCTGCAAGAACATGTCAAAATGGCTTCTGTTGACCTTAGGGTGACTAGATAGCAACTGTAAAAAATCAGGATCCTTTTTTTTTTTCCAGGGAGGAGGGTATAGTTGCATATATAAGACAAAGCCCCTAATATCGGGACATCTGGTGATCCTAGTTGACCTTCTTGAGCGTATATGGCATGCCAGTCTCGCTGTGATGTCATGTGATTTCATCCAGCTCACCTTCCACCATATGATTACTCCCATTTTGAAACTCAGAATGTCAGCCTTCACATTTTCATGGCCATCTACAGAGTACAAAAAATGTTAATGCCACTGGCAGTAAAAATTTCATAATGTAGCTTGCATATTTGTCGGAGCTCAGCAAACTGATAAATAGGCAAGATTTAAGGCCTCTGCTTTCACGCTTAACTTGGCATTGGACCTGTAGAGGACTAATGGGACTGGGGTGGCATAAAGCAGATATTCTAGTTCTACACTACTGACAGAATCCTCAGCTACTCAGCTAGGGCAGCTTTACGGCTGGTGCTAGTGGAGTGGATTAAAGGGACACTCATGGGTTGCGTTTTGTCCCCTAGCATTATAAATTTTCCAATGAATATTCCATGCAGTCGTAGTGCTTAGATTCTGATTACAGCAATCTTGCCAGTATGTTTCAAGTAGTTTTTTTTTCATATATCAGATATGTGAGCTACACTTTGAGGTATTAGGTAGATTTGGTAACCAGGTTATTGCCAAGTATTTTAGTGGTACCACAGGTACCAAGAATGGAAGAGATTGGTATTTCAGTACCTGCCCATCACAAGTGATTATTATATTTTTTCTAGCTTGTGCAAAACAGGCCCTGACCCAGTGCAGGAGTTTAACTACACAGAAATAGAACTAACAGTCATTTAATAGGCACAGGAGGAGTTAGAGATAAAATCAGGGACAACTTCTGGTCCCATGCCAAAGTAACCATACCACATGGACTTCTTATGCACAAGGCATTTCTTTCAGAACCTCATTCAAATTCCATAAAAAGAATATTATTTCTCTATACCTAAGAAGAACATTTGTATATATTGAAAGCATGGCAGGTTCTCTGTACTATAAAAAGAAAGTCAGGCAACATGTAACTTTTAATATTCGGTTTATATTTCCTTAATAAGTTAATTACCAGTAGTTCCTTTGATTCAAAATTATCAAATACACACAGCATTAAATGCAGGGTAGCCTCTTTTCACAAAACTAGAGAATAGAGTAAGGTACTAAACGTGGTAATTGGTCAAATTCCAATTTGGATAATTGCATTCTGCTTCTATAAAATAGATAGCATAGTCCTAAATTGAGGAGCACTGTGTAATGTTGTTGTATTCTGTTAAAAAATCTTTGCATTTCCTGACAGAGATGGCTGTGTTTCATGGAATAGGTCACTGGACTAAGAGCAAGGAGACATAGGATGAAATTCCTGAAAAATCCTGGCAAAAATTCCTATTGACTTTAATAGGGTCATGTTTTCTATGCTTCGGTCTGTCACTGACCAGGACATAAGGACCTTAGGCAAGTCACTTAACCTTTTTGTGTATCAGTTTCTTGATATTTAAAATGAGGATAACAACTCTTACCTTCTTTTGTAAAATGCTTTGAAATGATGAATGCTATATATGACCTAAGTTTTATTATCATAGGCAGCACAGATAGTCATACATAAATTTAAGGTTGCCTAACACTTTTCCAATTGTTTATATTATTTTTCAGATGCTTGTTTCTTACTCTTCGTGCTTAAATTTTCCATGCAAGGTGTCTGCATTAGGCTAAATTGTTCTGGAAAATTTCAGTTGAAATGGTTCATTTTTTTCTCACTCTAAGGTTAAGAAAAATACATCATTTTGCCCATGTTGAAAAATTCTTGCAACAGTTTAGTTGAGATACTCTAGTGTTGAAACTTTAGTGGTGTTGAAAAGACACTTACAATTAGTCAGGGAATTTGTTCTGGTGTCAGGAATTTGCTTTTTGCCATTCTTGTGAAAATCTGCTCAAATTTGGTAAAGTTATGTTCTTCTGGAAATTTCAGTTCTTACCTGCTCAGTAAAAACTTGTTAGAGTTTGGGAGCTAAATTCTCTGAAGAGTCCACCTGCACTAGGCATGCTCAATCCCAGGGCTACAGGATCTCAGAAGCACTTTCCCTACAAATGCTCCTCTTGGCAGCCAGGCACTGCTGTGGTGCTGGAACAGAAACTGACCGCAGCCATATTGTATCTCCTGTGCTCTCATTGCTCCTCCTGTTGGTGCACAGGCAGTGAAGAGGAGAAGGAGGAGAAGCCTAACTGCAATGCAGAGGGTAAAAATTTATTTCCAGGAAATGAGGAACACACAATAATTGGCCAGCTGTGAAAAATTTGGTTTAAGTGACTTGCCTAGCATCACATAGGAACATTGTGGCAGAGGAATGGATAGAATTCAGTTATCCAGGGTGGCATTCATATTCATTAATCATTAAACCATCTTTTCTCTTTCTGCAATCCCCAGCATCATTCACTAAACACCTTCCAACTTCAGCAACAAACGAGGCAGGTGTCATACACAGGGTAGCCTCCTTCAATACATAACATTGATTCATCCCCAGTATACTATGTGCCCTGTGCACTGAATGAGGCAGCGTCCTTTGGAAAAAATAGCATGTGATCATGTAAATAAAGACTACCATGATACATACACCCAAGGTGGCCAAATGAAGTTTACACAGTTAGTGCAATTCTGAGCCAAGGGCAACACTGAAGCGAGAAATAGAGAATAAGTCTGATTCCAGCTCATTGTTCTTTTTCTTTCTCTTGTCCCTCCTTTTCCTTCACATTTTCTTGCATTTAACTTTCCTGTTCGTTCTTCAAAAAAAAAAATTTCTTGTACAAGTGACTCAAATTTCTTGTTTAATTCAAGAGAACTGATGGTGTTCAGCAATTGCTGGAAGAAAATGTGCTGGATGTGAACCATTATTTCTAATGATAATGGGAGGTACCACAACCTATTGTAAAATCTGGTGAAAAATGCATACAATCCTGCAAACAGTGAGAAGCTGACTGTACGTACCATGTCTGCCTGTCTGCATGTCATATTGTACTGGGAGACTTTGGCAAACCAGTAAAACCACTATGGCTTATTGCTAAAAGCAGCCAAGTCAACAGGCTTTGACAAAAAATATGTACAGGAAAACTCTTAAACTCACAAGTATACATACTTACTCCACTCATTCTTTTACGCAGAATTACAAGTAATTTCATTCACCATTCCACATAGCATTCAGAAAAGTTTCAAAACCAGCCATAACATCCATCCTCTGAAGGGCAGGCAACAGTGAAACATGTAAACAAAAGCTTGATCAGCTTGATCTATAATAAAAGAGGAAGGAGGCTGAATTTTTAAGGAAACATCTTTAGCATATATCGCAGTGATAAACTGACCCCATGTCGCAATGACAGCTGTGTTTACATGATCATATCCAGAGAACACAATGCCAGGAATATTCGGAGAATGAAGAATCTAAGAACTAATCAACATGTTGTGAGAATTAGAAGAAAATATTCCTACTCCCTCATTGGAAAGCGTGCACAAGTAATAGACAATATAATAAAAAAACAGTGATGCCAGAGCAATCATCAGATTTCAGGTTCAGGAAAGTTATGTATTGGATAGAACCTCCTTCTGTTAACAAAACAAAGAAAATCCCTGATCACTCTGTCATCAGAGTGGTTAGCAGTACTTAGGATATTTAAAGCAATATATACAATGATGGTGAATCATGTCAGCCAAGTGTAACAATGATTAGTAAAATGAAAATTGATACAGTGTGATGTAAGCTAACCTCATGCCTCTTGAGAGAGCTCCAGCTGTACTACAACTAGCCATCCTATTAAAAAAGTCTGTCAGTGAAACTTAATAAGTGCTGTCTGTGGTGTGTTAATAGTTCAAGGTTATGATTGGATGATAATAGGAGCAATAAAAGTATGTCATCCCATCTTATCCAGGAAGGTACTTAACACAAAATATAAGTTGAGGATGCTGTGTAACACAAGGATTGCCAAAAGAAATCAGAAATGTACACAAACCTAATATGCTAGGCAGCTGACACACAACATGCAGACAAGGTCTCTGTCCTGAAGAACTTGCGATATAAATAGACAAGTAGATGGGGGATGAGGTGTAACATTAACATCAAGCAGAGAGAGAGGAGGATTGAAATGAGCACGATTGACAAGTTAAACCCAGGGAAATGAGCTACCCTAGCCAATGAGAAAGCTTCTGATGCTAAGGTATGTGATTGAGAAGTTAAGTTAGCATATGTTTTGTGTAGAGTGGGCTTTTTTAACTCCTCTGTTTCTTTATTAACATTGTTTGAGGAGAGGAATAACTTTAACATACTTTTTTTTATAACTGTCAGGGCTATAACTATGCACATAGGGATCTTATATGTAACCACCCCTGCTGGGTTTACCTTGGCTTCTGTGATGTATATGTGCCACCAACTCAGGCAGGGAGTGCAGCAGGTTGCTGAGGAAACCCTGGGGAGAGGACTGCTTCTCCCAGGAAGTAGCATGGCCAAGGGCAGGCTCAGTATCTCCATTGCCTGACAACTGACTGGGAGAGAGGGAAGATGCCAGAGGGTAGAGGCCTCTGCCAGCTCAGGGGAGTTATTGAAGCATGTGGCTGGATGGCCACCAGCACACCAGCTCAAAGGAGAAAGCAGAGAGAGAGGAGGATTGAAATGAGCACGATTGACAAGTTAACCCCAGGGAAATGAGCTACCCTAGCCAATGAGGAAGCTTCTGATGCTAGGCAACCCCTCCTCCCTGTGGAGGAAGCATGTTGTGAGGCGAGAGGAGCCCTGAGCCAGCCTCGGAAGGGAGGACAAGCTTTTTGGTGAGTTTGGGATTCCCATACCTACATGCAGGGTCACCTCTGAAACATAGCCTCTGGTACTTGGCAGCGATATTCCTCATCCTGTTCCAGTCCCTATTCATGGTAGCTCTTAGTTTATAGGTTTCAGCTGGGAAAGTTCCCAACTGGTTTAGGACTAGTTTGGTCCCTTAACGCTCCAGCTAACACAGTTACCACATGGCAAGAAATACTTCTCATTGCTAGATCAGGAATTCCTGCCTGCTTTAGCCTACATTTGAGTTTTATAAAATATGAAATTGTGGTTTAGGATTTATTAGAATTATTTTTTATATAGCCAGTGCCTATTTCCTAAGTCCCTCTATGGGGAGAGAGACCTCTGAAGCAGAAGCAGTATACTTTTGGTAGCAAAAAATAGTGCAAGACTAGCATAGGATAGCGTGGACTTTGACCGAGACTGTCAGGCCCTTCCTACAGCTGCTGAGGGAATCAGGCCAGGATCTAAACCTGAGGATCATCCATGTGATAGAGTCTGAGTGCATCAACCCTTAGTTAGGTAGTCAGGCCCATAGTTTGGAAGATACCTTTATAACTTGCTCGCTGCTACTGCCATATACATCACTTTCCCCAGCCAGCCAGGGCCCCACTGTAGCACACATACCAACAGGACATTAAACTCTGGTATAAGTCACGGTGTTGGGTGCCGGTAACTCTAAGTGTATTTGTTTGCATCGTTAGTTAATGTTTAACTTTTATTTAATACAATTATTTGATTTGATATACTGTCCATCTGTATTATTCCTTATGGGTTTCCATATACCAGGTAGCTGGGACAGCGTTAGAGAGTAGTTAGAATTTTTTCCTCCAAGCAGCACCTCTTGCACTTTTGCCAGGAAGGAGTGTGAGAGATTGGGAAACCACCAACTCATTGTGTCTCAGAACAAGACAAAGAAAACACTCAGCTGAAGCTGGAGACAGGACCCAGAAGGACCCAGGCCTGTCTAGCAAACCCACAAGAAATGTCGTGCCAGAGGAGGTAACCGGATAGGGGCATTACATATATACTGTGTATTTTTTGTGATATAAGTAAATACAGTATATTTGATTTATAGCTTCACTGCATGTATGAAAAATAGGGCTATTTCCAGAAATAATTATGGGATATGTAAATTTATATACATTACTAGGTGTTCTTAGGGTTTTAAACATAGAAATACTTAACATTTTCAATATATATTTGTTTTTATTTGAATGAGACAAAAAAAGATGCAGGACCATTATGCCCAATATTTTGTGCTTCAAGAAGACAATGAAGAAACTTGCCCTCATATTAAAAAACACCAATAGCAGCCTGTCTTTGAATCCTTTGAGAATAGAAGGTCAAAAAAGTGGAGGCATAGATACTATAATAGGAAGTACAGAACATTCGTAAGCTTCATGTTTTATGTATGATAGCAGCAGCCCATTGGCAATCTCACATGAGCATTCTCTTGAATCTGAAGAGGAGAAGAATGAGGATGAGTGTGCTGCTGGACACACACATGTAAAACAAGTTAAACACCTGAAAGTGAATGTCTCTAGTCCATTTAAAAGAACGCACAATTGCTGTGGAAAAACGTTTCAACATTAATATCACCACTGGGACAGTTCTGCAACTCTGTTACTCTTATTGACTTCTGTTTCTTACAGAGTAAAGTACTATTCTATCTGAGTAGTGGTGCTAGAGGCGAGCTCTGTAGGCTGGATCCTGCAAGCTGCTGATTCCTCCTATGAGGTGTTCCCAATGGGAGCTGAGTACACTCAGCACCACATAGGTACAATCAGCACCTTGTAAAATTGAGTCCTAATATGCGATACTGGGCTTGCAGTAAAATATGAGCAGTGATCATCTTTAACATACATCAGCACATCAGTTCTTAGTCGTATCTCCAAGCAGTACTTCTATACCTGTACGCTGCTAGCTGCCAGTCTGATCAAACTACTTGTACTGTTGCAATAACATCATAGGCCCACTTTACATTTCTCTTTCTGCTGTGAAGAGAAGTAGACAAAGGCCATGAATCATGATAAAGCTAAAAGAAATAGGTAATGTTGCAGTATCTACTACTGCTTGTCTTATTTTAGTCAAACAATCTTCCAGCAGATTTTAGAGAAAGGTAATTGAATATCAAGGTACTCAAAAATGTACTGTTGGGAACAATCCTGTGTTGACCCTGGGGATAGACTGGTTGACCCAGTAGACCCTTTTAACTTCAGTGATTCTGCAAACTTTCGATGATGGGACAAAGATTGGCTAAGGTGCTGACCCTGTTAGGGAGGGTAGTTACAGAATGTATTTGACCTTTAAAACTCTCCCTCTTTCTGCAACAACTCTTGTTAATTTCCCACTCTCCCCCCAACAAAATATACAGCTGAAGATTTGTCAGCTTGACTTCAAGAGAATGTGTAGATGTTCAGCACCTCTGAAAATCAGACCTCTTGTTCAGGGACCTACAAATGGATTTAGGAGGCTAGTTTTAATCACCCACATTTAGAAATGTTAGCCTTAATCCATAGTTTGCATAGTGGCTTGTTAAATTGCCCAGTTCAAGGTTTTCACAGCTATGGAGATGGATGCCACTGCACTGAAGTTCCCACTCTCAGGCCTTGTGTACTCTACCACGGTAAGTCAACCTAAGTTATATTACTCCAGCTATGTAAATAATGTAGCTGGAGTTAACATAGCTTAGGTCACCTTACTGCAGTGTCTACACCATGCTATGTCGACAGGAGATGCTCTTCTGTCAACTTACCTTACTCTTCTCATTCTGGTGGAGTATCAGAGTTGACTGGAGAGCACTCGGTGGTCAATTTAGCGGGTCTTCAGAAGACCTGTGAAATCTACCCCCACTGCATCAATCACAGCAGCATCGATCCCTGGTAAGTGTGGACATGGCCTCAGTTATGCTCAACTGAGGTTGAAAAACTAAAGTCCTTGGGTGGCAGAGGAGACTTTGTTGACATTTTTAAGTCCAAGGATCATTTTGCTATCCTTTAGCCTTCCACAGTCACCTCCATTGAAATCCAATCTTTTGATGACAGTGAGTGTGAATTAATGGGCAGTTTATCATAGAGTTAGAAGATATTTGGCCTTATTATGGTATATAATATTTCTGTCACATTCGATGAGTGATCATGGCAGATAGTATTTGATATTCTGCTTGTTTCTGTGCTTCAAATGATATTTCCAATGACTGAGATGGGGAGAATGGGCTCAAAGTGTGGGGAAGAGCACATAGGAAAGTGATTCTGGGTTGGTATATGAAGCGAAGAGTAAGGAATATAGAAATTCATAAGGAGGCCAGGCATCACATAAGGGCCAAAATGAGTAGGAAGTGGAACAGTGACTAACCTGGGCTGGACTAGGTAATAGAATGACAACTGTAGCCATTGAAACAAGGATGCAGAAATTTTTCATTTGCACACTACTTTTTTCTAAAGAGGCATGATATGGCCCTTTGAGTATCTGACATGCCTGAAGTATGCTTCATACACACACCAGTGACAAAGAATATTCCACTATTTGTGTAATGAAGTGATATTGTTCATTATGTTAATTTATGTTTCACCAGCTTCAATAGTGGAAACAAAAGTTGCCTGCTGGCGGTATGGGGCAAAATTTGATTAAAGTTTTTGTCTGACTCATCCTGGCCTCACTGAAGAGTTCAACATACACATTCAGGCTCCAGGTGAAGAGCTAGCTGGCTGGGTAATGTGCTTATATTTGCAGCCCCTGTCTTATATCTCAAAAAGAAAAGGAGTACTTGTGGCACCTTAGAGACTAACAAATTTATTAGAGCATAAGCTTTCGTGAGCTATAGCTCACTTCATCGGATGCATTTGGTGGAAAAAACAGAGGAGAGATTTATATACACACACACAGAGAACATGAAACAATGGGTTTATCATACACACTGTAAGGAGAGTGATCACTTAAGATAAGCCATCACCAGCAGCGGGGGGGGGGGGAAAGGAGGAAAACCTTTCATGGTGACAAGCAAGGTAGGCTAATTCCAGCAGTTAACAAGAATATCAGAGGAACAGTGGGGGGTGGGGTGGGAGGGAGAAATACCATGGGGAAATATTTCAGAGTAGCAGCCGTGTTAGTCTGTATTCGCAAAAAGAAAAGGAGTACTTGTGGCACCTTAGAGACTAACAAATTTATTAGAGCATAAGCTTTCGTGAGCTGTAGCTCACGAAAGCTTATGCTCTAATAAATTTGTTAGTCTCTAAGGTGCCACAAGTACTCCTTTTCTTCATGGGGAAATAGTTTTACTTTGTGTAATGACTCATCCATTCCCAGTCTCTATTCAAGCCTAAGCTTTTAGGCTTGAATAGAGACTGGGAATGGATGAGTCATTACACAAAGTAAAGCTATTTCCCCATGGTATTTCTCCCTCCCACCCCACCCCCCACTGTTCCTCTGATATTCTTGTTAACTGCTGGAATTAGCCTACCTTGCTTGTCACCATGAAAGGTTTTCCTCCTTCCCCCCCCCCCTGCTGCTGGTGATGGCTTATCTTAGGTGATCACTCTCCTTACAGTGTGTATGATAAACCCATTGTTTCATGTTCTCTGTGTGTGTGTATATAAATCTCTCCTCTGTTTTTTCCACCAAATGCATCCGATGAAGTGAGCTGTAGCTCATGAAAGCTTATGCGCTAATAAATTTGTTAGTCTCTAAGGTGCCACAAGTACTCCTTTTCTTTTTGCGAATACAGACTAACACGGCTGCTACTCTGAAACCTGTCTTATATCTGTGACTGAGTTAATCCTAAATGGATTGGTGAAGTGAGGATTTTACACTGCATTTGTGGAAAAGCAGTAGGCTCTAGACTGTGACCCACTTACACATTGATCCACTATGTTTGGGTTTTCTTGTGTGACTATTTAAATGTCAGTATCAAAATATTTTAAAGTTCAGGCAATTATTTTAATTCCCATTTTGGTTTATTCTTTATCACAGTCGTATTGTGGCTGTTAAGCTGCAATGCCAAGGGACTAGCTGAAGTTTACTCCAAGCCACTGAAATGTTTTCTGGTTTGCAACCACAGTGAAAATATTCTCTTTCAAATAAAGTCACAATCAATTCTTTGCCAACAGAAAAACCCACTCTTCTTCCAGCAAGTACACCACCCCACCGAAATAACAGAAATACATGGAGGTGTCTCTCTTGAAATCTAATTCCCCTGCTTTATGATGTTATAATATACAGTTGAACTTTTGCTTAATTTTTTTTAAACACCCAGGGAATTCATAGGCCTGGTCTACACTAGGGGGGAGGGATCGATGTAAGTTACGCAACTTCAGCTACGTGAATAACGTAGCTGAAGTCGACGTACATAGACCTACTCCCCGCGGTGTCTTCACTGCGGTGAGTCGAGTACTGCTGCTCCCCCATCAACTTTGCCTGCGCCTTTCGCGGCAGTAGAGTACAGGAGTCGATGGGATAGCGCTCAAGGGTCGATTTATCACATCTAGACTAGACGCAATAAATTGACTCACGCTGGATCGATCGCTGCGTGCTGACATACCCTAATACAGGTAGGTTTCAGAGTAGCAGCCGTGTTAGTCTGTATCCGCAAAAAGAAAAGTAGTACTTGTGGCACCTTAGAGACTAACAAATTTATTTGAGCATAAGCTTTCGTGAGCTACAGCTCACTTCATCGGATGCATGTAGTGGAAAATACAGTGGGGAGATTTTATATACAGAGAGAACATGAAACAATGGGTATTACCATACACACTGTAACCAGAGTGATCACTTAAGGTGAGCTATTACCAGCAGGAGAGCGGGAGGTTGGGGGGGAACCTTTTGTAGTGATAAGAAAGGTGGGCCATTTCCAGTAGTTGACAAGAATGTGTCAGGAACAGTGTGTGTGTGGGGGAAATAAATATGTGGAAATAGTTTTACTTTGCGTAATGACACATCCACTCCCAGTCTTTGTTCAAGCCTCAGTTAATTGTATCCAGTTTGCAAATTAATTCCAATTGAGCAGTCTGTTTTTCAAGTTTTTTTGTTGAAGAATTGCCACTTTTAGGTCTGTAATCAAGTGACCAAAGAGATTGAAGTGTTCTCCGACTGGTTCACTTGCAAGTCTTCCAGGGCTACATCCATATTCCCTAGAGTAATGAATAGAATGTAGTGACATTATTGGAAGCTGCAGTGTTTGGACCATTCCTATAGAATAATTTAAGGCTTCATCTAAAGCTGAGTGAAGTCAATGGAAGCTTTCCATTGACTTTAATGAGCTAGACGTATGTCTAGTTCACTATATAGGTTGTATGAACAAAACAGCAATTAAAAAAGCTTGATTTATGAATAATGTACATTTAACATGCAACCACAGACTTATTGAGAGTCTCACATCAGCAACTGCACTAGATTTTTCTTGAACAACATTTTTATACTGAAGATACAAAAAAATCCCTTTCCCGCACCTTGGTGTCTCTTTAGCCAAGCTCAGCTTTATTGTTGTCCCCACTAACTATTAGATTTGCAAAGAGATCTAGAAAACCCAGTCAGCATTTAACCCTGCAAAAGGACCTAAGGATTTGGTTCTTAGTAAAGAAGAACTTTTACAGGATGGTGTCACAGGATGCCTCTGTCACTACCTAATGAACTTCACTGCCTGGCTAGTCTCAGTTGGTTTCTGAGTCACAAACTCACACTGGGCTGTTTATCTTACACCAAAGCGTGTATTTCAGGGGTCCCCAACGTGGTGCCCGTGGGTGCAATGGCACCCGCCGGGGCAGCTGTGTGCGCCCACAGGACACTGTGCCACCGAAATGCCCCCGAGTGCGACCGCCGGAGAACCACCTGCCGAAATGCCACCGAGAAGTGTTTCCATTTTCTCGGTGGCATTTCGGCAGCGAGGTATCTGGCGCCTGCCATGGTCTTCTGGGAATAGGAATGTGCTATTCCCACAGAAAGGTTGGGGACCACTGGTGTATTTATTTCCCTCTTTCGTTGTGATATCATGTAACACAAGCTTAGAGCAAAGGTAGAGTTCCCTACTGCCCTCATTCCCCAGCCCAGGGTCATTCTCTGAGCTCGTCTTAAGCTCCCCTTGCTTCCGGTTTCCTTCCCTTATATTCGACCCAGTTACCTTGTTAGCCCAGTGATTGTCATCCAGGCACTCACAGTGCCCCCAACAGAAAGTGTATAATTGTCCTCAGCTGGGCCTGCAGCCTTCTCCAGGCTGAAACAATATCAGTGATCAGGGGGTTGCTGATTATCACCCTGCCAGAGATGGTTAACATGGAGAAATTGCAGGGGCTCAGTATGAATATGGTGTCTCTCTGCAACAGCGCTTCCAACTTTGAGGACTTAGCCCCTGCCCATTACGGCACACACGTAGCACCTCAGGCAAGACAGAACCTTTTAGAGCATCTATTGTAACAAACCAGAAATGTGACAAGCTGCAGATACACTTTACATACCATAGACATTATGTGTTTGCTCTAGAGAGGTGCTGGGAATTATGGAACAGGTGCAACACTCCATAGGCTATGCAACACTTGCAAGGAGTATGCTGTGTGGACACTGAGCACTGTGTGCATTGGCTAGTCTGGTCACATTACACAATTACAACTTTCTCTGTGTCAGTCAGAGTGGTGTAAGTTGCAACAGTGCAGCTTCCTAGTGTAAAGGCTGCAGCAGAGATTTTATAGGAAACAGCTATAGTAAGTAAACAGCTTCGAGACAGTGCATAGGCCAAACGTCATTAGCTCCTGACGGCATAACACTCCCCTCCAAGAGAATCTTAGGAATTTATTATAGTTTGGATACAGGGGAATGCAGGGGAGGCCTTTTTTGTGAGAAAATCCTGTCTGTTTACAGCTTAAGTTACTTTAAGTTTTTCAGACTGTTCATTAGAATAGGGCAAGTCTTCATAAACAAGATTAAGTGAGATTTAGAACTGGATGGCTTCCCTTGATTGTCTTGAGGATGATGAGCCTGATCCCAATGACTTCCAGTGCTGGCAATGGGCTTTGTGGCAAGGCTTAGGACTGTGGGGTTTAGCCATTGCTCTGCAGTATTTGTAGTTTTCACTACCTCTAAAGCCTGAGTCATTAAGCCTTCACAGATCTCATCGTCTAGAGCAAAGGAGGTAGAGGTAGAGTAGACCAACTCCTGTAATGTACTGAGCACCCTTAACTCCCACCAAGGTGAGGGAAGCTTTAGTTTTAGCTAATACTGTCAAAAATCCATTTGCAGAGAATATTTTTTTCCAGCAGTCCCGTAGAAATGGAGGATACTGACACAATTACAGAGAGAATGGTGGGACAACACAGCAGTGAATGACTCACTACATATTGCATACTTGCCATCAAGGAGTCTTTGCTAAATGCAGGATATCAAAGGCAGACTGATGCCTAACTTTCAAGTTGGAAAAGTACAGCTGAGAAATTCTGCAGCAGAATTTATAGGGGTTTTGTCTTGTGAATAAAATATAAGATAGGAATTTAAAATCCCTCTTCAGGAATTTAACCTCTATTCCTAAATTGTTTCAGCAGCAAAGTGGCATATGTGAATTCTACTCCCACTTGTACAACCTAAATCTTTGCAATAGTTTCTTATTTCACTGGGTTAACCGGAATGCTAGTCAGAGCTGCCTCTCTAGCCAAATCAGTGAAGCCCAAATATGACTCCTTTGAGGATATTAACATCTTGTTGAATCACTTAGCCTTAGTTAACAACTCCTCTTTCAGTATCAGAGACTTGGCTGATAAATTGTATGTCTGCTAGCTCTGTATTGCTCCACCAGGGAATTGAGACTGGATCCAATTAAAAAAAAAACTCCTTTGAACTCTGGATTAAAAAGAAACCCTCTGAAAGGGTAAACATTTCAGCTGCCTGTGTCGAGGGCTGGGTTCTAGGTGGTTGGGCCAGATGGTTAGAGCAGTGGTCAAAGACAGGTACCAAGGGTTGAAGACAGATGTAGAATCAGGACTAAGCCAATGGCAGCACTGAAATTGGGGTCTGGGGATAGGCCAGGAGTCAGAATGGAGGTCAGAGTGTGTAGACAAGACAAACCAGGAGTGGGTCAGGAATAGGACAGAAGCAAGTCTGGAAGAGGGCATGGAGAAGGCTGAAGCAGGCTGGAACAAAGCTCAGGCAAGAATGGGGCAGGAACAGGGATAGAATTGAGGGCAGGCTGGAAGTCTAAGGTACCTGTAACACCATGAGGCAGCAGGAGGGTTCCTAACTGAGTAGTGCATAGAGTAACTTGCAGCTCTGGTAGTGGAGTCATCTGACCTTGGCCCTACCCAGGGATAGGCTACTACAGAATACCTGAGGGATGAATCACTGCAGGTTCTGCTTGAGGGTTGAGTCAGTGCAGCTGATTTCCTGCACCATGCCTGCGAGATGGGTAACTTCAGGCTCTGGTGGAGGGGTGAGTGGGTCATTGTACCTATTGAGGCTCTGGGGGAATGGACGGGCACAAGCCTGCCCATATATAAAGCCCCTTCCCCAGCCTAAGGGGAGGAGCTACTGGACCCAAGACTCAAATAATGTCGGGGGACAACTAAAGAGAGTACAAGGATGGGAGTGTAGGTCAGAGGGTCAAAAACAGGGAGTTAGAGGGGGACAATGAACACAGAACCTCAGACAGTGCCCACTGCTCCTTGAAGGCAATGGATTGGGTGTGGGGATGGGATCAGGAAATGTGGGGAAAAGTTCAGCCAGAACCTAAGGAGAAGGCTCTGGAGCAGCCAGAAAAGGGGCTGCAACCTGGTGCACTTGAGGTACATGTGCACCAGGTTCTTCCTCTCACTACAGAAAGGGCAGGTGTTGGGGGAGGAGCCATGCCAGGTACATGCCCAGGCCCACAGCTCCATGAAGGAGCTGCCAGCTAACATCCCCAGCAGGCCATGGGACCAGGGTGGAATATGGACTGGCCCACCAGGATTCCTTATCCTCCAGAGATGATAGGAGGTCTTGCCATTTGGTGTTGGGGTTGGACACGAGGATGACGAAGTGTGGAGCACAAGTACATACAGCTATTTCTTAGGCACAGTTCGGAGATGGCCGGTTGCATGTCACACAGCCAGCTTAGGTGGTGCGGAGGGGGTGGTTGGAGAGGCTTGTGGGGGCCGATGGTAGGGTCTGGCAGGCTAAGGGTGAGGGGTGCGTGAGGAACACCCTCCTGCAGGTATCACTCGAGGAAAGCATGGGAAGTAGGTGCTAAGGCAGCCCTCACCTCCTGGAGTATATGCTGGGGGACAAGAGAGATGGAGAGCCCCATGTACCAGACAAGCACAGGGGGTCTACACAGTTGCTCCGGTCATAGTCCCGGAAGTCTTTGATCTTGGTGGTACCAGCCAAGACCAACCTTTGGCGTACTAAGGAGGGCTCCACCACCTGTACATCAAGATGGGAGTTGTGTAGCAGGGACTCTACAAGGAGGACCTCCCCCTTGGCAGCTGCTATGGACCTTGTCACTGAGATCAGCTTCCAGATCCTGAGGAGGTCCTGGTAGAAGACCAGCAGCTTGCAGACGTCTCATGGGAGACCCCTTGGATGGAGGTAAGAGAGCTGCCAGGAGTGAGTCATTGTAGCTGAGTGAGGAACACTGGTCTGGCTGTGGGTTTGCCTCGTGATCTAAGATTTAAAGCTCAAATAGATTAACTATTCTTGCTGCACACCAAGATTCAGTATTCTTATTCTTATTTGTATTACAGTAGCTCCTAGAGGTCCCAAATGAGAGTGGGATGCCACTGTGCTAGGCACTGTACAAACACATAGTGAGGGACAGTCCCTGCCCTGAAGACCTTACAGTGTAAACAGACAAGACAGAATAGAAGTATTATCATACCAGTGTTACAGATGAGCAAATAATCCTGTCCAAGTTCAAACAGGACACTTGTGGCAGAGCCAGGAACTGAATGCTGATCCCCATCCCATGTCTCAGTCTAGTGCCTTACCTACAAGACATTCCTTCCTCCCAATAAAAAGGTTGCTATTGTCATTCTCTTGGCAAGCCCTTCAAATTCAATAGTCCTAAGGCCTGGATTCAGTCCTGTATCATGAATGCAAAGTTAGAATATCTGACTACCAGAGCCACTCTGTCAGAGGTGCAGTTTCAGCTGAAAGGAATATACATCTGCAAAGTGTCTTTTTTCAGCTTGTTGGTAATAACTTTACAAAACATTACTGGAGGCCGTTGGATAAGAACAATTTATGGGCTATGTGATTCAGGTTAGGTCAGGTCAAACTGAGAAGGAAGCGTGATCTGGTAGATTAGGACTCCACAGAATCGGCTCAATTCCAGGTTCCATCTCAGCCTTCCTGTGTTACTTGGGGCATGTCACTGAATCTATCCTGTGTCTCAGTTCCCCATCTGTAAAATGGGGATAATGGTACTTCCCAGCATCATGGGGATGTGGTGAGGATAAAATCCACTAATAGTTGTGAACCCCTGAGCTATTACAGTGATAAAGGCTATGTAAGTGTCTGGATAGATAGGTAAGTTATGAAAAGAGAATATGGCAATATTCCCTGATGAGTAAAAACAGGCAATCCTGCGGTTTTATTTTTCCCCATCCCAACATGATATGTGGAGAGAGAATTCTCACCCTATAATCACACACAGATAACTTTCACCTCAAGAGGGTTATCTTCAAGCCTTTCTTTTTGTCCCTTGCAGGAAAAGGTTGATCTCCAGTAAGTCTGGTGAAGTCTAAGGAATACAAGGTTCTCTACTACTTCTAGGCCGTATGATGTTGGTCTGATCTGAGGCTTTATGTTAGATCTTATAATATGTTTATGGCTATTTGATGATATTTTATTTGACTCTCCAAATTCCTGAGAAACACATTCTACAGTATCTACCTTTTATAGAAGGTAATCTTCCTTTGATAATCTATATTTTCTTTTAGAAATTAATTTTATAAAGTTATGTTTATGTTTATTTATTGATCAAGTTAGTGAATTTTCTCCCCTGCTGAGGATATTAAACTTGTGTTCATATATCAGTGAAATAAATCACCCATTACTGAAAGGTAAACACCTTAGGTACAAACTTATGGAGTGAAGTTTCCTTTGATCCACAACTGCAGAAAATTAAACAGAATTTGTATAAACAGAATCACTTGTTCTTAAATTCAAAGATCATCTGTTCTTCAGGTATATACAGCGAGCAGATCGAGGGACGTGATCGTTCCCCTCTATTCGACACTGGTGAGGCCTCATCTGGAGTACTGTGTCCAGTTTTGGGCCCCACACTACAGGAAGGATGTGGATAAATTGGAAAGAGTACAACGAAGGGCAACGAAAATGATTAGGGGTCTAGAGCACATGACTTATGAGGAGAGGCTGAGGGAGCTGGGATTGTTTAGTCTGCAGAAGAGAAGAATGAGAGGGGATTTGATAGCTGCTTTCAACTACCTGAAAGGGGGTTTCAAAGAGGATGGCTCTAGACTGTTCTCAATGGTAGCAGATGACAGAACGAGGAGTAATGGTCTCAAGTTGCAATGGGGGAGGTTTAGATTGGATATTAGGAAAAACTTTTTCACTAAGAGGGTGGTGAAACACTGGAATGCGTTACCTAGGGAGGTGGTAGAATCTCCTTCCTTAGAGGTTTTTAAGGTCAGGCTTGACAAAGCCCTGGCTGGGATGATTTAACTGGGACTTGGTCCTGCTTTGAGCAGGGGGTTGGACTAGATGACCTTCTGGGGTCCCTTCCAACCCTGATATTCTATGATTCTATGATTCTATGATTCTATATTCTCCCTTCCCAAATTATATGAAGTTACAGAGAGTGCATTTTCGTCGTCCCTCTACCACCAGCTGCTCCAATTGTGGATTTGGGGAGATAGGGGAACATTCTGCAGGGCCTGTGCACATTTGCTGTGTCTCTCTGCATCAGACGTTAAAGAAGGCCCATAATCATTCTTATGTTCATGGCATAACACACAGAGGAGTTAGTTAAAAACATGAACTACTCTTTCTGTAAGGTTGCAACTTAACAGTTACTTTATTTCTTAAAATTCAGAACCCTGCCACACAAGAACCTCAAAACAGAGAGACAAAGTAGGCTGAAAGAAAAGGAGTACTTGTGGCACCTTAGAGACTAACAAATTTATTAGAGCATAAGCTTTCGTGAGCTACAGCTCACTTCATCGGATGCATTTGGTGGAAAAAACTTTTTTCTAATAAATTTGTTAGTCTCTAAGGTGCCACAAGTACTCCTTTTCTTTTTGCGAATACAGACTAACACGGCTGCTACTCTGAAAGTAGGCTGAGAGGCACAACTCATCCCATCTTACTCTAGGCTGGCTTGTTGCTAGACCTACATTGCACACATACCTGCCATCTGCAAACAGGAGCAGGAAAAAACCCTGACACTCTAAAGTGATAGCTTAGAATTTTAATACAGTTTTCAGTGCACCACAGTCGTACCCAGAATGATCGTCAAGACCAGTTGAGGAATCAGATTGAAACAAGACCCGTTGTAGCAACAGACTGTACAGGGCAGCTAGCTTTGTCACTTTTTGAGGTAGAACTCAAACTGATATTTAGAAAGGAGAAAACTTTATTCTAATCTATTGGTTCTGTTTAGGCATTTGTCAGGCTCCAGTCACCATGACATCTAGGCATGAAAGATACGTGGTGTCAGCAGGATATGTATCAAAGGAATCATTTTCCAATGGATAAACCTGATACCAAAGAACAGAAAAAACAACACCAAAATTTACAGGTGTCCTTGCTTTGATCATTAATTAAAATGTGACTTATTCTCAGTGTACCTGTTAGAGGACTTGACACAACAAAGCATGTGAGGTACCTGACTATTTCTTGTCATGCTGTGAAAGACAGGTGTTCATTCCTGGGAAAGCTTTGAAGCTAAAAATAAAATAAAACAAAATTAAAATTAAAGGATATTTCCAGGTACATAGTAATCATCTTAATACTTACATTTCAGGGGGTTTTGTGTGTGTGTTAAATACTGACAAAACTCCTGGCTGGAAAGGAATGCAGACAATGAGGTAAAGTAAAGCCTTGTAAGTCATTTGAGATCAATCGGCAGAGAATGTGTCTCAGCTGTGTCATTATCAGATTAATAGCTGAGTTCCAATTTAAGCTAGAATTATTTGGATAACAAAAATCAAAAGGAAAGTTTTCACAAACAATTTGCCTTTAAGCAAAATAAAAGTATTAGAGAGAGGATTTTTGTGATTTCCCCCACGCCCCTTAAAATTCCATCCAGACTAGGTTGCTTCATAGATAAACCATGAGGCTCTTACCCCTGAAATTCTTATTTATTCCATCTTGCAATTTAAAGTGAAACAAGCCCTCTGATCTTCCCTGAATTCCTAGTGGACAGCATGTACTCTCAAAAAGAAAAGGAGTACTTGTGGCACCTTAGAGACTAACAAATTTATTTGAGCATAAGCTTTCGTGAGCTACAGCTCACTTATGCTCAAATAAATTTGTTAGTCTCTAAGGTGCCACAAGTACTCCTTTTCTTTTTGCGAATACAGACTAACACAGCTGCTACTCTGAAGCATGTACTCTATAAACCCACCATATAGATGTTCTCAGCATTTGTGGTAATCGTAAGTGTCCATGATCCAGAAGGGATATATACTATAGATTAGATATTTGGGGATATCCTGTTGCAACTGGGTTATATGGCGAGTTGGCCATTCTGATCTTTTTATCTCTCCTTTGTGCTCTGGGGGTAAAAATGTCCAAAAGCTGCCTAAGCTCTCCTAGACGCTTTTGAAAATTGTATCCTTTTCTTTTGACTCCTTCTCATTTTGCCTTCTATCCCCTCATCTCCCCTTCTTATTCTTTTCTCATAGGTTTTTAACTTAACATTTGTTTTAATGCTTTTTTGAAATATTACTGAATTTGCACAACATTGAATCATCTTTTCATGGTGATTTATTTGTAGGGTGTGGGAAGTGCCAGGGAAATCTCCCTCCTTCTAAACAATAAACAACTTCCTAGCCAGTGAATGTATTTGTTCCCTCCTCTGTTTTGATTTTTCTCTTGACTTCATTATCATTTGATAAATATAACATAATACACTATGTATCTCACTATGCAACTTGAGAACTGAACAGTATGTGGCCTCCACCCCATCACCATTAGGAATTTCACAAATAAATCATTGACTTTTCCTCATGACTCATTGTGGCCAATGGCACGAGTTTTCCAACACCATGACTGGGGCCCAGTATGGATTCATTCCACACATTCATGGTTTCTTTTGAGGGAGAGAGATGTAGGAGAAGAGAAGCCTCAAGAAATCCATTCCTCCATAATTAGGTGCTATTGATGCTATTGTCAAGATGTAGTTTGGAGCAGCCAGTTCCTAAATTTAGGAAAATTGACTAATTTCTTACTACTCTAAAGATCTTGTTCATCTTGTGTTATGGTTCGGGGCAGAGACAGTGATGGGAAACCAGCACTAAATCAAGTCTGGACTATTCCATTTTATGAATTAATGGAAAACTTTTCTTTCTATTGCCATGAGTCACTGGGGCTAGATCTTCAGCTGATGTGAACCTACACAGCTCTCTTGGCTTTAATTAACTGAAGATCTGGCTGATCCCACTCAAATTTCACCAAGTAACAATTTAATTAAAAATAATAAAAACATGTTCACTAATATAACAATCAAATACATTTTTGGAAAATAAAGTTGGACAAATAGATTTTTATAATGTAGCTCCATCATGCTTCTAGTACTGCCTTTTTGGATGGTGGGACTGTTATTTCATGAGCAGTATAGGTAAGAGAACTGCAAAGCAAATCCCAGCTGTTTTTGGCTCCCATACTGCAAGTGCCAGTGCCATTTTATGGCATATGTGGTGGAATATTAAAATTTCCGTTTGTACCGTACTTTCACCAGATGTGTGACACCCATTGATAACTGTTAGACTCACTTCCTCTTCCTTTTAGCTAGCCGCTTAGCTTGTTTGTTGATAAGCACCTATGGGGAATGTCTCAGCCCAATACAAGAAGTGTGCAAATACATTTAAAGCTAAAAAAGAAAAGCAATTAGCTAGATGAGTGACTAAAAAGAAAAGGTCAAACAAAGACAGTCAGAAATGCAGAGTTGTCAGGACAGAACTCTTTGTCCTTCCCAGAAGGAGTCTGCTTGATTTCTGTAGCACCTTAGAGACTATTGTTTTTTTTCCACCAAATGCATCCGATGAAGTGAGCTGTAGCTCACGAAAGCTTATGCTCTAATAAATTTGTTAGTCTCTAAGGTGCCACAAGTACTCCTTTTCTTTTTGCGAATACAGATTAACACGGCTGCTACTCTGAAACCTGCTTGATTTCTGTTATCATTAACATCTGCAATCATCAATTCAGATCATATGTTTTTAAAAGCTGTTTAAACTAAATGCATATTTTAAAATTTTCATTTCTAAACACGAACCACTTAAATTTACTCATTCTGGAAAAAAACGGAATAGCCACCTTGTTACTAACAAGTTAAGAGTGTGGAACTGGAGGTGGGGGAGAGGAGAAGGCAGGCTTAGAAAAGCATGATATCATCCTTCTAACCACGAATACTCTGTTCTTTATATGTTCATATTCAATGACCCAAAGTCTGATGCTGATTCCAAGATTTTGAAAGAGAATATATTTTGTCTATTATCACAGCTATTTCTGATGTAACCTCCCCTTCTCCACCTTGCCTTTTATTTACTGTGCTGTTTCTTGAGCCTTCTAGGTTGTGTGTCAAAGAATTTGCCATGGAAAGCATTTCTGAATGAAACAATTATTTTTAATATTGCATCCTAAGGGGGAAAAATGTTGAGTTAAAGGAATTAAAGAAAAGGGAAACATTTGCTGTTGAATGCTGAAATGCCCATAGGTTTCAAGTAGAAACAGAATGCACACTTCTTTTTCTATTCCAGTGACCTTTGATTATAACTCTTATGAATTTTATGAGTAATTGTTATAATCATGGCTTAGATAAACAGGTGTTGTACAGTGAAATATAGATCATTCAAAAGCTCTGTGTCAGCAGTTACTAATTTCCACGAACTGCTCAGTCATTGGAGTCATCATTGTGTAATTCTATACATTCTACACCTAGAAACTGAAAGGTAGATCTAGTTTTTGTAGGCAGTCCTTGGAAAAAGCATGTACAAGATGTACATTTTCTCCTATCAGAGGAGTGGGGGAGAAAAGGTAAACAAAAGGCCACCAGGTACAGTAAGTGTCAAACAAAGCCAATGAGGGAAAATATGATGCCTTTTTCAGGGCAATCAATTTTCTGAAACTGCAGAATTGCCCCTTGAGATGACTTGGGTTAGATAATTTAAACAGAAGTTACAGACTTTACTTTAAGCAGATATGTCAGTGTTTGTTAATCTGGAATATGATATTTTTAATGCTAATGTCAGCTAGAACAACTGCTGTCACTTTACTGTACCGAGGCAGTAGGCCAAATTCATCTATCGTGTATTTCCAATGACCTAGACCTGGGATGAATTAGACCCAGTGGACCCAATTCTGGCCACACTGACAGGACTGTATGTCCTGTTGACTTGAGCTAGAATCACACATAATGAGAATGGAATTGGGCCAATTCTTTCTCTAATTCCCACTGAAATAAAAAAATCATACTTCAGACTGGTAAATGCTCCATTCATTAATTTTCGTTTGTGGGTGACTCTGTTAAACAATTAACACAGAAACCTATCATGCACTTATCTTGTGAATCATATGCCATTTGCTTCAATACTCCTGTGTTTCATTGAAAATAATGAGATAGAAGTCAAAATGTCAGCTTTTATTGTACTGCTGTTCAACTATTTTAAGTATAACACATTAGTTTAGTTTTAGGTAGGGTATTATTCGTGATAAAATTTGTCATAACATGACAGCAGCTGTACAACATGCATGTCATGACATTAACCCTTAACTTCTGAAGATAAATGCCTTTTATCTCTCTACAACAGGTTTTGCCATCCAGGTGCAGTGTGTACATCCCAACTGGAGAAAAGACTACACTGTAACCTAAAGGCTCAAAACCTAGAAGGCAAACAAAAACAACCCCAAATTTAATATTTAAAAAAAACTCATGATTTTTATGGCCTGACTCATAATATTTGAAAGCTCAGGGTTGGCAATACTGGGGATGGCTTTGCATTTTTTGTTCCACCCTTCATGCACCCATACTGAGGGAACCATAATTTCAGTGCTTGCATAAAAACTGATTGTACAGTTTGAAGGGCAGCATTGTGGTACTCAAATACTGTGTGAATGGGGCAAGTAAGAGAGATAGACCGATAGATATGCTGGTTTTCAACCAGTTTATAAAATGGTCAACAATTTATGAATATTTTAATTTTGATAAAAGCTATTTGCAAAATATTTTCTGCATTTTTGACCAGATAGAGTTGTTAATTCATTGCTGTTGCAAGGAACAAAAAATATTATCCTTCCAGAAACAGTGATTATGTCATAATTTCCCCATCACATCCACCAGCAGAAGTTTATATTTGGAAACATTACATTGTATATTGTAAATACTTTAAGATGAGTCAATTTTGGGTCTAAAATCCTTTATGGTATTCCTTTAAAATAAAACATAAGATATAGTTAGTACGTCTGAAAATATAGCATGTATTGAGAACATAAAGCAAATAGGGCAGCACGAATAATATTAAGGCATTTTTTCTACACAACCTGTATGCTTAGTTTTCTTCAGTATTGGTTGGATCTATTGAACCAATGCCAGATTGAACATTGATACCAGATGCCTGTATTGGCAAAGTCTAATGCAACACATGCGGATAGTGTGTAAAATTACATCATGTGTCATGCCCAAGCACCACAAATAACTTTTTCCTTCATCTCAAATAACATAATGTATACTCTGAGACTTTAGACAATGTAATCTTGGCAAAATGAAAGTTTTTGTAGCCAAGCACATCAAATCTAATATATTTTATTTTACCAAGGAAGATGAATTTTAGAGAATATTCAACCAAATTAAATATATCACTGGTATTTAAAATAAAAGTACCTGTCCTGTGCAGGTAGCCTGATAAATTGTATCTGGTCAATTCAGAGGACATCATAATTTCCTCATCCTTGCAACTAAAGAATCAAGTATTAAAAGCTTAAAGGTGATATTAAATATACATCTACAAATTCTTCTTCTTCCCTTTATCCCATCATCTGGGATTGGGTTGTTGTGCAATTATCTGCCATCTTCACTTGTTTTAAGGAGCACCTAGGTTCATCTGCTTACTATCTTCTTTGATGCAGTCCATCCACTACTTCCTTGGATTTACTCAGGGCCTCTTTTCTGCCATGCTATCTTCACCAGGTCCTCTTCATGCATTCCCTGCCTATGTCCAAACCAGTGAAATTGTGCTTCTTGGATTTTGTCAGCTACATCACAGACTTTGACTTTCATCCTAATGTTTTCAAGAAGACAATTAGGAATGATAGGGCCAACTCCTGTGAAGCCCTCAACTTACATTGAGGTATTCAGAAACCCCATTTTTCATGCTTATTGCCCATTCCTAAGACATCTTCCAGGATTTGAAGGAGGCAGAGGTGTTACCCAGGGTTTTCTGAACCTGCAACTATGGTAACTTCTATTTTCCCCTCTGCAGTGGTTTCAGGAATAAATCAATTGGGACACAGTGCCTCCACCTGATAAATGGTTGGCACATAACATCAGTGCTTTCATCCCCCAAAAATCCATTTTATTAGGACTACAGCACACACTTGAAATAGCCAATAGTCTAGAGCAACCCAGATATAGTTACCCAAGTCTGAGATGGTGTTGAGTGGTCAGAGACAGGTTTCCAGTGGTCAGCCTTCCTCCTAACCACTGGAGAGTGGGATGTCAGCCTCCAAGCTCATAGAAAACGTCTCCTGACTTCTCCAACTTGCACACAGTGACTTATCTTTTTATAGGTTGCTCAAAATAAAGCACATTATTCATAGTAACCCTTTGCAAACTAACAATTTTCCTAACATCAGCAAGCAGTCCCTAGTCATAACATCAAAAAAATTCATAATCAGGAACACCTAGATCCATGGTCAGCTATCCACATTTCTGCCCATTCTCTTGGTTTTTCCAATTTTTACTTTCTCTTCTTATCTGCAAAACTGCAGCTGCAGCTATTCTGTATGTTTATACAAAGCTACAGTTATTCCTGACTACATGGTATTCTCACTTCCAGTTAATGGTGGCTGAGTGAAAAAATGGCTGTGGTTATGTCAAGTCCAGTTCTCTCATAAAGAGGCCCTGCCTGGAAGTCCCACCAAGACACCAGAGGGGAGACTAATTTATCTACCAAAGATGCTCCAGTAGGATAGCAGGCCACAGCTTCTTCCCAGGAAGATGACACCTACTATGTAGGTAAATGGGCATTGTTGGTGGAAGACTTCTCATATATAGGACAAGAGGTTTCCCATGTTCTCCCACCCTTGCCTCCAAGGTTATGGGCTAGTGGGCTCCCAAGCTCATAATTTGTCTTCTAACTAACTTCAAACATTCAGGATGAGTAATTAGCACATGAAAGTATGTTGAATAGAGTATCCCAGTTAAAACAAACAAAAATGACATTTTTGAATTAAGTTTCCTCAGTATTTCTTCTTAACAGAGTACATTACGTAATGCAGTAAAAGTTTAATAAACCACCAACACAGGTATTGGGAATGAAGTGATGGCTCCAAAAGGACCAAGATCTCAATAGTCTCTAAAAATGTGAGTGCATTATTAGCTATGCAAACATTTGCATAAACAAGTTTCCGACTTTTGTGCATGAATGCTCATTTTCACACAGAAATGTATGAGACCACACATAACTACAGAAAATTTGGGGAAGTCAGGTGAAAATGTACATATCATTAAAGACCTGCACTTTCTTGGTTTTTTTTTTTTTCAACAGTCTGTAAGCAATGAAAATAAGATACTTGTAAGATATTTTTGGAAGGTTATGATAAAGTGGAAGGAGGTGGGATTTCCTTTGGTGACATTTCTTAAGCAACTTCAGATATGCTGATGGTATGATGCTTTGTGCTGCAACCATTGATGCTATAAAATGAATATTAGAATCTGTAAAATCAGTTAGTAAGGAATATGGACTATTCCGGAATATGGAGAAAACTAAATGCATGAATGTTGACACAATCAATAACAACAGGATGCAAGATCATGATTAACAGTCAATCTGTAGCAGCTGTACATTAATTTAATTATCTGGGATGATACATATCCAACCAAGAAGACTGCTCCAAAAAAATTGGAAGAAGACTACGGAAGGTTTGCTCAGCCCTGACCTCCTTTACAAAAATATAGAAAAACCATGGCATCTTGAACTGTAGGAAGGTTCGACTGGCAAAAAAATTAATTTTTTCTATAGCAACTTATGGATGTGAATCCTGGGAAACTAATGCTGCTGACAGGAAGAAAACTGAAGCTTCTATGGTGCTGGTGAAGACTCTTTTGTATCTCCTCGATGGAAAAGAAGATGAACTCCTATATTAGAAATATTATTGGAGAGAGAAGCAGACGCTGCTGTCAGAAAGCAACAGGTCCAAATTTATATGTTTGGTCACATCAGGTGTAGAGATGGAAATGAACTTGAGAAAGTTATTATGAAAGAAATATTGGTGGGACATCATAGTAGGTGATGATCAGTGAGGAGATGGATAGATGGTGTGCAGCAGATCACTGGGAGGTCAGCTGCTGAGTGTGTGAAGTTAGCAGTGGATTGAGAAGGCTTCAGAAAATGATAAAGATCTTTCTAAAGAAATCATGCCTAACCTAGTCAAGATTACATTGTGTGATATGGGGGTTTAAACCTTTCTTTCCTGAAAATGATGTTTTCCATGGACAAAATAATAGTCACCTCATGTTCATTTCAAAATTTGGTGCTCCTATGCATTTTCTTGTAAAAGAAGAGAATAGGAAAAATGTTGGCAACTCAAAAGAAAATGATTGCCTAGCCTATCATCACTAATATGGAGATGGGCAAGGACATAAATCTTTAAGGACAAAGACAATCATCTTTATAGCTTGCAAATTCCTTATTAAGATGCAGATAATGTTACCATAAATTCAAGCTGTGTATTATGAGCCACACTTTTTTAGCTGTTTAAATTCATTCTCTGAATATTTAGTAAGATGAATATGAAGTGAATGGCAGCTCCCCAGCTGGACACAGTTCCAGTTTACGCAGGATGATAAACTTCTAATATGAAGATGGAACTTATGGAAAGTGGCCAGAGCAAAAGAGCATTTCAAGAGTGGAATTCTACTTCAGATGCCATTCTGGAAAGAAATAATCCTCCAAGGTTCCTCTCCCTTTGGAGGACTTCTGAAAAACTGAAAAAAAGAAAAAAAAGAAAAAAAAAACCCACAGAAAAGCCAAGTGTGTGGTCTTGCGAAATTTCAGATTAGTTTGCAAAGGAGACAGCAAGTGTGGCTTGCAGGAAAAAGACAAATACAAATTGCTTTTGATGCAAGTCAACAAGAAATATTTTCTCTCATAAGAGGACCCAAGCCACTACAAATAGATTTTTCCTCTTCCAAGAATATGCCTATGACAGAAGTCCTTATTTAGATCATTAGATCTAGTTGTTTTTCCAGATTTTTAAGAGAAAAAAAACATTGAGCACATGTTTGTGGAAAATGAGTTAGTCAGGATACTACATAGACCATGGGGTTTACATTTGGGGGTAATTTTATATTCTTTACCTAGGTTTTGTTCCAGAAGGAACAAATGTTATATGCTTTTAATTTCTGTAATAACATTCATGCAACAAAGAGTGCAATGATAGCTGTATCTTTTTTACGGCCTAGCGAAGCACAGTGCTTAAAGCCAAGTGACTTTATCCCTATAAAAAGGTCAGATATATAGTATGAATACACTTAATTATTCCTGAAGGTATGTACAAGAATGAAATGGGACTTCAGTGGGCACTTGCCTCCATAAGGAGTGGGTAAGAATCTACAAAGAATTTAATCTCCTTAAAAGTATTGAGCCTGATATCGGCGCCAGTAAAGCTGCTTTGCTGTGCTCCAAATGTGTAATGCGGGTTTCAAGCTGTCTTGGCTGCTTACATGAGAGGGTCCCTCTGGTATATTTGCAATGGCACAGGATCTGGCCAACAAACTATAGTCACCTAAGGTAAAAAAAGAGATTCCTCTCTTTCAAAAAATGTCGTCACCCAGACCCCTCCATATGAGATTTGGGACAATATTTAGACTTGTGTTCATTTCACACAGCAAAACTCCTATACTGCATTAAAAAAAATCACCAAAATAAATCATGAGCACTTAGCACAATGTTGACAATCAGATCTTTCAAGCAGGATAAACTATACAAATATGGACCAAATCCTCCGCCCCCCCCCCCCAGGAGCAGATTTCAATGGCAGAAATAAGAGTACATGTCCAATTTATCTCTAATTTCAGACATTCACCTTCTTTTGATAGTTATCAACCATTTTATACATTGGCCTATCAGATGTTTTAGCCTACTAGAAGAATAAAACCAGAGGCTTGTTAGCATTTTGTTCAGAGAAAGCTGAAGGATTTGTAAAATACTGCATCCCAAGTCCATGATGATTTAATTCCAAGAGCAACTGGTAATTTTAAAAATCACCCTCACAGAGCTCTGAGCCACATGGAGGAAGCTACTTTACACCGTGATTACTCTGGGAAGGAAATGCAAAACAATCAACATGTTTGCCACTCATCTGCAGCAAACTACTAAAATCACCGGCCTGCTTTGGTAGCTTTCCTCTTTGGAGATGGCTCCACTGGCATTACAGCCTTGTTACTCTGTGTGACTTTATAGCAGGGGGTCCTACTGGAGAAGCCCAGAAGAGCATGAATGAGGGGAACAAAAGAGATTTTTACTAACAGACATTTTTACACAAAGGCAAATATGGTATTTTCCTTTTAAAGGGATGCTAACACAGTATTTCATTCCACAGATGCTATTATTTACGACTGAGTATGTTTAAATTCAAGACAAAAGCTTAACAAGAATATTAGAACTAGAATGAAACACTTCATAACAACCACGCCCCTGCTAACTGTTTGCCCTGATAACATGAAATATAAAAATTGATCTCTTAGCACTTCATTTTGGAAATAATTGCTTATTGTCGAATAGTTTTGGAACAAGAAAGATTTAAACAAAGCTGGCAGCATCCTGTGTGAAATTCACTACTGTACACTAGGCACAATGTGTGCAAGTCCCATTTAAGCCCTGAGGACTTAGTGGTGAGTAGGCCATATACTGACTCTCTGCACATGGGTGAATTTCACCCATGCACCTTCGATAGGAGCATAAGTCTGGCCATGGTGCAATACCCTGGCAGATAATGCTGAGTAATCAGGAAAATCATGAGAAAATTCAGGCAGATTCTTTTCTCTTTCATTTATGTAGTTTCTTTCATTTCTTGCAAGCTCTGGCTAAGGCCCCAGTCATTCTTTATGATAATTCAGATTCACTAATAATAATAATCTCTCTGGTCACTTGATTACAGACCTGAGAGTGGCTATTCTTCAACAAAAAAACTTCAAAAACAGACTCCAACGAGAGACTGCAAACTGGATACAATTAATTTAGGCTTGAATAGAGACTGGGAATGGATGAGTCATTACACAAAGTAAAACTATTTCCCCATGCTATTTCTCCCCCCCACCCCACCCCCCACTGTTCCTCAGATATTCTTGTTAACTGCTGGAAATAGCCTACCTTGCTTGTCACCATGAAAGGTTTTCCTCCTTCCCCCCCCCCCCGCTGCTGGTGATGGCTTATCTTAAGTGATCACTCTCCTTACAGTGTGTATGATAAACCCATTGTTTCATCTTCTCTGTGTGTGTATATCAATCTCCCCTCTGTATTTTCCACCAAATGCATCCGATGAAGTGAGCTGTAGCTCACGAAAGCTTATGCTCAAATAAATTTGTTAGTCTCTAAGGTGCCACAAGTACTCCTTTTCTTTTTGCAAATTCACTAGCAAATCTTTGTGTTTTTAACAGCATTTGAACATAAATAATGCTATTTTATAGTGTTACAGACCAATTCTTGGAATCAGTGATCCGCAGAAGTCCTGTTTTAAGCCTTTTAAAGATACATTCAATTAAAACATCCTATACTTTCTGTACTGAAGAAACCCACACAAAGCTGAAGAAATAGTGGAGAAAACAGATTTGGGGCCTGAATTCTCACTTACGCTACGTCTCCTCTGGTGGTATAAAGGAGCCATAAAGAGATTGAAAATGCACTGTTAAAGCAGTGTAAAGGAGCTTGGTATAAATGAGAATCAGTCCCTTCAATTTCTGGGAGCTTGCAAGCCACTGACCACGTTACTATACTCTAGGGGAAGACCTTAGTTTCAAAAATATTATTCCCTCTTCCCCATTCTGTTGCATATGATGTCTTGCTCTATGACGCATGATACTTTGACTGAAGTATTTCATAGGGTGCACTACTCTTTTCATCCAAATGCAGAGAGTCCGAGTCAGGCCCTGCACACACTTAAGCACTTGCACAGCGAAAATAGCTGTAAAAATGAAACCTTTTTGATGCTACAGATCTGCGTCAGGAGTATAATCAGAGTCTATCAGAGTATTTTAGTACCAAAAGTAAGTTTGTTATTTTTTTCTCCTTGCTGTTAACCTGCAGGGCAAGCACAGCTAAACACAGCGATGGTCACATAACCACCACCCTATACCGGAAATCTACCTATACCGCTATACTTACCTACATGCCTCCAGCTTTCATCCAGACCACATCACACGATCCATTGTCTAAGATAGAGACTAACAAATTTATTTGGGCGTAAGCTTTTGTTAGCTAAAACCCACTTCATCAGATGCATGGAGTGGGAAATACAGTAGCAGGTATATATACAGTGTACATGAAAAGATGGGAGTTGCCTTACCAAGTAGGGGGTCAGTGCTAACAAGACAATTCAATTAACAGTAGAATACCAAGGGAGGAAAAATCACTTTTATAGTGGTAATGGGGGTGGCCCATTTCAAACAGTTGACAAGAAGGTGTGAGTAACAGTAGGGGGAAATTAGTATGAGGAAATTAGTTTTTGTAATGACCCATCCACTCCCAGTCTTTATTCAGGCCTAATTTGTTGGTGTCCAGTTTGCAAATTAATTCCAGTTCTGCAGTTCTCGTTGGAGTCTGTTTTTGAAGTTTTTTTGTAGAAGAATTGCCACTTTTAAGTCTGTTATTGAGTGACCAGGGAGATTGAAGTGTTCTCCTACTGGTTTTTGAATGTTATAATTCCTGATGTCAGATTTGTGTCCATTTATTCTTTGCATTGAGACTGTCTGGTTTGGCCAATGTACATGGCAGAGGGGCATTGCTGGCTCATGATGGCATATCACATTGGTAGATGTGCAGGTAAACGAGCCCTTGATGGTGTAGCTGATATGGTTAGGTCCTATGATGGTGTCCCTTGAATAGGTATGCGGATAGAGTTGGCACCACCGTTTGTTGCAGGGTTTGATTCCTAGGTTAGTGTTTTTGTTGTGTGGTGTGTAGTTGCTGATGAGTATTTGCTTCAGGTGTGGGGCTGTCTGTAAGCGAGGACTGACCTGTCTCCCAAGGCCTGTGAGAGTGAGGGATTGTCCTTCAGGATAGGTTGTAGATCCTTGATGATGTGCTGGAGAAATTTTAGTTGGGGGCTGTAGGTGACAGCTAGTGGCAGTGTGTTATGTTCTTTGTTGGGCCTGTCTAGTAGTAGATGACTTCTGGGTACCCTTCTGGCTCTGTCAATCTGTTTCTTCACTTCACCAAGTGGGTATTGTAGTTTTAAGAAACTTGGAAATCTACCTATACCACTATACTTACCTACATGCCTCCAGCTTTCATCCAGACCACATCACACGATCCATTGTCTAAGATACAACCGCATTTGCTCCAATCCCTCAGATAGAGACAAACACCTACAGGATCTCTATCAAGCATTTTTAAAACTACCAAGATACCAGCTCCCCTCTCCCCACAGAGCCCAACCATAGGGCACCTGCCAGACATCAGCCCCCACCCCCACCCCTGAGAGCCCAGCTGTGGGTCATCCCCCAGACACCAGCCCCTTCCTGCCCACAGAACCCAGCTGCTGGACAGCCTCCATCCCATACACCAGCCCCCTCACTCCATAGAACCCAGCCATGAGGCAGCACCCAGACAGCATCCCCCCACCCACAGAGCCCAGCCACAGGGCAGCCCCCAGCCCAGACACCAGCCCCCTCTCTCCCCACAGAGCCCAGCTATGCAGCAGTCCTTAGACATCAGCCCCCGCCCCGCCTCCAAAGAGCCCGGTCCAGACACCAGCATCCCCAGAGCCTTTACTCCACCCAGCTTCTTTACTGTCCTGCTGGGGGACATAGTGCGGTGCAGCCCTGCCCTTCCTCACCCTTTGCCAGAGCTGGGTCTCCCAGGCCCTCTCCCATCCTGGGAAAAGAGCATTAAGCAGAGTGTGCAGCCTCCAGCCCTGCCAGGCTGAGCGCTCCACTCATGGCGAGCTGGGCTCTACAGAGTCCAGCAGCCCCTAGTGATGGCCAGAAATTCTGCAGGGAAATCAGGGAATTCTGCAAAATTCTGCATTCTGCAGGAGTACAGAATTCCCCCTGGAGTAATAATATAAATTATTGCTGTGGACATGGGAATGATCTCTCTCTCACACACACACACACACACACACACACACACACACAAATATGGCTAAATGTGGCAACACACACACACACACACACACACAAATATGGCTAAATGTGGCAACACACACACACACACACACACACACAAATATGGCTAAATGTGGCAACACACACACACACACACACACACACAAATATGGCTAAATGTGGCAACACACACACACACACACACACACAAATATGGCTAAATGTGGCAACACACACACACACACACACACACAAATATGGCTAAATGTAAAGGAGTACTTGTGGCACCTTAGAGACTAACAAATTTATTAGAGCATAAGCTTTCGTGAGCTACAGCTCACTTCATCGGATGCATTTGGTGGAAAAAACAGAGGAGAGATTTATATACACACACACAGAGAACATGAAACAATGGGTTTATCATACACACTGTAAGGAGAGTGATCACTTAAGATAAGCCATCACCAACAGCAGGGGGGGGAAAGGAGGAAAACCTTTCATGGTGACAAGCAGGTAGGCTAATTCCAGCAGTTAACAAGAATATCAGAGGAACAGTGGGGGGTGGGGTGGGAGGGAGAAATACCATGGGGAAATAGTTTTACTTTGTGTAATGACTCATCCATTCCCAGTCTCTATTCAAGCCTAAGTTAATTGTATCCAGTTTGCAAATTAATTCCAATTCAGCAGTCTCTCGTTGGAGTCTGTTTTTGAAGCTTTTTTGTTGAAGTATAGCCACTCTTAGGTCTGTGATCGAGTGACCAGAGAGATTGAAGTGTTCTCCAACTGGTTTTTGAATGTTATAATTCTTGACGTCTGATTTGTGTCCATTCATTCTTTTACGTAGAGACTGTCCAGTTTGGCCAATGTACATGGCAGAGGGGCATTGCTGGCACATGATGGCATATATCACATTGGATATTCTTGTTAACTGCTGGAATTAGCCTACCTGCTTGTCACCATGAAAGGTTTTCCTCCTTTCCCCCCCTGCTGTTGGTGATGGCTTATCTTAAGTGATCACTCTCCTTACAGTGTGTATGATAAACCCATTGTTTCATGTTCTCTGTGCGTGTGTATATAAATCTCTCCTCTGTTTTTTCCACCAAATGCATCCGATGAAGTGAGCTGTAGCTCACGAAAGCTTATGCTCTAATAAATTTGTTAGTCTCTAAGGTGCCACAAGTATGCCACAAGACTGCCTCACCTCAGTCCCTGGAAAAATCATGGAGCAGGTCCTCAAAGAATCAATCCTGAAGCACTTAGAGGAGAGGAAAGTGATCAGGAACAGTCAGCATGGATTCACCAAGGGAAGGTCATGCCTGACTAATCTAATCGCCTTTTATGATGAGATTACTGGTTCTGTGGATGAAGGGAAAGCAGTGGATGTATTGTTTCTTGACTTTAGCAAAGCTTTTGACACGGTCTCCCACAGCATTCTTGTCAGCAAGTTAAGGAAGTATGGGCCGGATGAATGCACTATAAGGTGGGTAGAAAGCTGGCTAGATTGTCGGGCTCACGGGTAGTGATCAATGGCTCCATGTCTAGTTGGCAGCCGGTGTCAAGTGGAGTGCCCCAGGGGTCGGTCCTGGGGCCCGTTTTGTTCAATATCTTCATAAATGATCTGGAGGATGGTGTGGATTGCACTCTCAGCAAATTTGCGGATGATACTAAACTGGGAGGAGTGGTAGATATGCTGGAGGGGAGGGATAGGATACAGAAGGACCTAGACAAATTGGAGGATTGGGCCAAAAGAAATCTAATGAGGTTCAATAAGGATAAGTGCAGGGTCCTGCACTTAGGATGGAAGAATCCAATGCACCGCTACAGACTAGGGACCGAATGGCTCGGCAGCAGTTCTGCGGAAAAGGACCTAGGGGTGACAGTGGACGAGAAGCTGGATATGAGTCAGCAGTGTGCCCTTGTTGCCAAGAAGGCCAATGGCATTTTGGGATGTATAAGTAGGGGCATAGCGAGCAGATCGAGGGACGTGATCGTTCCCCTCTATTCGACACTGGTGAGGCCTCATCTGGAGTACTGTGTCCAGTTTTGGGCCCCACACTACAAGAAGGATGTGGATAAATTGGAAAGAGTACAGCGAAGGGCAACAAAAATGATTAGGGGTCTAGAGCACATGACTTATGAGGAGAGGCTGAGGGAGCTGGGATTGTTTAGTCTGCAGAAGAGAAGAATGAGGGGGGATTTGATAGCTGCTTTCAACTACCTGAAAGGGGGTTTCAAAGAGGATGGCTCTAGACTGTTCTCAATGGTAGCAGATGACAGAACGAGGAGTAATGGTCTCAAGTTGCAATGGGGGAGGTTTAGATTGGATATTAGGAAAAACTTTTTCACTAAGAGGGTGGTGAAACACTGGAATGCGTTACCTAGGGAGGTGGTAGAATCTCCTTCCTTAGAGGTTTTTAAGGTCAGGCTTGACAAAGCCCTGGCTAGGATGATTTAACTGGGACTTGGTCCTGCTTTGAGCAGGGGGTTGGACTAGATGACCTTCTGGGGTCCTTCCAACCCTGATATTCTATGATTCTATGATTCTATGATTCTAAGTACTCCTTTTCTTTTTGCGAATACAGACTAACACGGCTGCTACTCTGAAACCTATGGCTAAATGTGGCAGCCATAACTTTTTTTAACAACTAATATCTAATTGGAGCAAACCATCCAAAACTACCTGGTAGAGTTTTTCCAGTATGGATCGTAGCTGACACGAATGGCTCCTGAAGTTCTATAAACTTGATGGCCAATGTGTAGCTCAAGCCCCCTATATACCCTCAGACCTGCCAAGCTCACCTGACTGGATGCCAGTCTCCTGATCCCCTCCACCCCAATTCTTCCATGCTGGAAATAGGAGAGATGAGATGAAGGGAATCATAACCTGCACCAGATATAGAGGCATGTCCCCTCTCCATGTCATGTGAGAGTCCAGGACCAATTTGGTTTTAGAACCTCAGCTGGATCCTTGCTAACCCACCAACTGCTCTGGAACCTGCCTGTGACACTTGTAATTTAAACTCCGCCAAAGCCGACTGCCTGGATAATGAGCTGAAGGTGAAAAAACTCAAACAGCAGTTTGCCAATTTTTCCATATGGGGGAAAAATCCTTTCCAGGCCCTAGCACTGGTGGTCACCTGTCCTCAGCATCACCAAAGATCCAGCAATAAGCTTAGGAGATATGGGTGAGGCTGAAGTGGGAAGCCTGATGTAGCTACCCTTCCTGGGAAGCAAATTGTATCCAGTCCCCCGCATCCCCACCAGAGGGGAGCCAGTCACAGGGCCACGCACCATGTATTATACACAATGGCAATGGCAGTGAGGGTGGCCCAAGCCCTAAAGTCTGGACCAAGATGCAGCATGTGGATTCCCCTTTCCCTTTTTCTACCACACTCTGCAACACGAGGAAGGGGAAAAGGGAAGGAGGAAGTAAAATAGCAGCCCCTGCCTGCTGGAGGTGAGGTCGGGGGAGAAAAGAGGGAGCATGTGGATTACTACTTCAGCTGCTTCTAGTCAAGATCTCCCATTCCCCCTGGAGGTTGTCCTCATTGCCCCTCTCCCCACCCTAGTTAGCGAGGTGAATGTTTGTGCAACTTTTCTCTGTACCATAGACTTTACTTACAATATTGAACAATATAACCGAACAATTATTATTTCTAATGAAACAAGAATGAATAATAACCATACTTGTAATAAGAAAAGGAGTACTTGTGGCACCTTAGAGACTAACAAATTTATTTGAGCATAAGCTTTCGTGAGCTTATGCTCAAATAAATTTGTTAGTCTCTAAGGTGCCACAAGTACTCCTTTTCTTTTTGCAGATACAGACTAACATGGCTGCTACTCTGAAACCTGTCATACTTGTAATGTAACTATGATCTATACATGGAAGATACATTCACAATGTCCAAGCAAAAATATACCCTTCCTTACGCATCCAGAACAGAACATTAGAAGACAAATTCATCCCTGGTGTAACTCCCAGTATTGATGCAATTCAGCCCAAGTTTACAGATCTACCAGCGCTTGATGAGTTGGAAGGGAATGTAAATTCCTTGGTAATCTGAAAGTGTTCAGGTCCTTGAAAGATTCTCAAAATGTTCAGGTCTTTCTGGAAAAACCTTCCAGCAAAAAGAGGGAAGTCAGGGACTCCTATTTCTGTGCAAAAAATAAATAATTTTGTTAAAAAAAACTCCCCCTCACACACCCAGATCTTGGAAAGACCATTTTTATCCATCATGGAAGAACAGTACATGACACTGTGGTTTTTGTTTTGTTTTTCAGCTCACCTTTAAAACCCAGAGTCAGTGTTATTTTTTTAAATTTGTGAGTAGATGTTTGATACCAAAACAGCTTTTGTTCTGAACTAAAAATACAATATATGCTAATTGAAACTGATTCACGGCCTGCTAAATATGTTTTGAACCGCGTGCCCTAATATGGTGATCTGACATTTGTGAACAAGGTGTTTGCTAACACATTACCCAGAAATGTAACTAGAACTCAGTAGCAAGAAAAGCTACACAGGAAGTTACTTGGGAATGTTAGTATTGAAAAGTGTTAGCTTTTCTTAGAATTTCTTTAGATTTATAAGACAGTATGGGAAATCTATGCGAACAGTCTAAGCACCTCTGACAAATAGTTTAAAATAATAGTTAGTTAAGGTCACCTGCTCACAGACTTTAGAGTTCATCTACAAGGGCCTGTCACCTGTGAGACTTGTGTCAGAGTGGCTTCTGTAGGGTATAGAGGGAGTGGGACAAAACAAGGATTTGGGGTGTCTTCAAATAGATTTTGCTTCCTTTCTATACAGCATGTGGGTCAAATTCTGTAGCTTTCTTCTTTCCTTTTCTCTGGATAGCTGAATTCACAAAGTCCTTTTGCCATCTTAGGCCTCCCAAATGGAAACCTAAATGACAAGAAGTTACAGAATGACTATTTTGGACAACGTTGCCATGAGTGTGCTCTCCAAGATTTTGATTTCCTGTGTGAAATTTGAGACTGTATGACATGCAAGTATAAATATAATTCGCCTTCCTACACATTGAGAAAGCCAGACTTCTTTGCAAAAGAGATAGCTTTTCATTTTGTTTGTTTTGCTGGGAGACAGGAAAGGAGAGAGACATGTGCACTGTGTGGAACAGAGCTTTAGGAATGAGATTTTCATGGGTCAAGTGAAAAGAGAGCTGTTCTTCAGCAACAACAGATGGAAAATTGCAAAGAAGCAGAGGATGATCAATTATTAAAGGGAAAGGAAGAATACTACTTCTGCCAATCTGTAAAGGGGAATGCTCACCACCGGTGGTGCCTAGTGGTCAGAAAAGTGTGTGGCAGGTTGTCTCGCTTCTGGACATCCTCCCTTTTCAGTTCTAGTTCTGTCTTGTGGGGTCTCTCCCTTCTTTTGTGGCTCAGCCCTCTGGCCAGGTCACACGTTCCAGTTCACCCCTTTTGAGGTATACCAAAAGAATGTCCAATCAAGGAGAAGTCTTTCAGCATCTGTATGCACTTCAGGGCTCTCACCTTAGTTTGGAGACTTGGGGTCTGGGCTCTTGAACATTCAGGGTCTTTCCCAGTTGGATTCTCCACCGAGGTAAAGGCTCCTATTGTTGTCCTGTTTTTCGGAGTTTGTAGGGGAGCACAGGGCCACCAGTTCCACAGGGCTCTGATCCAGGGCCCAATGATGGGTAGCTTAATTCTGCACCTGTGAGTGCTAAAGAGCTGCCTCCCTGGACCACTTCCTACCTAAGTCCCCTTTTTCCCAGTGGTAAATTAATGAACTTCAAATAAAGTTTCTGACTTTCACAATCAGTTCCCAGTCTCTCCTTTGAAGGCTTTAGCTATGTTGCCAGGTCTCAGTCAATGAGAGCTCCTGGGTAGTCCCAGAGCTTAGAGCAGAGATCTGCTCCCTTTCTCTGCCTGCCTTCTCCATGCAGCTCTGCTTCCCTTTTTAAATGCCACCTCCAGCTTGTACAGGCTGTGCAAGTGCAGCAAAGCAGGGTTGCATGATCTAGGGCTCCAGCGTTGGTTTGTATACCCCATCACACAATCCCACACTCAAAAGTTTCTTCTGTTCTAAGAAAGCCAGAATGTTCAACTGTGGCATCAGAAATGGTAAAATGCTGTAGACTTCTTCAACTCCATGTTCCTGTCCTCCTTCATCACTGAGTGAGCAAAGTCTGAATGAGGAGTAGCAGTAACACTCACACTATACATTTGTAAAGCTGAGGTCACTACTAAGCAGGGATTGAGTCAAACTTGCCTGGTTACTAGGAGATCTACTGACTCATCAAGCAAAGCTGTTCTACAGTTGCAACAAAGTGGTGAAGATGTTATGAGTCTGACATGTTAGGGCAAATTCTCATCTGGAGTTGACCCTCTGTCTGTAATGGCCTACTACTATATTTCTTGTGGCAGGATGGGATACGTCTGTATCAAATTATGAACTGTATTTTGTATTATATGCTGAACACATCTAAACTTGGCCGATGGACGCTTACTGCATTGTATTCCAGACAGCTGTCCTGCCCAGGAAACGTGCTTGACACTTCATTGAAGGTCTATCACTGAGAAGCCACCAAGACTACAGTCTAGTGCCATTGACTTTGATTGTCTCTCAACTACTGGCACATACCTATGGAACAATGGCCTTTCACACAGGTGGCATATTGAAGTGGAACATGCATGACTGGAGGAGGGCTAGAACTTCCCAGTGGAACACATGTCAGAGAGAAAGAGGTCTACTTAAGAGCAAGGAGCTGCTCTGTGCAGGGAGACAATCACCACCACATGAAAGGAAGACTTTCAGGCAGTTGAGAGCAAGAGGGAATCTGCCCTGCATGAAATGCTGACATACCCCCACAAGAAGGGTGAGATAAGAACAAGAAAGGGTGCATCTCAGGACTTGTCTTTTGTTTTCAAATATTTGTAACTGTCACATGCTTTGAGGGTAAAGTTTCTGTGGTTAAGAAATTCATAGATTCATAGATTCATAGATACTAAGGTCAGAAAGGACCATTCTGATCATGTAGTCCGACCTCCTGCACAACGCAGGCCACAGAGTCTCACCCACCCACTCCTACGAAAAACCTCACCTATGTCTCAGCTATTGAAGTCCTCAAATCGTGGTTTAAAGACTTCAAGGAGCAGAGAATCCTCCCTCAAGTGACCTGTGCCCCATGCTACAGAGGAAGGCGAAAAACCTCCAGGGCCTCTTTCAATCTGCCCTGGAGGAAAATTCCTTCCCGAGCCCAAATATGGCGATCAGCTAAACCCTGAGCATATGGACAAGATTCACCAGCCAGATAGTACAGAAAATTCTTTCCAGGGTAACTCAGGTCCCATCCATCTAATATCCCATCTCAGGGGTTAGGCCTATTTACCCTGAATATTTAAAGATCAATTAATTACCAAAATCACATTATCCCATCATACCATCTCCTCCATAAACTTATTGAGTAGAATCTTAAAGCCAGATAGATCTTTTGCCCCCACTGCTTCCCTTGGAAGGCTATTCCAAAACTTCACTCCTCTGATGGTTAGAAACCTTCGTCTAATTTCAAGTCTAAACTTCCTGGTGGCCAGTTTATTCCCATTTGTTCTTGTGTCCACATTGGTGCTGAGCTTAAATAATTCCTCTCCCTCTCCGGTATTTATCTCTCTGATATATTTATAGAGAGCAATCATATCTCCCCTCAACCTTCTTTTAGTTAGGCTAAACAAGCCAAGCTCCTTAAGTCTCCTTTCATAAGACAAGTTTTCCATTCCTCGGATCATCCTAGTAGCCCTTCTCTGTACCTGCTCCAGTTTGAATTCATCCTTTTTAAACATGGGAGACCAGAACTGCACACAGTATTCTAGGTGAGGTCTCACTAGTGCCTTGTATAATGGTACTAAAACCTCCTTATCCCTACTGGAAATACCTCTCCTGATGCATCCCAAAACCACATTAGCTTTTTTCACAGCCATATCACATTGGCAGCTCATAGTCATCCTATGATCAACCAATACTCCAAGGTCCTTCTCCTCTTCCGTTACTTCTAATTGATGCGTCCCCAGCTTATAACTAAAATTCTTGTTATTAATCCCTAAATGCATAACCTTACACTTCTTACTATTAAATTTCATCCTATTACTATTACTCCAGTTTACAAGGTCATCCAGATCCTCCTGTATAATATCCCGATCCTTCTCTGAATTGGCAATACCTCCCAGCTTTGTATAATCTGCAAACTTTATTAGCACACTCCCACTTTTTGTGCTGAGGTCAGTAATAAAAAGATTAAATAAGATTGGTCCCAAAACTGATCCCTGAGGAACTCCACTGGTAACCTCCCTCCAGCCTGACAGTTCGCCTTTCAGTAGGACCCGTTGTAGTCTCCCCTTTAACCAATTCCTTATCCACCTTTTGATGTTCATATTGATGCTCATCTTTTCCAATTTAACTAATAATTCCCCATGTGGCACGGTATCAGACGCCTTACTGAAATCTAGGTAAATTAGATCCACTGCTTTTCCTTTGTCTAAAAAATCTGTTACTTTCTCAAAGAAGGAGATCAGGTTGGTTTGGCACGATCTACCTTTTGTAAAACCATGTTGTATTTTGTCCCATTTACCATTGACTTCAATGTCCTTAACTACTTTCTCCTTCAAAAATTTTTCCAGGACCTTGCATACTACAGATGTCAAACTAACTGGCCTATAGTTACCCAGATCACTTTTTTTTCCTTTCTTAAAAATAGGAACTATATTAGCAATTCTCCAATCATTCGTTACAACTCCTGAGTTTACAGATTCATTAAAAATTCTTGCTAATGGGCTTGCAATTTCAGGTGCCAATTCCTTTAATATTCTTGGATGAAGATTATCTGGGCCCCCCGATTTAGTCCCATTAAGCTGTTTGAGTTTCGCTTCTACCTCATATATGGTAATATCTACCTCCATATCCTCATTCCCATTTGTCATGCTACCATTATCCCCAAGATCCTCTTTAGCCTTATTAAAGACTGAGGCAAAGTATTTGTTTAGATATTGGGCCATGCCTAGATTATCTTTAACCTCCACTCCATCCTCAGTGTTTAGCAGCCCCACTTCTTCTTTCTTATTTTTCTTCTTATTTATATGGCTATATAACCTTTTACTATTGGTTTTAATTCCCTTTGCAAGCTCCAACTCTACTCGACTTTTAGCTTTGCTTACCTGTCACATTGTCCCCCAAAGTGTTAAACTAGAAGCCCAGCGTGACCACAGCTTAGGTGGAACTCTGGGAGAGTGTGTGTAAGCAACTGTGGGGGGCTTGGAAGGTCTCAGGCACTGATTTTGGGTTTAATGTGGCTGAGTGGCAGTGTCCAAAGAAGGATGTCAGACAAGAGATCTGAGCCTGGGAGTGTGCTCTATAGTTCCAGAGCTAGGAACAGTGACTAGATTCTTCCCAAACCTAATTGGGACTCAGTGATTAGGTCCACTTGCAACGGACTGGTGACCATACACTGGGATACTGGGCTAGGTTGTAACACTTCTTACTCTTAGAAGTATTGTTTCTTTGTGGGAGACTCAGGCCTTGCCGCCACACAAAGCTTTACTGAAGCAACAAAAGGAGTGAGCGAAAACCAATTTAGCTTTTTAGATGCAAGGTTGTATGTAAACCAGTTCCTTAGTTTTTCCTTCTTTCTTGCAATGATTTAACTGTCCACAGAGTGGATTTCTTATGTCATTCATAGATGACAAAAAGTACTAAAGCTGTATAGACTTAAAGGGATATATAACTTTTTCTTGTTTAAACATAAAAACCATCAAACCCTGTATTGCTAGCACAGATATATATGTGCAGCTTCAGATAAAGAAATAGTATCAACCCATGCTTTAGAATGAAAATGCACCTGCTAATAATCGGGAGTAGAATCACAGACTTTGGATCTATTAGGTCAGGATTATTCCCAACAATGTATTTTCTAGTACTTTATCCAGCTGATTTTTAAAATGAACACCTAAGGTGGTATGATTTCCAAGACTCCTAGGTTTAAAGAAGACCACAAATTCATTTCAGATACTGTAGCTTAATGGTCAGTCACAAATGGTAGCAATGTTTGGCTTCTATTGACCTGGGTTGTATCCCAACCAGTCAGAATTGAAAGGCTCCATAACCCATTGCTAATCCCCAGAGTTCTCCTGCCACCATCATAGATGAACTATTAATAAACAATGAGCTAAATGGCAATAGACCAAGACTGTGGCGTATTACCATTTAGCTCATCAGTTATGCTTATTTACAAGCAAATAAAAATAAATTATCTGCAAATAACATATACAAAAATATGAGGATTTATAGGAACCACCTGATCTGAAATTGTTTTCCTAATTTGCATTAAAATAATTATTTAGTCTACAGGAATTCAGAATAACTGATAATGATTGGACCTGAGCAAGATGGTCCCATTTACAAAGCAGAATTATTCATTGCAAATATTAATAGTACATTTCATCTTTTTTTCTGTTCATGAATATATTTGTTGCTCATAAATATTCATTGAATAGTTAATGCAGACAAATTTCAGTCTATAGGTTAATTGCAAACTGTTCATTTCATCTATTAGTTATTCCTGGTGTGAAATTATTCATGTAAGTCACATGGTATTGTCTTTGTTTCCTGAATGGATGATGGAGACTTTTTAAACTGGGAGAATGATGAATAATGAATAGCGAACATCACACTGTTGGTAAAAATTACTGGACAAACAATCATATGTGCTAAAATTTTGAAACTAGCATGGCTCACGATTATCATAACAAATATCTAGCAGCTGTGTGAGCACTTATGATCATCAAATAACATGAACCCAAATGTAACAGGAGACTGAACTTGCTGCTTTTGCTTACAAATGTTTTATTGAATCACATCTCTATTGTAAATGCCCACTTTTATAATGATACAATGTTGGTATGTTTCAGCAGATGAACTACATATGTATTATTATTTATTATTATTTTCAGCACCCAAAGCCTAGCTAACTTTTATAATGTACTAGCTTTATGTAGTCCTGAACGTTGCTGCCCACTGGCTGGCCCACACAGGGCTTAAAGAATCTATTATAGTTATACCTCAAGTAGTTCTCTATTAGCTCAAGTGTCAATAACTTGGATTTTTGCAATGCAAGAAGGGTAGGGGTTCTTATGTGTCTGTGTGTAAGTGATTCAGTTGTCTGCGGCACATAGATTTCTTACAGAATAAAGAGACACCATCTCTGCCTGAAGAGCTTACATTCTAATTTAGAGGTGACACAATAAGTGTGAGGGGTAAGAAACAGTAGGAAGGGATAGCGGTGAGGAAAGATGAGGATTACATGAATAAGATCACACAGTTTAGGCATGTGCACAGCTTGGTGGCTCAGTTACATTTTATTAAATAAACAATTATAATTAAATTGTATGCAGATCCAGAACAGCCAAAAATATCTAAAATATTAAAAATCCTGCAAACACAAAACTTCCCAGATTGCATCTAGTGTAATCCCACAAGGAAGGAAGAAAGAGGCGGGGAAGATCCCGCATGCAAATACACGTGAACATATGTGTTCATGGGAATACAAGCTCCCCCAGAGTACTCCTTATGAACAAAGTCTTACCTAGCCTAGTGTTTACCAGAAAACAATAAAGTGTATATCATCAAATCAAGTTCACACAAATACTTGTGGATCCTTTTCTGCACTATTAATTTAGCTGAGCTCATCAGAATCAATTTACCAAATGCCCATCTCCATTAGAAGTTAATCTGAGGCCAAGAGCAGTCTAAGGGGAACAGGGAAACGGAGGGTCAATCTTCATCCTCTTCATTCCTGCTAGGACCTCACAAATTCTCTGTGACTGGGTGGATCTTGGTTTGCCTAGAAAACTTGTTCTGAGAGTCTCCAGTTGCAATAGTCATATCTGGAGAAAACTGAAATGAAACAACTCTCTGAGGGGAACAGGCTGAACGCCGATGAATCCTCACTCTTTTCCCCACACACATAGCACCTCTGTCTTTGAAGGGAACCTAAATCTAAGCAAGGCCTTCGTTTCCACATTTCTCTGCAAGGCATAGGCTCAACTAAGACCTAAATCTATACTTCTTTCCTATGTCTTCTGCCCATCAGTGAAAAGGATACCGAAGAGTTTGCTCATTTGGCACAAAGTCTTTAGTTATCTGCTCTTGTTAAAAATAAAAATAAAAACCACTATCCAGTACCATTTCCTGTCAGTAGCCCATTACTTATGTAGGGCTTTAACGGTCTCTGTTCACTTTGTGATCAGCCACCTGATGCAAAGAGCAGTAGGAATATCCACAAAGGCTGAATATTTCCTTAATAATACTTACTACGGCATATGGCCGTGTGCCACTTATTTCACTTTTTGTCTCTACTACAGCCAGGTATAACGTTTAGCTGCTGTCGTGCTTTTTACCCAGCTCGTTGTGATTCTGGCTGTTCCACATATGGCAGTTTCTTTGCTCAGATCCTGCCAAATATGTCAAAATTCGGTGAATTGTATATATATATTATCAACAAGAGACTAAGTGGAGGCCACCATACAAAACCTTTCACTTTAGATTTGTGAAATAGCGTGATAGTATATGCCACTCAACACCCCTTTCCAATTCCAGTTAGTAGAGAAATACATAATCTCTGCCTTGTATTTGCTCCTAGCTGACAAAGTAGTATATTATTTTTAACTTTATCACTAAGCTTCGACTTTTCCCAGAACAATGCCTAAATGCAAAATGAATTAGTGCAAATGTCTTTCTGAACTCCTAACCCATCTGGCATTAAGGAGCTCTAAAATATTGCTGTATTTGTCTACAGTAGATTTTAACAGACTTTCTGGATAATATCATTTAAGAAACATTGTTGTGCAGTGGAATTAATTAATATGGGTAACATGTATAACATAAATTGTTACTGTTTCTTATACGCCATAAAATTTCCAAGACAGAAGCACCTGGGAAAACCATACAGTCTGACTGGGCATCACATTAGGAAGGCCTAGATGAGAGCAGATGGAAAGTTTGAGGATGAAATAAGAGCAGATGGGAAGTCTGAAGGTGAAATTTGAACTTAGGTATTTCAAAGTTCACATTGCTGAACATAAAGTCCCATTAAACAAGTTCTGATAAAGAGTTAAACTGACAGACTCTGCAGTGACCTCCCTCCTGATGGATTTCCAGTGTCACTTAGCTGTCAACAATTTTTGTGGCAGCAGTTAAAAAAGCACTTCCTTTAACTCTGCCTGCTTATTTAAAAACCAACATATTGTTAGACAGCCATTCTGTACCTGGGATTTTATGAAGGCGGTGGTGCTATAAACAGGGAGAAAAGTTTTCACTTTTTTTTTTTATAGATTTGATTGCCTCTCCCCTATAATTTCCCTATTCTCCATTTAGACAACCGTGCGTACACAGAAAACCATGCTGGCAAGGACTTAATGAAGTGCAGCCAGTGCAGACCTGTGCACTGAGCAATAGGAAGTATTCTGGTGTTTTAGAAGATGTCATGCATCCCACAAATGGCCTGTTTCATGAAAAGAAGTCCAAACTGGCTAGCGTAACTATACACAGAGTACGGTGTGGCTTATTATAATGTGTACTGCTTTTTGGAAAAACTTCACCACCTACTGTTTCTCAAACAATACAGGTCTGTCACAATTCTATGAAACAACTATGCTCCCAAAAGTATAAAAACAAATTTTAATTACCACTAATATTTTAGGGGCAAATCCATGGGATGGTAACCTCAATGGAGCTGCTCAGCAGCTGCTCCATGTATGTTGGAGAGTCCTTGTGACTCTCCTTGCATCCATGATAGACACTAGGCCAGAGGTCCCCAAACTGTGGGGTGTGCTCCCTTAGGGGGTGCAGAGGAACATTTGGGGGGGCCCAAGCCAGTCCCCACAGAGGGCGGAGAGGGAGCACCACCCAGCTCTTTGACCGGGGCCGCTGGCCTTGGGCCCTGGCCAAGGCACCACTCCTGGCCCCAGTTCTGCTCCCAGCCTCTGCTCCCTCACTTCTGTCCGCATCCTCCCCTTACTAGAACCACGGCTCTGCTGCTGGCCCCGGCTCTGGGGGTGGGGAGTGTCAGGGGTAAGGGAGGGCACAAGGTAAAATTTTTGGGGACCACTGCACTAGGCTAAGAATCTCTCTTCCAGAGTGAAGTTAACCCTGATGCAGAGGGCCCTTGCAAGGTGCTGGATGCCGAGTCCTTGTTAACTCAACTTGTAAGGGTTCAAGTGGGGCTTATTATTTATTATTATTATTTGTATTACCATAGCACCTAGGAGTTCTAGTCATGAACTAGGCTTAACTGATGTGTAAAGCCCTTCATAACCCCTCTGTACTGGGATGTTGTTCACCCTTTTAAAATACCACTCACGTGTTACATGGCACTGTACAAAACACAAAGTTAGATAAGTTCCCCACTCTGACAGAATTATTGATGATACTCCAGGATAGTTTGTTTGATTAATAGATTTAGTTTAGTTGATAGTAGTCATTTGACCAGGTGGAGGTGGTGGGAAGTAAAATTAAGAAAGCTGCATATCTGGGTGGCATCTCCAAAATTAGTGTTGGCAAACATGGGTCAACATTTCTTAATGAACTTTTACACCAGTTTGTTTTGCATGATTTGTGTGTTCCTGAAATTTCAGTTTAAAAAATATTTCAAGGTTCTGCATGTTGCTGCCACCACAAAAATTTCCCCCTAGTAGTTGGCCAACCATTAGCCTTGGCTCGACCATTATCTCTTTTAGTCTCTTGCCCCTGGGTCCCCTGCAGGACCCTCCACTCCTGGGCAATCTCTCCCTTCTTGGCGGAAGTTCAGTTCACTCCTGGGGTCCTTTCTGAGACCAATTACCTCTAGCCCTTGGCGGTGCTCCCCATGTCCTGTCAGGAGTTGCTGGCTTGTAGTAATCCTCCAAGGCCCCTTTCCCATATCACACTTGTAGCATCAATCTATCCCCAAACAAGGGTGGAGGAGAGAGGAAAGGCTAGCCACTGCCTCAGGCTGGGCTCCCTTTGCTACTAGAGCTCACTAGCAGTCTCTAGCAGCCTCTCCTCCTGGGCAAACTTCTCCCCTCTCTGTGGAAAGTTTCTCCTTTTTAAGCTCACCTTCTCCAGGTGAAGCATGTTCTGCTGGTGAGCCTAATTTGCACTGTGTGAGGGACAGAATGCTCATTAGCCTTTTTATCAGTGGGATGGGGCATGACTTGCAGAGAACATAGTAGTGAATTCTCGGATCATTTTTCCCAATTGGTTCTTTGGATCTGGTTGTGACGTTACACCCTATATTCTTCATGGAAATATGGTTATGATATGAATATGGTGTGACTAAGATATACTTTATGCAAGATGGCTCATGTAAGGTATCATTGGAAAGGTCATGATTTACTGAATGTGTTTATCCAATTTGTATGCATGTATCATTTTTGTATCTGAAGCTGGGAATATTTACCATGTCTCTGTATTTCAAATGTGCTACATTGGATGAGGCCAAACAGTGTTAGTGGCTTATTGAAGAAATTCACACAAGCATAAGGATTACCTCTGGAACTGTGTGCAATAGAAACTAGGGCTGTCGATTAATAGCAGTTAACTCACATGATTAACTCAAAAAAAGTAATCACAATTAATCTCACTGTTAAACACTAGAATACCAACTGAAATTTATTAAATATTTTTGGGTGTTTTTCTACATTTTCAAATATATCTGTTTCAGTTACAACACACAATACAAAGTGAACAGTGCTCACTTTATATTATTTTTATTACAAATATTTGCACTGTAAAAATGATAAACAAAAGAAGTAGTATTTTTTCGATTCACCTCATACAAATACTGTAGCGCAATCTCTTTATCATGAAAGTGCAACTTACAAATGTTTTTGTTGTTGTTACATAACTGAACTCAAAAACAAAACAATGTAAAACTTTAGAGCCTACAAGTCCACTCAGTCCTACTTCTTGTTCAACCACTCGCTACAAAACACCTTTTGTAGTTAGAGAAACAAGTTTGTTTACATTTATGGGAGATAATGCTGCCCACTTCTTAATTACAGTGTCATCTGAAAGTGAGAACAGGTATTCGCATGGCACTGTTGTAGCTGGGGTTGCAAGAAATTTATGTGCCAGATGCACTAAAGATTCATATGCTTCTTCATGCTTCAGCCACTGTTCAAGAGGACATGCTTCCATGCTTGCCTTGCCTTGGCTAGGCTAGCCTTGCCTTGGCTAGGCTAGCCTTGCCTTGGCTAGGCTAGCCTTGCCTTGCCTAGGTTAGGCTAGGCTTGCCTTGCCTTGCCTTGCCTTCCTAGGCTAGGCTAGGCTAGGCTAGCCTTGATTTTCCTTGCCTTGCCTAGGCTAGGCTAGGCTAGGCTAGACTAGCCTTGCCTTGCCTTGCCTTGCCTAGGCTAGGCTAGGCTTGGCTTGGCTTGCCTTGCCTTGCCCTGCCTTTCCTAGGCTAGGGTAGCCTTGCCTAGGCTAGGCTAGCCTTGCCTTGCCTTGCCTAGGCTAGGCTAGGCTAGCCTTGCCTTGCCTTGCCTTGCCTAGGCTAGGCTAGGCTAGCCTTGCCTTGCCTTGCCTTGCATTGCCTTGCCTAGGCTAGGCTAGGCTAGCCTTGCCTAGGCTAGGCTAGACTAACCTTGCCTTGCCTAGGCTAGCCTTGCCTTGCCTTGCCTTGCCTAGGCTAGGCTAGGCTAGGCTACACTTGTCTTGCCTTGCCTTGCCTTGCCTTGCCTTGCCTAGGCTAGCTTTGGTAGGCTACGTAGCTAGGCCAAATTCATTTGGGACTGTCTCCTGCTCTGTTTTACCCAGATTCTGCCATATATTTCTATAGCTGTCTCGGATGATGACCCAGTACATGTTGTTCGTTTTAAGAACAGTTTCACAAAATGCAAAGAAGATACCAATGTGAAATTTCTAAAGATAGCTACAGCACTCAACCCAAGGTTTAAGAATCTGAAGTGCCTTCCAAAATATGAGTGGGATGAGGTGTGGAGCATGCTTTCAGAAGTCTTAAAAGAGCAACACTCTGATGAAGAAACTAAAGAACCCAGACCACCAAAAAAGAAAATCAACCTTCTGCTGCTGGCATCTGACTCAGATGATGAAAATGAACATGTGTCGGTCCTCACTGCTTTGGATCATTATTGAGCAGAACCTGTCATGAGCATGGACACATGTCCTCTGGAATGGTGGTTGAAGTATAAAAGGACATATGAATCTTCAGCATATCTTGCATGTAAATATCTTGCGATGCCGGCTACAACAATGCCATGCAAATGCCTGTTCTCACTTTCAGGTGACATTGTAAGCAAGAAGCAGGAAGCATTATCTTCTGCAAATGTAAACAAACTTGTTTGTCTGAGCGATTGGCTGAACAAGAAGTAGGACTGAGTGGACTTGTAGGCTCTAAAGTTTTACATGGTTTTATTTTTGAATGCAGGTTTTTTTTTGTACATAATTCTACATTTGTAAGTTCAACTTTCATGTAAAGAGATTGAACTACAGTACTTGTATTAGGTGAATTGAAAAATATAATTTCTTTTGTTTTTACAGTGCAAATATTTGTAAAAAAATAAATTTAAAGTGAGCACTGTACACTTTGTATTCTGTGTTGTAATTGAAATCAATATATTTGAAAATGTAGAAAACATCCAAAAATATTTAAATAAATGGTATTCTATTATTGTTTAATAGTGTGATTAATTGGGATTAATTTTTTTAATTGGTTGACAGCCCTAATAGAAACCTCTCAGAGATAGCTCTACATAATGGGAACTGTTTGACCCAGGTCACAGCAAAAACGCCTTCCAGCAAGTGGGGGGAGGGGAGAGATATAAAAGAGGGACAATGACAACATGACAGGTCCTCACTCTTCCCTACAACAACACACCTGAAAACACCTGAGGAACAAAGACTGAACTGTGAGAAGTGATGGTCCCAGGCTAAGATCTTCAGCCTGTGTAAGAAAACCTGGGAAAGCCAAGGCAACTGGTGCATTAAGAATCTGCCAGCCTGTTTATCACTTGGGGTGAGAATTTGTTAATTTGTATCCTACCTATCTAGTGTGTTAAACTCAGTCTGCAGCTTTTGTTTAGTTACTAATTTTAGTAACTAAGTTTTAGTTTGTTTAGTTACTAAGGTAATCTGCTTTGTTCTGTTTGCTATCCCTTTAACCACTTAAAATTCACCTTTTGTAGTTAATAAATGTATTTCTTGTTTATAATAAAACCCAGTTTATGCAATTTCTAATGTGGGGGGGGGGAAGAAGTGTGCACGTCTCTCTTCACAGTGACGAAGAGGGAAGATTATTATGAGCTTGCACTGTGCAGATTTTTCTATACAGCACAAGACAGTATTATTTTGGGTTTATCTCCCCAAAATGGATGGGGGCATGTGAGTGCTGGGGGAGTCCTCTCACACAAAGCTGACTTCAGTCTGTGTCTGAAATGGGGTGTGGCCCTATCTGTGTGTGTATGTGTGTGCTGCAAGAGGCCAGAGAGCCTAATTCAGCAAAGCAGGGAGAGGGAACCCAGGCTGATTGAGCAGGGGAGGCTCAGTGAAATTCCAGTATATCAGATGGCATCCCTGAAGGGGGGTCCAACCTGTCACACTGGTGAAAGGGCCTCACTGAATGGTATGGACTCAGGTGCTGTGCAAGCCACTCTCTCAGGTCCTAGCTCAGAGCTCACTAACCAGGGATCTATCAGGAGGACTTCCAAGGTTTTCCCTGGCTTGAGAAAATTTTACATAGTAAGTCTTTGTCTCCTTCCTCTTGCCAGATAGCTTGCTATCAGAATCTATCAGGCTGGTTTGTCAAACTAGCTCTGGCAGTGGGCCATTAATTTTGACTCGGAAGATAGAAATAGTAACAGAACCCTGCCTCCAGAGTGGGAAATTTGTAAGTGGCCATTTGTTTATACCCCTGTGCTTGCCTCTGTTGAGCCCAGATGAGGTTCTCTTTTGCAAAAGTGCTCAACTTCTTAAGACGTTGCCATAGGCAGATGATGTACAGTAGAGCCTCAGAGTTACAGACACCTTGGAAATGGAGGTTGTCCGTAACTCTGAAATGTTCCATAACTCAACAAGGACAAGTGCAGAGTCCTGCACTTAGGACGCAAGAATCCCATGCACCACTATAGACTAGGGACCGAATGGCTAGGTAGCAGTTCTGCAGAAAAGGACCTAGGGGTTACAGTGGACGAGAAGCTGGATATGAGTCAACTGTGTGTCATTCTTGCCAAGAAGGCCAATGGCATTTTGGGATGTATAAGTAAGGGCATTGCCAGCAGATCGAGGGACGTGATCGTTCCCCTCTATTTGACATTGGTGAGGCCTCATCTGGAATACTGTGTCCAGTTTTGGGCCCCACTCTACAAGAAGGATGTGGAAAAATTGGAAAGAGTCCAGCGGAGGGCAACAAAAATGATTAGGGGACTGGAACACGTGACTTATGAGGAGAGGCTGAGGGAACTGGGATTGTTTAGTCTGCGGAAGAGAAGAATGAGGGGGGATTTGATAGCTGCTTTCAACTATCTGAAAGGGGGTTCCAAAGAGGATGGATCTAGACTGTTCTCAGTGATAGCAGATGACAGAACAAGGAGTAATGGTCTCAAGTTGCAGTGGGGGAGGTTTAGGTTGGATATTAGGAAAAACTTTTTCACTAGGAGGGTGGTGAAACACTGGAATGCGTTACCTAGGGAGGTGGTGGAATCTCCTTTCTTAGAGGTTTTTAAGGTCAGGCTTGACAAAGCCCTGGCTGGGATGATTTAGTTGGGGATTGGTCCTGCTTTGAGCATGGGGTTGGACTAGATGACCTCCTGAAGTCCCTTCCAACCCTGATATTCTATGATTCTATGAACTCTGAACAAGAGGTTATGGATTTCAGCCACGGGGGTGGGGAGGAGGGGTTGGGGCTACAGGTGCAGGAGGGAGGAGGGGTTGGAGCTATAGCTGCAGGGCAGGGGGGGCTCAGGGCTTCTGACCCTTGGGGCGCCAGGGCTCCAGGTGGAGGGCTCAGGGCCCTGTGGGAGCCCCTGGGTTCAGGGCTTTAGACCTGTGAGGAGTGCTGGGGTTCAGGGCTTAAGCCCTGTAGCTCTGTTCCCTGCTTTGGGGTGGGGCGGGGGGCGGAGGCGGAGGGAGTGCACTGGGAGTTGGGGATTTAGCTACAGGGAAAGTGCTGGGGCTGAAACTGGGGACGGAGCAGTGGGGCTGAAGCCCCAAGTCCCAGCACTCCCCACGAGGCTGAAACTCGGAGTGGAGCTTCAGGGCTGAAGCCTTGAACCCCAGTGCTCCCCCCGAACCCCGTCTAAAGCCCTGAACCCTGATGGTCCCATGGGGCAGAAGTGCAGAGCCCTGGCCACTCCCCAGGAGTCCTGATTTCCCCTTTCCCCTCTGGCTCTAGCCCCAACCCTCCTTGGCTGAATCCTGAGCCCCAGGGCTAAAGCCCTGAGGCAGTACAGTATTTCCTAGGGTTTTTTTTTGTCTGCGCTGTTGCCTGATTACTTCCAGTTCCAGGTGGTGTCCAGTGGACCGGTAAGTCCATAACTCTGGTCTTTGTATCTTTGAGGTTCTACTGTATTGGGTTGTACCAAGCATGTTTGCATCATGCTCCTCCAAACCTTCTAGCAACACATGCAAGATTCTCTGGGGCTGATGTCCATAGAGCAGTTTGGATGGTGAGACCCTTGTGGAGGGTTGGGGTACCTCACACCTAGCGAATAGCAGTGCTGGGAGGAGTTGGTCCCAGTCCCAGGAGTTGGTCCCTCAAACCACTTAAACACCTCTTTCAACATCTTGAGTTAAATCTTTCCACAAGGCTGTTAATTTGCAGATGATACACTGAAATTCTCAAGGCCTTGATTTTAAAGAGGAAGAAGAGCTCCCGCATCACCTGCAAGGTGAAGTTGGAACCTTGATCAGTCAATATTTCCTTTGAGAACTCTACCTGGACAACTAGTCTCATAAGCCTGGGAACAATTGCTGTAGCCTTAGCTGAATGCAAAGGAATGGCGTTGGGGTAGTGAGTAGCATAGTCCACCACTATGAATATATACTGGTTTCCTGAGGAGCTTTTTTCTAAAGGCTCCACCATGTACATCCCTATTCTCTCAAATGGGGCTTCTGCTGAGGGCAATAGGACCAAGGGAGTCTTCGGGACATGCTTAACGGTCACATATTGACACTCAGGACAGAAAGAGCAATACTCCCTGACCACATGGTGCTCACCTATTCAGAAAAAGCGAGCCAGTACCCACTCCAGAGTCTTCTCATGCTCAAGAGGCCCTGTACAGGGAATATCTTGTACCAGCTGGATTACGGCCTGTCAGTACTTATGGGGTGCCAGTGGCTGAGTTCTCATTACTCCTGACAGTGGGTGCCGTTCCACATGATACAGTTGTTCTTTCTCCAGTACAAAGTGGGGATACTGTCCCAGGCACTGTGGGGGAGGGGAATCTGTTGCGTCCCCATCCATGGCCACCACCTGTTCATAGGCACAGTTTAGTGTCATATGATACTCTTGGATGAAGCTCCTCCTCACCTCAGCAGTAGGGCCTCAAGGCCCATGGCAGAGGCTGGCCATTCATGCATCTCTCTGACCAGCCCTGGTCCCCAGGTCTTACCCTCCTGGGGGATCTTCGGAATCCCCCATGCCAATTAGGTCCATGGTGTCCACAGGCTGGGACCTATCACAGGGCTCAGCTGTGGTGCTGGTCAGTTAGTCAATGATTTGCAGAAAGGAGGACCAATTTCGGCCAATTATAATGGGATATACTAATTTTTCTGAAAATGCTAGTTTAAATGAATAGGCTTGGGAACCCGCTGTTGGTTCTAGTCATCTACGGGTATAGGGCTTTATGTTTCCATGTATGCACTGCAAGTAAATTGTCCCCTGCACCCACCCTAGGGTGCCTTGTATCACTGTCTGACTACACCCTGAGTCTAAAAGCCCCACTACCTCCTTCCCTTGGACCCACATGGGGACTGTCAACTTGGAGGGAGTCCTCCTACTAGCCCTCTCTTCTGCTATCCAAACCTGTGTGTATTCACATTCGATCAATGGGGACCCTTTCTTTCTGTATCCCTGTTTCCCATAGGAGTAGCAAGTTGCTGAGCTCATCCCAGTGGGCTTCTTCCTGGTGGGGAGCAGATTTAAATGAGAAGTGGGGCCTGTATCTGAGCTCAAGGGCTCTAGCATGGTTGTTTTCATCACCAGGCATTTATCTGGGTAATACCTCATCTGAGCTCGCCCTGTGTGTCACCAAGGTCTTCCCCTTTACATGAGGGTAGCTTGGGCCACTAGAGTGGGGTTTGTACATATTTTCCATCATGCCGGGACATGTGCTGGGCTTTGGAGTCTGCTGGCAGGCATATGGTACTGTCAATGGCGCTAGTTGGCAAGTGGGTAGAGCCATGCATGTCCCATCTACAGTGACCTTCAGCTGTGAGAAAATTCTCCCTCAGCTGCACTGCATTCAACAACGACTAAGCTCAATGCCGGCGAACTCACTCCTGGACCCTCACTGGAAGTATGGATGCAAACTGCTCTGTTAGGACCAACTCTTCAACTTGAGCCCTGGAGCACTCCTCTGTGTGAAGCCACTGCCAGCAATGCTCTTATAATCATTGTGCCATCAGCTAAGGTCATGTCCCCATGGGGTAGGTCCGTGTTCTAAAGCGCTGCTTACATCTATCTTCACTGATATCCAGGTAACCTAAAATAGTGGCCTTCAGCTGACTGTAGTCTCTAGCCTGCTCAGGATCAAGATTACAGTATGGCATCTGTGCCTGTCCCATCAGGTATGGAGCTAAAGCTAATTCCCAATGCTTGAGAGGCCAGCACCTCCTCTCAAAGGTGATGAGGAATGCCTCTGGATTGTCATCAGGGCCCATCTTAGTTAGCTTCACCAGTTCAGATGGCAGATCTCCCCCTAGCTTATTGTGCCTTGCAGAGTCTCCCTGTGCAGGTGCCAGAGGTCTTAACTGTTGCATAAAGTCTCTCTGGGTTCTTGCTGTTAGGTTACAATCTCCTTTGCTGGTTGGGCCTGTTGCTGGGCCATTCACTGCTGCAATGTCTGCTGCTGGAATTGCTCTTGCTGGCTGGCCTGCTGTTACCACTCTGCCATCCACTTGCCTCAGCATTTGGGGTCCACCTCGGTGGAAGCCCCCTCTCAGCGAACTGGTGTGGTACCTGTTTCTGTCTCGGGGCCTTGTATCAGGCATAGGGCTTTAAGCCTGATTCTCTACCAATTATAGTTGGCCACCCTCAGCCTGGACTTTGCTATAGTCTCTTTTAGTCTTTTGCCCCAGGTCCCAATGGGACTCCCTATTCCTGGGCAATCTCTCTGTTTTCAGTGGGAGATGAGCTCACTCCCAGGTTCTTTCTGAGTCCAATTACTTCTAGGCTCTGGCAGCGCTCCCCAGGCCCCCACCACAGGTTGCTGGCTTGCAGTAGCCCTCCAGGGCTTATAGTAGCAGTCTGCCCCCAAACAACAGGAGAGGGGGAAAGAAAAGGCTAGACACAGCCTCGGGCTGGGCTCCCCTTGCTACTGGAGCTTACTAGCAATCCATAGCAGTCTCTCCTCCTAGGTAAACTGACCACTCTCTGTGGCAAGTTTCACCATTTTAAGCTTCCCTTTTCCAGGTGGAGCATGTTCTGCAGGTGCACCTAATTGGTTCTGCCTGAGTGCCAGAATGCTCATTAGCTTTTCTATCAGTGGGATGGGGTCATGTCTCTCCATACTCCCGACTAGTTCGGATTTGGGGAGTGTTCTTTTAACAGCCCACTGTTGGCAGGATAATGCAAAACTATGGTTGACTGAGATTTTAATTACTGTAAATGTGTCCAGAGGCTTAGGCAGTGGGTGGAAAGGTCTCTTACAAATCTAAATGAGCTGCTGTTTTCAGCAGCCAGTGTAGCAATGACCATTACTTCTTTATGGCTCTAAATTATTTCTCTGGTTTCTAATAGCTGCTATGACAGGCAATATCAATTTTAGGACCTCGTGAATCATGTGGAAAGTTTGCAGAAGTGTAGAGATTCATCTACAGTTTGTGAAGTTTCCAGCTCATTTGCTTATCTCATGCATGTGTCCAACTAGGGCAACCACCTGCAGTTTATGGTGGGCTTTCATGGTCTGGAAAACTATGGATCTTGCCAGGTGAACAAAGCCCTAAACTATCATCCTTCAAATCAATAAGTCTGTTGCCAGACAGCTTAAGCTGGGGCTGAAGGAAGAATCATTGTATTCTGAAATTCTGGAAAGCTCTTGAGTAATGGTCTGAAAAGTGACAGGCTTGCACATGTCCCTACTGTACTTGAGGAAGTGCATTTCCTATGATTAATGGCCTCTCTGCAGTGCACAATGCCTTTTAAGATTTTTTCCTCAGTAAGCCAAGCCAAAGAATGTTTCCAGTTTCTCAGGCTCTATTTACCTTCTCTCTCATTAGAAAAGGCTATTTTCCTTGCATTCTGATGATTGTGCACATACTTAAACACTTTTGACTGTTTTCAGCTGCTACTGCTGGGTTCCAGAAAACTGAAACATAAAAATAGATATCTTATACTACATATCCAGCAGACACCCTGCTACGCCATTTATAATTTGCTTTGGTTATCTAGTGGTGGCAGCATGCAGAATTATGGCCCCATGTCTCTTGTGTTAGTCTGTATGATCGTAGTTTGACACTTATCCCATGCTTTCTGCTGGGATTCTTACAGTTGCTTCAGAGTTTCAAAGGCACTTTAGGGCTGTATAGGAGCCTTGCTAAGAACACAGGACTGAAAGGAAATTACTGTGGAATGGGCCAGACTAGCAGGCTGGGCAGCCACTGTAACTTTTCATTGTGCTCCACCAGACCACCAGAGAACAATATGTTATAAATCTTTACCTCATTCTCAGCCAGTCAGACCCATCCAGTTTTCAGTGTTGCAATCTCTCTTTTCTTACCGTAATTGCTCCCTGATGAAAAAGTAATATATTTTTAGCGTACCTCAAGTATAAGATACTAAAATTATACTACCTTTCATAAAGGTTGCCTCATAAATGCAGCATTCCACTTTTATGGACACTGCAATGGGTGTTTCATAAAGTATCATAAACAATTTATTTTGTGTTGAAGTAACCCAGTGAATTATCTTGGTTTAAGTTTGGGCTTGCAGACATGCTGTATTTGTTTCTGTGTGCCTTGCACGCCAGAACTGCAGAGAGTTGTCCCCACTTTTAACCTTTGGACTGTCAGTGAATAAAAAGCTAAAAGCTTAAAATGCTTTGAAATGAATGTGAATTTATGAACTGAGTTCATAGAGGAGTGAGGGAACATAGCTTCCCTTATTGGAATGAAGCAATTTGTTTCACTTCTTTTCTTATTCTGAGTTGTTGTTTAACATCACTGAGCCCTGTTAAACAGATGCTACATTCCATCCCAGATCTACTTTTCAGTGACCAATGCAAGTGATTTGTTTTCTAGTATGTACAAAAGGCCCCTATTCAGCCAAACACTTAAGCACATGTTTAGGTCCCATTGATTTCGTCATGTGAAGAGGGATGGGATTACTCACATACTTAAAATTGAGCATGTGCTGAATTAGGACCAAAGTTTGTAAAAGTGCTTAAGGTCAGTCCAGGCTGAAAGGCAACATAATAAATGTAAGACAATAATAATTAGTTTATCATCTACAAGAAAGTGATTAAAACAAAGAAAAATTACCCTGTTGAAATGTTTCTTTCCCAACCCTTCGTATAGTTACAGCTGTCGGTGCCTCTGATTTGGTAAGTTCGCAGTAAACTTCATAGGTTTGGTGACATCTTTGCTTAATTTCCTTTTGTGGTTCTACTATTGAAACTGCTTATGGGACAACTCTGTTAAGAGGTCCCCACAGTCATGTATAATACAATATATACATAGCGCGTATACATATATATTCTGCTTTGCAATATTGAAAATGCACCAACCTACATGTGAACTGGCCCGCACTGCAGAAATGGCCTGCACTGTTGTTCACTTGTAGTTGGTACATTTTCCTTCTGTGCTACTTTGCAAATATTTTGTTCTTTAAACTGCAGTTCTACTCTGAAAAACTGCAGCGCTGGCATTGTGGATTTCTCTCAGTGGATCCCAGTGCAAATGTGTTCAATTTTCAAAAAATGTTCAGCTCTGCAGCCTCACCTTGGGATCTGAGAGGCAGATTCGATATCTTCCTTGCCCCTTTGTGTAGTCATCACAATGTTAACATTTTCCACCAAAAGTGCAAGGCAGTAGAGAATCAAGCCCATAGTTTTAAAATGAATTGGCAGTGCCCCTTTAAAAAAAAAAACCATACTTTTTATTATAACATTTTTACGCTGCTCAATATCTATACTTCACATGTTTTGTGTATCTAACCACATTACCACATATAAGCTTATGCCCAGTAATGAAAGTTGTACATGATGCAACAATCTAAAGGCACAAGCAGTTACAATGCAGTGCAATACAATTTGAAACACAACACAATGACTGGTATGTGGCCAGTTTGTGCATTATATATGTAGCTGCAGTACATGTGGTTATCCATTTATTTTCTTCATAAACAATAGCATATTTGAAATAGATAGGAATTTATATCAGAACATACTAATTATACATTTACACACATGCATAGATCAAATACACGTGAACAAATTGATTGCACTTAACATAACTGTGCTGCTACTCAAGAAAAGTCCCTTTTTTGTTTTGGGGGAAATGAATTTTAAAGTGATAACAGTGAGATTTGTACAGAAAGGAAAAAGCTAAGGCTAATAGCATTTACAGTGATGACAGATGGCAATTGGTAGGGTTCCCTAAAAGAGCAGTAGTGACATTAATCTGAGGCAGCACCAGAAGAATTTATCCAAGAGCTATTGGGACCACACATGTGGACTGATTACACTTAAGTTAAATTCCTTTCCTCGTCTGCCTACTTTAAATACTCAAGAGTTTCCATTTCATCCTCTGTGAGGAGGCTCTCTAATGTGTTGGCCTGTGTTGTCTATTCCTTCAAATTCAGCTCATTTTTCAATACATCCAGTCTTCATAACTTTGTCTTGTTGTTTTATTGTAGACATAATATATATATTTTGAATGTAGCGTGCAGTGGTTGACGTGGCTGGGCTTGATTCACTTCCACTGGTGCAGGGGGATGGAGAAGGTGTTCAGAGATTTGCTCCAAGGAAAGGGCAAGCAGCAGTTGCACCTCCACTCTCCCCAGGATTTCTGCTAGCAGAAGGAAGCTTTAAAGTTGGTTCTGCCAGTTGAGGCTGTCCAGGGGATGCCCTGATTTACCACATCCAGCCATTGTGGGTCAGATGGTAACCACTTGGGAGAGGTGATTGTGGGCCTCTCACACCAATGGGTCTTTCCACGACAGGGGATTGTAGCTTGAAGCTGAATCTAACCCATGATTTTTAAGCAAATATAAGTGCTTTTCCTAAGAAACTACAATGCCCTCAGAAAAGCAGAGTGAGTATTGTAGCTGCCCAGTACATCAAATGGCTATGGTGCCAGTAGCGTGCCAGGTGTATCACAACTTGGAGTCAAGCACAGTAGGTGTTTCAGCAACTAGGCCAGGTAGGCACTAGCCCTGGTGGGTCCCAATAACCTCGCAGACACATGGTTAAGGGAAAGGATATTTCATGAGGGTTGGCAGAAAAGTGAAAAGTTTTAGGTAGAGAGGCTTAAACTGTTCCCGGTCAAAGTGAGTCTCCTGTTTGGGTCCCTGGGGCAGTCCAGTTGAAAGGCAGGGCTCTTCAGCCGGAATGCCAGGGGTATCCTTACCAGCCCAGTCTCTCTTCCAGCAAATAGGTACTTGCAGTTTTCCAAGCCAGGTTCAGTGGGTGTCTCTCATTGGGGCCCCTCTGCACTGGCTCCATGCCCAGACATCGCTGCTCCCTCATAAGTGTCACACAGATCTGCACCTTACTCATGTTGGGCATAATATCCTTTGTGTTAGAAAATTATTATTTATAATGCTAATTACGTTTTACTGCTGGGTGCATGAGACCTCCAACATGTATCTCCAAAATTAAAGTCCCCACAACAACAACAGTGTTTATCTTTCCATACATTATAGACAGTGGATATTCTACAAGCAAAAAAAGAAGATAATTAATCTAACAAATTATTTATTGCGAATTATTTTGCTCAGCTCTATCTTTGCTCCAAAAGAGACCTTCTATAGATGTTTAGAAATATCAACTATAGCAGGACAGAGAAGGAAAACATAAAAATAGTAATATACCTGACATTTATGTTACACCTTCCCTTGAAGATCTTTAAGTCCTTTACAAAAGGAATTAATGTATTTTTGCTAAGAATTCATGGATGCCAGTCACTGTAGTATCTAGACTTGCAAGAATATTGATGCAGGTAAATGTTATCAACGGGAAAGGTACAGTTGGGGAAAATTGAAGGGCAAAGTGATTAAGTCCAACATTTTCAAATTGAGGCATAACCAATCCACGTTTAGACAGCTTCTTGTGCAGTTGATTTTCAGAGTTGCTGAACATCAGCTCTTCCCATTGAGGTAACTTACCCAAGGTCATACAGGAAATCTATGGCAGAACTAGGAAGAAAAGCCAGTCATTCTGACTCCTTATCATATGTTTTCATGAAGTGCAAAAATAAAATTAAGATATAGACCCTCCTACAGAAAAGTAAAGACAAAAATTATTAATAGAGTGCTAAGAAAGGTATATTTTCCACACACCTCCAGACTGACACACACATAAAGTAGCCCCAAATCAAACCTTTTTGCCAATTGCCACCTCATTTTCCACAACTTTGAAATTTTCTATCCATCTGTATGTATTATTGAGCCCATATTCATACTTGGGGTCTTTTTCAATCTTTTAAAAAAACTAGCACTTTTAACAAATAAAAGAACATAAAAGCTAGGTTTTAAACAAGCTCTTTCGAGCTCATGAGCTGACTGACTTTAATCTCTCCAGTTTGCTTGAACTGAGAGAGTGCTGCTTCTCACACATTCGTCACAGAGCAGAGCGTTTCAGTTATGGTCTGGTCCCAGAGCAGCAGGAAAGGGTACAGAGACAATACTAGGAGAAAATGGCTTTAAATGGATTTTAATGAAGCAGTCTGAAAACAGAGAAAAGGAAGTATTTGGCAGCGGAGAATGGGGAGTATGGATTGTGGTAGGCAAAGCAGTATGATGGTGAATTAATTGTCTGACAGATGTAAAATGCTGGAACCCAGCCCCAAGATGTTGCATAAGCTTGTTTTTTACAGGCATGAATAGTGACATGACTACAAGTATTAACACCTGAGCCACCAAATGGAGAGGGAATTCAAACTGCTTCAGCGCTGCTGAAAGGAAAAATTATATTTAGAATGAGTTCACTGGACATCAGTCCAAACATGATTTTTTTCCTCTTTTTTGCAAGCTCTAGGTCAGGCTCATGACACTGGTGAGAGAAGCAGAGAGAAAGCGAAGTGTGGGATGGGGACTAGAGTGAGCACCACAACATGAAAGGCAGCTTTACAATCCTTTTCCTTATCCTGTCCCTAACACCGTTACCTACAACCAGCAGAATAAATGGCTAGGAATGGAGAACCAGAAACAAACATCGGGGTCATAAATATGGAACAGTCATGGTTCGAATTACTGTATTTTGTCTGGCTGAGACACTTACACTACTTACCTTTTGTTCTCCATCACCTTTAATCACATTCCCCTTAGGGTCATCATGAGCATGGGAGCTTGGAATTTTTCTTTTTTAAAGGGAGCTTTAACGCTAGCCAGGTTCTCCTAAGCACACAACTCCCTTTTGAATCAGTTTTTCCATCAGACGAAAGTGAGGAGGAAAAAAGAAGTCAAATACAACTTTTCTTTACATTATGCTCAGTCCCACTTTGACAGTAAAGTAACAGAAACCGCACTTCTCTTTTAAGGATTGCAAGGTGAGATTTTTTGCCTAGGTTCATGTAGCTAAACTCAATAGACTTAGTCTGGACTTACAATGATGGCTGCTGGTGTAAAACCTACTGCAGGGCCCTGGCAGTGGAAGGAGGAGGAGGTTGTGTGGCCATGGAAAACAGCTATAACCTTCCCTTTCCCAGGGTGGCTCTAAGTAGCCTGCACAGCCCACACAATGTGAGTGGTGCTGGAAGGTAAATGGGTATAGGTAGGGTGGCAGCAGATTCCGCTCTCACGCTATCACCTCTCCCAGCTGCCTTCACCAGCGAGGTGTCAGGTGACCAGGTCATATGCCTAGTGGTCAGAGCAGGAGTCAGGCCTAATGGCTGGAGTCAGAATGGCAGAGCCAAGAATTGAGACAGGGTCAGAACTAGGAACCAGGGCTGAAGGCCCTGGTTTGAACCAGAGCCAAAGTCAGAGTCTGAAGGCTAGAATCAAAGGTTGAGACAGAGTCAGAGTCAGGAATCAGAGCCGAGGGTCTGAACCAGATTACCAGGAGTCAGGGAAGGCAGGAGCAGGGCTGATGCTGAGGCAGGAGCAAGGCTGGGATAGGTCTGGAACAAGACTGGGCATGGGGCAGAATCTGGGCTAAAGCCAGGGAGGAGCAAAGAAGAAGCAGGGCTTGGAGAGAGACAAGCACAGGAAGACAGAGAGTCTGTGGGCATGTGCATTGAGCAGCCACTGAGTTATGGTTGCTGCTGGGCTTAGGAACCAGCCTGCTAGCTTTCTTGGCTCATCAGGCAGGGTGGTCCATCAGGCAGCTTACTTGACTAATTAGGTTGTCAGGAGTCCTGAGCAGGTGCAGCTGTAGGACCTTACTCCTGACAGGAGGCTCCTATGGAGTGCCAGCTATAAACCCAACACACTGACAACATGGATGGAATGACAAAGGGAAGGTGGCAATAATACCAAATCCCTCATTCATTGGGTCACTGGTACTCTCTGTTGAAACATTTATCTCAGTGGAATGTTTTAGGTTACACTTGAGGACTGCTGCAGAACCTGCTTTTTGCAGAGTAACTCCTAAAGTATTTAATAGGGTTAATTAATTTATAGAGCTGGATAATGAGAGTTTGCATCAGCGCTATGCTGAAGAGCTTTGCCTCAGAACAAATGCTGCTCCCCTCTCATATGGATGTCTCAAGATCCATGCTATTATTGGGACTCACTCAAGTTATTATTAATTATTATTTATTATTTCTATTATTGTGGTGCCTTGAGGCCCCAGTCATGGATCAGGACTTGGTTGTGCCAGGAGCTGTGCAAACATAGAACAAAAAGGCAGTTCCTGCCCCAAAGAACTTAAACAATTTAAGAATAGGATGAGAGACAACACATAGATGCAGGCTGACAGGGGAGTGCAGGGAAACAATGAGACAATATTGGTCAACATGTAGGGGTGCTGGAACAATTTGTATAGGGGAGATGATGAGAGCCATTGAACCAAGCTGTAAACCCTGTATATGATAGAAACCACTTCAAGCCAGGGGGTGCTGCTGCACCCCAGCATCCCTAGTTCCAGCACCTATGTCAACATGATCTGGTCTCAGCACATCCTGTCACTTTCACAAGGGGAAATCCTGCCCCTAACCGCCAATGGGAAAGTTGGAGAAATTTAGCCCACCCCTCAATACCCAGAAATTCCATCTCTAGTGTCCGACTCCCTCCACGGGAAAACCTGCATGAAGACAGCATTTACCGTGCTCGTAACATTGGGAGTTTACTCTGGGGCGGGAATGTAGCATCAAACCGTATTAGAAATGCTAAGAATTATCATTAACATATCTACCACCAGATTTTTTATATTAAAGTACATTTTCTTGGCTGTAACTAATAGCGTATGCACAGAGATAACCTCGGGTAACAATCATCTGGACAGCCATGTCCGGACAAATTTCACTGAGGGGCTGAATTTTGCCATATTTAAAAAACAAAACTAAACTAAAAAAACTACCACCTCATCTATGGAATTAAATATCAAAACCTATACCAGCACACAGGGGTTTAATGTCCACAGTATTTAACTTATTTTAAACATTATTTTGTTTAGTAACCAAGGATACAATCTTGAGTCAGGAACACAAAGATGATTGCAAACAACAGCTGATTTGGAGTCCAGTTGCATTAGAGTGACCAGATAGCAAGTGTGAAAAATTGGGACGGGGGTGGGGGGCAATTGGTGCCTATATAAGAAAAAGCTTCAAATATTGGGACTGTCCCAATAAAATTGGGACATCTGGTCACCCTAAGTTGCAGCCACCTACTCTTGGACAGGTGTAAGGGCTGAAGCAGGCATGCTCACCACCATCTTTAACTCCATGCACATTTTCTACTTTGAGAGTAATGACTATTTCTGGCTAGCACTATGACCTCTCAAAAAATAGCATGAGAAGGCAGGGCCCAGTCTCCCCCCCAGCATGCACCAGAAAGCAGTGTGTGTGATGCATCCTCTTACGAGCTGTGACAGTTGTTATGCTCCCTCTACACACCGATTGAGCTCTTGAAAGGATCGGGCAGATGAATCTCTATATTTTAGGTGTTAGGAAGCAGGTGTTTTTGTGTCATCTAACATGCAGGGTACACTGGCCTGTAAAATAATAATATAATTTTTACTTAGAGATGGAATTAATACTTGTCAGAAATACTGGAGAAGTGGTGATTTCATAGATGTGTGCTACTTCATTTGAACACTTAAGAGATTTACATCTCTTAAATTTGGAAGAGTTTTCATTCTTTCTGATACTTATCAGAACCAAACGTCCAATATTTTGAAGTGCACCTAATGCTCACTGGTAACATACTTGAAAGGGAGATACTGAAGCAAAAGCCCTAAGCTGAATTTTAGATATTTAGGATGGGCTTTCCAGAAGCACTCAGCATTGACCTAACTGCTTCCAAAGAAGTGAGTGGAAGTTTTACTATTAACTCAAATGAGAGCAGAGCTAGGCTAATGGTGAATACTTTTAAGAAGCCCATCTTTCAGCAAATATTGAAAGAGAGTCCCACAAACATTTGTGTGACCACAAATGTATAATTAAATGTATTTAGTGCTAGTGATTGACAGACACCACGTGAATAAATTACAACTGAGAAAATGTTACACAGGTATATAACATTGTCTTGCTTCTATGGGTACCCAAGACCAGGGGTGAAAGTAACATAAAAGACTTACCTGTAGAGGGGCCCAGCTGTGGGCCTCTGGAAGGGGCGAGTCCTTGGGCAAAAGGGGCGGGGCTGGCATCAGCCCTTTTAAATTGCCGGGCCCCGGGGCAGCTGCCCCAGCCATCGGCAGCCTTGGGGTGGTGGGGGCAGGGGGAGCAAAAGGGGCAGTGATATTGGCAGCGCTTTAACATTGGCTGTGTACAGGGTAGTACCGGTGGCCACCTCTTACCGACACTCTGTGCCGGCCTGAACTGGCCCACTTTCACCTCTGCCCAGGACTTAAATTGTTTTCCTACCTGGAAATGGGTTGTGATTGACTAGTTTAGTATGACATCTGGGCATGAAATTTTAATGAGAACTTTTTCTATTTCAAACAGATACAAAAGGAAATATGCTGGTTTAAGGTTAAGTAAGGTAAGCGAATCAGTAGAGTCTATTTTGGTTAGGATATGTGTTCAGGCAACAAAAATAACTAGAGAGTCTAGATTGCTTTCGGCACAACTTTTATCATGTACACATATCAGGAAATGGGGATGATTAAAACTGTTTGTTCAGTAGGGTTCAAAAAGAAGATGCTCTGCATTCTCCTAGAGTAAATGGTGTTTGGAGCATAACTTGTTTTTCCTTATTTCCCACTTGCTACATATCCTTTGTTTCTACCTAAATGGATTCCTCACCCACATTTGTCTCCTGTAACTAAATTAGAAAGGGATTCTTTTATTCCAGAAAGTGCTCCTCAAGATATATTTTCCTATATTAGCACATTTTTCAAACTTTCCCTTTAGCTCTCTAGAAACTTTTGGACATAATTCATATTAAAGGCAATGATAGGTTCATATAAGTTTACCTGCTATGCTTGTTTGCTGATCAGAGGATACACTTTAGACAGATGAGACGTTTTAGTTTAATATTAATTTACACTGAGTAGTCTAATTAAAAACTGATCTCAATTACAAATTCAGTATAGCCACTTGCTGGAATGGTGGCCCTAAATAGCTAAAAGATCAATCATTTATAGGAACATAGGAGCTGCCATAGCGAAACAGACTGCTCATCTAGTTTGATAGCTTGTTTCCAACAGTGTTCTATGGCGCATTTAGCAGAGGAAGTTGTAGAACTCCCATAATACACCTAATTACATAACCTTATACCATCAGAAGAAATGTCTTCCTCTTTCCAGCTGGTGATCAGTTCATGCCCTGAGGCAGGAGGATTGATGACAGCCCTTGAAATTTTTATCCTAGAGTAGCTGCAGATGGTTTCATTGTATGCAAAGGGACACACTCATCAGCAAGTTACACACTCTACAGTGCCAACTAGTGGAAGATGTCAGCCCTAGTTTAGGTAAACATTTTTATTACTGATCTGGAAGTGGGATTAAGTAGCACAGTCTTTAAGAAACTTTTCCTATATTAACACTCATCTTAAAGTTTATTTTCCTCTGAAGGGAAGGTCTGACCTCCTACCTGGGACAGACTGCCAAAGGGCAGGGGAATCAGTGACTGCCTTTTTTATGGGATGCACCTTGATAGTAGTGGGACTATGAAGAAGCATAGGATCTTACTAAAAATTATTTCAAGGTTAAGTCTGTACTGAAAGCTGCTAGTAGGAGCAACTTTTTTAGAAGTTAGCATTTCTCTTTTAATTTGTGCTATAAGTAACCCATTCAATTGTGTTTAAGGTTTGTATCTGAGGCTGGAAAAATGTGTCATCATTTATCATTTTGTTAAATTCTGCATATTTGTACCATTACCATGATACCAATCAAAACACCTTTGACTTTATAAAACAGGTTAGGAACCAACTCCCTTCAACTTTCCCTTTGCCTTTTAAAGAATTGCTCCTGAAAATAGCAGGCATAATTAATTTAAATGGACAGATGTTACAAACAACAATGAGGACAAAGAAATGATGCATGAGGACCTAAGAGAAAGTACAAGTATGGGTAGGCAATAAAATCCTATTTGACTTAGAAAAAATGCAAGCTAGATAAAATAATCTAACTGACAAGTAATTCAGTGCAGGGAAATGCTTAGAAATCAGTTATGTCATGAGGTAGTAGTGGACAACACAGTAGACACTGGCTAGCAATGCAACGAGGTAATGTAGTATCTTTTATCTTTCTTGCATTTGAACCATCATCTAATGTTTCATATTAGTTGATTAGAATGTAACTTCTTGAGAGCTTTTGTAAAGTGGCCCTTTATATTTTCTGTATCCTATGAATAATAATAATGATGAAAATCAGTATCATACCATAGCCCAGGAGGCAGTAGTCTCTGTTCATACGCCATCAGTGAGGCTAGCTCCCCTAAGTACAATTGTAAACAGCTGAGCATGATAGATATGTTTCCAAATTAGAGGGACTTTGGAGAAGAACACAATGGATTAAGAGATGGTGGGATTTATTTATGGAAAGAGCAAATGTGACGAGTAGGGTCAATATGAATATGAGGAAGGAAAGAATATGATAAATATCTGTAAACATTTGAAGAGCATAAATGCCCATAAAGGAGAGGAACTGTGTTTGGTGATCCAAAGGGCTATTGTTAAGAGACAGGTTAGAGAAGCAGGCTCTGGGAGAGAATGGCAGGGCCGGATAATCTCATAAAATGTGCACATGCAACTCTCGTTGAATTCACATAGGTTTAGTTCCAGCTGTGCCTGTTCCCACATATGTGACCTTCAGTGAATAACTCAAGTTCTCTCATTCAAGTATAATGGTAGTTATACCATCATTTCATAGCGATGTTATGAGACTCACTTAATTAATACTTTTAATAACTTTGAATGAAATGTACTGTATGTCACAATTCAGGGTCACTGCTCCTGTATTGCCTCTTATTGGTTCAGCAAGGACACCCGCTCTCAGACTTCTGGCTCCCCTGGCCAACACCTCTCTTGGATGGAGACACACATCTTTCTCCTTTCTGACTGGGGTATTTCTTGGCTGAGCAGTTCCCGGCCTTCACTGTTATTATTCCCAGGAAAAGACAGTCTGCCTAAACAGGCCTACTTGCTTTTTCCCTTCAGAGATGGCATATAGTGTGATTGTTAACCATTATAAGTCACCACACAGTTCTTTCTAACCAAGCCTATTTTATTCTTCGGGAACAAGCACTACAGAGAAAACACATTAAAATAATAAAAGAATCTATACATATGCTAATAAGCTTATGAGAGATCACCCCACCTGTCTCCAACAAGGGTTCTGGCAGGTGAGTCTGTCAAACCTCCCAAAGGAGTCTCTTTGGTGCCACAAGTTCATAACAACCTCAGATCAGAAGTAGCACCCAGTCTGATGTGGCCTAAGTAGGCCAAGTCCTTCCATCCCTTCCATAAGGATTGGGCCCTCTGTGGACCAGGGTCCTGTTCATTTGTTGAATCAGGAAGAAGTCAGCTGAACCTCAGGCTTTTATCCAAAAGTCCTTTCTTTGTCTGTTGGTCCCTGGAGAATCCAGACTGGGTCTCTGAACTGTTCTTATATAATAGGTGAACAACAGACAAAAGATCTCACCCTCTGGGGGAAGCTTCAAAGGCCCATGTTCCTAGGTTTCGGTTTCCAACCCCCTACTACTTCCTAGGAATTCTACTTCACACATATTGTCCCAAAAGATCAGTCATGTCGCTACCTTGTTCAACATAGTCTTCTGAAGTTCACATTATCTCCCAGAGATGGCATCAATCCGTCTTCCTCCTAAAAGACACTACATGCAACCCCACAATAGTAAACAAAGATTTGCATTTTCAATACAATGGACCCCAAATGTATTAAATATGATTCATAAGATTAAACTTAACTCCATAAGGTTTGCCCAGGATACTGCAGGATATTGTCATATCTGTCATACAGTGTAATTGCAAAGTATTCTATAATGAGATGAAATTAAGGACAGATTGGAAAGATTATCAGAAAAAAGTCTCAACAAGACAATCTATTAGATAGTGGAATAATCTCCTTGGGGAAATATGAAAGACTCATTGCTTAAATCAATTAAATCTGGATTGAACAAGGGACTATCAAAATATAATTTAGGGAATAATACAGTAGTTGAAAGGGTAGTGGACCAGAAGACCTAATTTCTGTGACTATCTTTGTCACTGTAACCAAAGCCATAGTTTTACTAATGAACACATATAATATTAACATCATATTTTTTCATGTGTTCAAGAACTTTCTGAACATTATGGCCAGTCTTCAGTTGAGGAAATACATCAATTAAATATGTTAAGTACTGGAGATCATTAGTATTCCTGAGGCTATCTGGCATGCTTTGTTTATGTAATGTGGAAATGAGAAATATTTCTTTCAGTCTTTATAAAATATTGGCAGTGTCAGCTCTTATAACCTTCAGCCTACAAATTATTTGGCAAAATTTGCTGATTACTGAAGTTGCACTGCAATATGTATTGGTGCCAGAATATTAACAACATGCAGCCTTTATTGCTAAAAGAAACAGAACATGTCCTGGGTACTACGGGAGCCACCCAACTCTGCTTTCCACACCCAAGACCACAAAATTGCAGGACTGGTCTGACAGTTGACTTAGATGACTATCAACAGTAATACTTTCTCCCTCTAATCTGAACAAGTCCTTGTTTCACTGGTCTCCATTGTGTTGTCAACTGAATTCTGGGGCCAGATTTACAATTGCTAGTGTAGGGTGTCTAGCATACATTCCCTACCCTGACCCCCCCATTGCCAGAGGTATTTGTGAAGTGGCACTAAAGACTTTCTGTTGTTGTAGAGGACCCAGCTTTGTGTAACAGATCAAACTCTATAGAAGCTCCTCACTATGTATAACAGAGGGTACCATGTTGTAAAGGCCAGGTCACCTCCCTGAGACTGCATTGCTACCCACTCTCAGGAATTCAGCCCAAATGAGAGAGACTGAAGCTTTCCAGTTGATTGAAACTGTGACATTGGGGCATAAGAGGAGAGATGCCTAGACAGGTGGCCTCAGAAACAATTGGATCCCAGTAATATTAGGGCTTTGTAGATCATCAGTAATTCAACACCAACATCAACAATACCTGAATTGCACCTGGAAGCAAAGAGGAAGCCATTGCACAAATGGAGTGCAAGTGTTATTGTGTCATATCAGTGTGATCCACTCAACAGACAGATAGGTACATTCTGCACTAGCTGAAGCTTCTGAGAAATCTCTAGATAGCTTACGTTACAGTGCTCCAGCTTGTTGGTGACAATGACACTTGTAATTCTCTCAAGGTCTGCAACACAAAGGTAAAGCCAGCCTCTTTAGGTCAATCAAATACACAGGAACTTTGGGCCACTTCTGCCATTGTACAGCTGAGAAGTAGTGATGGATCCAATGAGACCCCGCAATTGCAAACCAAAAAAAAAAAAAAAAAAGCAGAGGTACCCTGTTGCTGCTAGCAGGCTGACTTTCAGGACAACTGACACAGTTGCTGGTAAAAAGCACTTTATTTCCCTTCCCACAGCAATATATATACAGCACTTGTTTATTCCTTTTCTGTTGTTTATCACCCAATGTTCTCATCATTCTTATCTTTGGGTTCCATTATCTTGTGGTGGTAAAGACTCTCAGGTGCTGCTCATCTCATTAGTCCTTAGTTCAGCCAAAGTTTAGTCCTTCAACTTGCCACCCGCAGCCCCGCCTCTTGTACTGTTATTTTCCATTACTTGGCACACATTTCTAAAACATCTGATACTCAGCATTTCCCACAGTACCCTCTAAATCAAGAGAGGAGTCACAATCCCTGTCAATGAATTAAATCCTGCGAATATCTCCGTGAAAGGAGCTGGCTTAATGGGAGTCTTCTTCTGATGGACAAGAATTCATTAAATGTAACTACACAAGGCCCATGAGGAGCAAAGCCATAAAGTTTAAAAAATGCTTCCCAAGGAAGTTGGAATGGACCATTTGTATCTCAAAGCACTTTGGATGGGTACTTTTAATGTTAATTTATAAACTGAAATAAAGAAATACAATGTTGCAATAAAAAACATTGGAAAGGAGACCATGTACCCAGACCATACATATAGCATTTCACATTAGTGGATTAATACACTACACAGTTTCTAAACTATTAAAAACAAAAACAAATACATACATATGTATTCCAATAGTTGTTAGTTTTCAAGTTTCTATTCAGCATTTTGAAGGAGAGAAAATTAGTTACAATAGAAAGTTTATTCAAGACAGCTCTGGTATTCATTATTAACCAAGCAAATAGGTGCAAATTTGGCTTAATGAGGAGAGCTCCTTGAGCAGACATTAATATTGTAGTTTTCACACAATATTTGTGAAAGTATTTTACAAGGAAACTACTAATATAAGTGTTACAAGACATGCCCCAATGAACAACACACTGATACTCCACAATGAACCTTCGAAAGGATCTTTTTAGTGATCACTTCATACATTAATGCTATTTGATGCAAAAACTGGAAATATTTTTTAAAAATTCAGAATGAAAATATGTCCATAGTAAAGTATTTGTACTATCCTGAAAATAGTAAAAAAAAGATATCTTAATACAATTCTTTAATTAGATAGTGTAGGATACTGAGTCAGTCTTTATGTTCTCAGCAAAATTCTAATCAGCATCAGAAACAGCTATATAAATGTCCAAAAAGTTTTAGTGGTATTAATTTAGTAGGAAAGAAAGAGTACAGTTCTCTGCTACAGTGCAAACAGTAACTGCACAGTTATCACAATAGTTATAGTACTTTAAAAGTGACTACTATCAGATTTGCTGAGTCCTGTGGATACCGCCATGCTGCTGCTGCCATTTTAGATCCTTTCTATGGGCTGGATTACCCCTTTAGCTTCTAAGGTTATTTATATACTACAATGTAAGCCCAGGGTCCGTGGGACGCTAGCCTGCAGGCTTGGTGTTTGAAAGCACATAGTAAAGGCTTGAGTGTCCACACTGAATATTGACCTAGGTTAAGAATTTCTGGACCTGGGTCTTAGACCCATGCTGAGGTGTCCAAACTGCAATACACACACCCCAGTCAAACCAGCCTATCCCAAAATTCCTAGCGCCCTTCCCAGAGGTAGCTACTCTATCTATTTGTTTATGGTGTACCATCTGAAAACTTGACTATCCATCCCACGGCATTTATGGAAACTTGTCACACCCTGCCAACACATCTTGCCAAGCTGTCTTTTAAGTCTGCACACTCCATTCACATTTGTGGCATTATAGATGAAAAATAAAGCAACAGTTAATTAGTTGATAGTAAATCAATGTTTGTTGCATTCATATTTATGGGTCAGATGCTTAAGCCTTTGCAAGCATCAGTGTCTATGGTTTCTGCTAATTTTCATATAATTACTGAAAGTGCTTTAGGCTTATAAAATTATTGCTGTGAATTCTAATTAAGTAGAGTGACTTACTACAAAGTATTCATTAATATATTGGTGTGTAGGGCCTTACGATGGTTCTCTGTACTGGGCTGGATTAGATTCTTTAAGAGCATGTTAAGCACACAGGAGACTGGATGGCTCAGGGGACTTGCAATGTGATATGAAGCCTGTCACGTCTAGGTCACTGGTTCAGCTGTGTCTGAGCTGAAATACTGAAAGTCATTACCATTGCACAGCTGTTCATTTGTCTACCGTATGTGGAATAAGCTGGTGCTCTTCATCCAATTCCTGCTGGATCATTGCTTTGCTGGCTCCCCCTTCTTTACTATACCCAATGTAAGTTCCTCGGATGAAAGCCTGACCCCATTAAAATTAGTGAGGGCTTTCCCACTGACTTATCAGGCCAGGATTTCACACCTTGACTTAGCTTTTAAAGCTCTTTGCCATTTAGTCCTACCCTTTCTATCACATCTAATAGCTAGATGAGTCATCGACTCCTACCTCTGCTAAGCCAGGGATGCCAACCTTGATTCCCTCTTGACCACATCTCCCTCAAGCATGCTTTCTCCTTTGTCGCCCCTTCTGCACAGTAAAAACTCCCCATCAAAATTCATATAGCCACCACCTTGTGTTCTTTTGAATCCCATTTTAAAGCCTATGATACCTGCAAATCACTTCATTCTGGCATTGCTCGGACACTTGACAAGCTGGGACATCTTTTCTGCTCAGCAGCATTAATTGTTACCACCTCCTCTCACCCAATTCCAAGCATGTTTGTCTGTGTCATCCACCTGTTATGTCCTAGGTGTGATCCAAAGTCCTTTGATGTCACTGGGAATCCTTTTAGTCTCCCTAGATTATAAACTGTCTGGAGCAGAAACTGTCTTCATTTTTACTAGTCTATACTGTGCCAAGGACAATGGGCCCCTGATCCTAGGCACACTCTTGATATAAATAATAATACATAAGAAATAGCACTACAAGGCAGTGCCGTTGGAGATGCTCAATCGTGAATAGACCTGGGGAATAAAATATCTTCTCATTCCAAGTGGTGGTCCCTCCTTACCATCACTGAGACACGTTACAGGGGCTGGTGAGGAAGCTTAAACTATTGGTGCTTATGCTACAGCTGTTCTGTGGGATTAATAAAATGAGATACTTATTTTAGGGCTGTCAGTCCATCACTTTTGATGAATTCTAACATTTTAAGAGAGGCACCCCTCCTCCATCTCAGATGCACACACAAAAACACCCTTACATAAGCAGAGGATCTGATTAAATAAATGGATTGTCATTTTATGCCCTTCTTTTGAAGAAAATAAATGACACATTAGGAGAACCGCAGATCTCTAAACTGGATTAGAAGCATTCATTATTTTTGCAAAGCATATTAACTTACAGCTTCTGAAAGAGCTTTTTGGCTGGCCTTGTACTGGATATGTCGGTTGTTTTAGTTGAGTGCTGGAGCCAGCAAAGATAGAGCATCCAGGTTAATCAGGACAAATTGGGGCAGTGTGGGTAGCTCTTGTGCTAAATTTAGCAACAAATTCTGCTAGATTGCATAAGCAGCAGTAGGTGTGACTACTGTACAGTAGGATCAATTTTTAACACAATGAGTTTGCAGGACTCCCAAGGACAACTGATTCTTAGCTGATGCTGCAACGGCTGGAACTTTAGAAAAAAATATCACCTTTGGGCTCAGACCACACATAGAAATTTTCATCTCCAAATGATTTTTTAAATAAAGGTAATGAATTATTGGAACTGGAGTGTAGAGAGGAAGATGGATCTTAATTTCGCTATTTTGGTCACTATTATATGAAACTTATTTCAGAATTCTTCTTCTGACATGCTTAGTTCTTGGGGCTGAGGAAAGGCCTGAAAGCTGGTGTGTTTTCTTTGTTTTATTTTTTTAAAGAGATACTATGGTTATATGAATACAGCATAGTACATTTATTGTTATCCTGGGCAGAGCCAAATGAAATGGCTGTATGTTACCTAATAGGATATTTTGTTTCAATGTGCAATCTGCAATGTGTGTGTCATTTAATGCATTCCAACTTTATTGTGATGCTGTAGCATTTTTTAATACTGATAAAAAGCTTCCCAGAAAACCTCAAAATATCCATGTATGGCCATGAGAAGAGAGTATACATACATTTCACCTTTATTTTGAGATAAAATACACACACGTTTAGGACTCATTTGAGAACGCCAGTACTCTGTAGCTTTTAAAACACTTAGAACCAGCTTCTCCTAGGAATTCACCTGTCCTCATCCCAAGTTATTTAACATACATTATTTTGCAGCACAGTGTTCAAACAAAGCCATGCTGAAATATTGGATGTTGAATTTTCAGTGGTCCACGAAAAATCTCATGGGTTTGATATCCTTCATATGAAGTCCACTGGCAGAGTGGCCCATCCAATATATAAGAAAATCAGTAAAGGCTTTGTAGTTAACTCTGGTCAGCATATCAGCAACATCCAAGAGAGTGGATTGTGAGTCCTGACTCTCTGAGAAGGGATTTGAATGTTTTTATTCACAACTGGTTCCACACTGTGTAAAATCTTGACAATCTGGGTCATTTGAAATATGGGCAGCAAGGCTAGAAGAGTTTAGATATTCTAGAAAGTAAATCATATATATCAGTTATCCTCATTTGGAATGTAGTTAATTGCTAAGCTGTATTAGCAAGGACCACATTTGCACTTGCCTCCATTTCTGGCTCAGTTGGCTCAGAGGATATGAGAAAGAAAGCCAGTTATTGTTAATGTGGGTAGCACCAAATGCCCTGCAAAAGGAGTATAATGGTGCCAACCTTGCAGACAAGTCCTTTGCTGCAATCATTATTATTCCAAGTTCCTCATGCCTTTGGGTTGCCCAGAGACAGGCTAGTTTACAACTCAGTCATTTGAAGGCTCTGACCTATTTAGTATCAAGACAGATGACTCCTAGTAGATGACACCCAGACTACTTGTAGCAGTATTTGGGAATCAGTCAGTTTCCATTCAGATGATCAAAGTGGATCAGGATCTCATAATAATAATAAGACCAGCATGTCTTAGATGGTCTTTACTCTAGGACCTAGAACAGTCTCAATCATGGAAGGATGCAAGATTTCGACTGGGAGTCCCATCCATGCCTTCATACAGTGTTACTTCCTACATTTAATCTCCAGACTGAATGCTTATGTCAGGGGGGCAGACCTGCATTTTTTGTTCACTTATGAGTCCTCTCATCCAAGGGGTCACTTGTCAATCATGCAGGTAATACTTAAAGAATCAAAACCATAGTAAACGGCTCTTTGAAATTATTAGACTGCCCGCATGAATCCATGCTAGATGCTGTCTGTCCCCATTTATTTCAGAATCTTCTAACTAGACTCTTGATTTATGGTGAGAAAATGATGGTTGAGGAGCGGTATCCTTTTAAATATCCTTAAGGGAGGGAGCAAGGATTTATGCAGGGTGTGTATACAGCCCCAATAGGCATTGCTATTCAACAGTTCTGAGCTCATGCACCCTAGGTTAATGCATCACCTAGAGTGTGGGTTCATGCAATCATTATGGTAAGTAACCATTTGATACATTTTAAGCAGCACAGTCATTATACAAATACATTGTAATCAGTGTTCCACAATAGAGACATGTTCAAATCAAGTCAAAGAAAAATATAACACATCTCAGCACAGACTCAGACAATGAAAAGTGCAAGGTCATTTGGTTCCCTAAACACTGCTGGGAAAAGAAGCTCTGTAACCCTTATGTGAAAGAGGTCAATAAAAGATCTAAGGGGTGTGTTATACATCAGTTTGTTTAGCACCAATGAGAGCATGTAATATAATTGCACTCACTACAGATTAGAATAAGGCAACATGTTATCGGTTTGAAAGAGTGTTTAGATTTTTAAAAATCCAATGAAAGCAGAAAGATGAAACTCTAGATTTCTATTAAGCATATTATTCAGTGGTTTTTTAAGATTGGTTTAACAAGAGGAATATCTTAATTGGCATTCCTTTTAAGTATTGTACAGAGTGCCAGTTTTCAAATACAGACAGTGCACACACTTGGCTCTTTCATTAAGATACTACTAAGTGGGTAATTTTAAGGTTAAAAAGGATATTTAGAGGATTGGATAGGAATGTTTGCTAAATATTCATTTCTGAATTCAGTGATTTTATGCAGAAGGACTTAAATTCTCCAAGTGTCTGCAGAGATGAAAAGGGAGGAACTGCTGAACATTTCTGTGAGAGGTTTCAACAGAGCAGCCCTAAAATGTTCTGTTTATTAACATAGTGGAGAAAGGTTTGTGTAAGGTTAATGTTAGAATCACTTAGCATGGTTGCTCCTTCTGCAAAGCATCTGCATAAATTAGAAAAAGCTGCCAGATTTCCATCTGTTAGCAATACAACTTCAGCCACAAAGACAACTGTCGTGACAACCACACTGAGTTAGTCTTTCAAATAAAACTTGTTAAAAGCTACTGCCCTCCAGCCTCCACCCACTGCAGTTAACGGCATTAAATAGCACTCTAACTAGTATTTATTTTCTTAGGCGTTCCTCACTTGTGCAGCTGCTGGCATACTGGTCTTTGATTTAAAATAACCCCAACAGGATGAGAGTTTACAGTCCTTGAAGGTCATGATGTATATGAAGTGCCTGTCTGAAAGAAACGTCCAACCTGAACTTTCTCAGGCTGATGTTGTTGGATTCAGCGTATTTGCCTCTCACCTATTTTACATGGTCTCATGTCTGGGAACTGCGATGGTTCACATGATTTCTTCCAGATGACGGCTAGCCACAAAAACAGCACTCAAGCTGTTCTGGTCAACTGGTCTGGTTTAAAGGTGGTGGGAATCACCTTTAGGGCCTTTTTTCCCCCCTTCAAGTCCCGCTGCCCATTTTGATGAATCTGGGTGGCAAAGGCAAGTTCAGGCTTGTTTCAGCCATGAAATCTGTGCGGTCAACAATATCAAAGCTATTCTAAAGTTCGATAGTCTAAGATCCCTCATGCCACAGCTTATTTTTATTTAAACATTTTAGAGGTCTCAAGGGCTCAAATTAACATAGATACCACCCATTGACCTTAATAGAGCAGGATCAGAGTATTTTAATACTCTTATTCATCTGTAAAAAGAAAAGGAGGACTTGTGGCACCTTAGAGTTTAACAAATTTATTTGAGCATAAGCTTTCCTGAGCTACAGCTCACTTCATCGGAGGCATGCAGTGGAAAATACAGTGGGGAGATTTTATATACCCAGAGAACATGAAACAATGGGTGTTACCATACACACTGTAACGAGAGTGATCGGGTAAGGTGAGCTATTACCAGCAGGAGAGTGGGGGGGGGGAACCTTTTGTAGTGATAATCAAGGTGGGCCATTTCCAGCAGTTAACAAAAACCTGACGTGTTCAATGTGTCAACTGCTGGAAATGGCCCACCTTGATTATCACTACAAAATTCCCACCCCCCCGCCCCGCTCTCCTGCTGGTAATAGCTCACCTTACCTGATCACTCTCGTTACAGTGTGTATGGTAACACCCATTGTTTCATGTTCTCTGGGTACATAAATCTCCCCACTGTATTTTCCACTGAATGCATACGATGAAGTGAGCTGTAGCTCAGGAAAGCTTATGCTCAAATAAATTTGTTAGTCTCTAAGGTGCCACAAGTCCTCCTTTTCTTTTTGCGGATACAGACTAACATGGCTGCTACTCTGAAACCTGAAATTATTCATCTGTGCCATTCATATAAATACATATATATGCTCTTGTAATAGTAGAAATATATCTGCTCTTATATCATTGCAGCCAGCATGGGAACTACACTATTATCGCTCTGATGTACTGCACAGTCAAAGAGGGAGACGGCAGGAATTTTTTTTTTGATCTGTCTTAAATTTGCAACTAGGGAATTTAAAACAGGGACAAAACTTCTTGCCTCGAGGTCAGAATGCCCAAGAAACCGTTAATGGACGTGAAAAATGTTTTTCTTTCCAGATGATTAATAAGGGCTGTGTGAAAAATTGTGTTCAGTGCAAAACTGGGCAGCAGTGGCCATTTTCATCTAATGTCAGTATCTCCAGTGCACATCTACAGTATATTATTTCACATTTACATCTATTTGGAAATTTCACACTTAATGGGGTACACGCTGTGGCTCTCAGACAAAACTGGCCTATACCATTAAACTAACAGTCACAGTGCTATGCACGCTAGAGCAATAGGACATCACATACACAGGGTTCTTTCACTGTACTTCAAATCCTCTCTAAACATTTTCAAAGGACCTTAAGGGAGTTAGGTGTCCACATTCCATTTGTCTCCTGAATTTATAGGTAAGACACTTTCTGGAAGAAGTAGACGGTTAGGGCTGGTGTACTTTATGGAAGGATTATCACACGATCCCTTTATTTAGTTCCCTGGGGATGACAGCAATGTTTTCCGGCTGCACTGATGTAATTGAGGCAGAAGATGGAAATACATGGCTGGAAGCTAGTGGAGTGAGGCTGTTGCAGAGGGCTGCCCCACATTTGATCAAGGACAGATTGATACTGGGGAGTTCAAAGTCTTTATTGAGTTAAATCAGGAGCGCTCAGGGAAGATGCTCCTATTTACCATACTGAGTAAATGAGTCAACTGTAGGGGGACTGTTAGGAGGTCTCAGAGTACTGTCTGGATCACCAGAACACCAGGTGGGCCAATGTGTGGAAAAGAAGTGCTGCAAGTGCAGGAGAACTCGGCATGCTGTGGAGAAGTGCCTGAACAACAGTAGCTGTAATCTGCACAGATGCAGGACATAGGTTGATTGTCACTGTCAGAGACAACAGATACATTCGCTGTATGAACGTGTATCGAGACTATGGGCTGGGGAGTGCATAAGTATAACAACAATAAGCTCACTGGTTCAAAAATAACACTGTCCCTCTGTGACCAGTTCAGGCTTTCTGAGCGGTTATAAATCTTCAAAGCACTTTACAACACTGACCAATTAAAATGCCTTTTTTAGCATTCCTGTTTGTTAAGGGCTAGATTGTGCTTTTCACCCTGAGTAAGGGGCTCTGGGAGGATCCTCTGAGACATATTTTCTCTGGCACATCCCTCTTGTGCTGGAGGCATGATGAGAATCAGCTACAGCTCTCCATGGGGTGCAAAATACTGCACTACATGTGTGCAGTCAAAGCCAGCTCCCCTGTGGTATGTGTGGGTAGGGAGTGCAGAGCTATCATTCTATTATCTCTCCCCTCTTGCATGGGCAGGTGTGGAATATTGGGCATGCATCCCTTGCTCTTTGATGGGTCTTCAGTGTTCTGACAGAGAGGAGTGTGGGATGCATTAATTTCCTGCCAGGCCACAGAAGATGAGGGCCCAATCTAGTGCTAAATCTAAGGGCCATATTGTACTCAACAGGGGAATAATGTGGAGTGGGGTGCAAGAAGCCTTCCCTCCTCCATGCCCTATGCACAAAGGCTGTGCAGTGATATAGAACTTGCACTTTCCTGAGTGCACAGACTGGCTCTTCCTAGTGCAACCCCAAAGGGATGGGGAGCAGGCAGGACATGGTCGTGCCCCTCTCCCCCTCCACATTACACAGCTCTGATTGCCAGGCACAAAGAAGTGTGCGTTCTGCATCAGCTTAAGGGATAGTGCAGCTGAGGAGCTTCTCCTGCATGCTTGGAATCTCTGTCTAAGGCACAGTCCCTCCTGCTGCTTCCCCTGCGGTGCTGCTGCTCCTCCCCACCCCGAACTCAGGCCAATATCTTACATCCGCAATGAAGCCCTCTGCTATTATAACCAACTACTGCAGTTTTCCTTTAAGCAACTGCAATCAGAAGTGACAACTCAGTCCAGCCTGTCTAATGCAATTGCATTACCTACTGATAACATGAAAGTTAATTTGTCACCGCACTGTAACAACAATAGGATTATTTGTAAACAGATTATGCAGAGGCTGTTTTGTGGTGTAATTTTGCCTCATCGTAAGATTAGGTAGTGTGGAAACCTTTGTTGGAAACCTTTACAGAAAGAGCAGACAGATTAAATAGAGAATTTCCAGTGATTTTATTATTAGTGTGTAATATGTTTGCTTAGTCCTGGTTAAATAAGATAACATCGTAGAAAAAGATACATACTTTCATAGCTACTGGAAGGAAGTCTTTTAGGAGTGCTTCAGTTACGAGTAAACCTAAATTCATTGTGGCTATTAGCTGAAAGTATTGTGATCCTGGAGTACAAATCAGCTTGTGTGCAAGTCCTGAATTTTCCTGCAATGCAACAAAGTAGGGTTGTCAGGTTCCATGCAGAACTTCCATTGACATCATCACACTTTCTGTGTGTAGGTCTGTGGTGGCTTGTGCCCATAGGGCAGGATCTAAATAAGACAAGGTAGCAACTTTCTGCTTAAAAGAGGTCTTTCATACCAAGAAAAACTTTCAAACAGCAGACTTAAATATAACTAATTGCATTAAACTTCACAGGTTTTTCATAATTTTTCTGACTTTTTCCTAATTACCTTAGATGTGTGTGTTCCAGAGCCAAACCCTGAAGGCCTTACTCCATCCAAACTCCCACAGAATGCTTAAGGACGGACTTCGGGATTTGGCCCTTATGTAGCACTTTATCCATCATAGCTTGTCATCCAGAGAAGTCATACGGTAAACATGAAGCTTACCACCATGGGCTGTCCATTTCCTCGGCACCAAAATGAAAATGACTTACTTTTCATTGACACTTTCCGCAGAAAATTTCAACTTTTTGTTGGAGAGCCCAAAGTCCACAAATATGGAATTTTTAGGTTTTCAGTTTTCCAATGAAAAAAAAGTATTTTTTGAGGAAAGCACATGCTTTCTATGAAAAATTTCATTTAGTTGGGGAAAAAAAAAGTTGCAAAGGAAAAAATTTCAGCCAGCCCTATTCCTGATGCATTTGATACACTTCTTAAGGAGATGTGGGACCCCAACCTGCTACCCTACTACCTTTGGAGTGGCTAGCATCCTTTGGAGAACTAGTAGGCAGTACTCTCTGCACTTTGGGGAGTTCAGTTGTTGGCTGTTGCACAGAGTTTTAGGGGTTAGAGGAAGCTTCTTGTCCCTCTCTTCCCCCTTTGCTGCTGCACAGCTATGCCTGGCTCTAGTTCTGGCATAAAAGGAAGAAGAAAAACATAAGGCAGCAAGTGAAACAAGAGCAAGGCACAAAGGTCTGCTATATGTTTTATCACAAATTAATCATTTTATTATACTTGCCTTTGCCATGATACCTATAAGCTTTACAGTGGTTATGCTGCTGGTGTACTGAGACCACAGCCTACCATGCTGACCAATATTGTCTCATTGTTTCCTTGTAGTCTCCTGTTGGTCTGTCTGTATTCGTCTGTTGGCTCTTGTCTTTTATTTTGTAAGCTTTTGGGAGCAGAGGCTGAATATTTTGGTCTGGGTTTGTACAGTGCCTAGCACAACAGGTCCTGGTTCATGGCTAGAACTCCTAGGCACTATGATAATACCAATTAATTAATATTAATAATTATTATAAAAAACTGCCTAACTTAGGTACTTTCTAAACCCCCGTTACTATAGTATCTGCAATCTCATATTCGTTTTAATGTATTCTTCCTCACAACATCCTGTGAGGTAGGGAAGTATTCACCATCCCCATTTTGGAAATGGGGAATTGAGGCAGAAAGAGAGAGAGAGAGAGACAAGAGCCCAGAGCCTCAAAGTTATTTAGGCTCTTAACTTCCATTCATTTCTATGGAAGTTAGGAGTCTAAATACCTTTGAAGGTCTGGGCCTAAATGACTTGTCCAGTGTCACACGGTAAGCCTGGAGTGCAGCAGGGAACTGAATTTATGTCAGATTCATGCTCTATGTGCTAGACCATCCTTCCTCTTCTAGGGTCCCTAGTATAAGACAGATCAGCGAGTGACTTCAGTTGTGTTTCCTGCTAAACAAAAGTAATGTGTCCGCTTGTGCTGCCTTTCCTCTCTCTCATGTTTGTGTGAGAAATATGTTTGTGTTTGGTTGGTTGGTTGGTTGGTTGAAAGAGTTTCCTGTCTAACTCAGCAGGAGGGCCCAAATATAAATGGATCATAATTAGTTACTAATGTATTACATCTGGACCATAGTCATACCACCTTGACCATCATTACTTTGGTCTGGCCATACAATATTGTAGGCACTTCCTAACTCTTATTTTGCAACCTGGATGTAGGGATACTACACATTTGTATTACATAAAAAGACTAGACAAAAGGAGAAATATCGGTGTCCTTTAGAACATTGTGAGAAAAATAGTCTCTCATGAAATGGAAGTATAATATGTTGGCTATATGTGTGTAATCATGTCTATACAGTGGCTGGCCACTTAGGGTGTGTCTACTCTTCGAGTTGGAGGTGTCATTGTCACTCAAGGATATGTACCTGTGCTAGCTTCAGCAGAGCTAGTGGGTTAAAACAGAATGCTTTGTGTCTTGCACAGGTACGTAACCAGGGTGGCTAGCCCCTCCCAACACTTGTGCCACCACGGCTACACTCCAGAGCTAGTGTGGGTATGTCTACTCAAGCTAGGAACTACACCCTTAGCTGTACATCCAACTGTAGACATAGCCTGAGTGATAACTTAGGGTGTTGGCTCTTCAGCTAAATTGGTAAGGGCTTACACGTGGATGCTGGCGAACCTAGGTTTGAGTCCCATTAATGACAGTGGTGTCTGCGTATATTCTGTTTGTTACAAAATAGCACCCTTGATGGGAATTGAACAATTCTGACCTTAGAAGCATGGGATGAACTTCTCTAAAAGGGGGAATATATAGAACACTGGTTTAGGGACTGATCCAAAGCCTACTGAAGTCAATGGTCTCAAAGACTAAAGGGGCATGTCTACATAGCAGCCAGAAGGGTGCCCTCCAACCTGAGTAGACACACACACCCCAACGTTGTTAATGGGGATTGAACCCAGGACTTCCCAGTGTGGGTAGACAGACACACACTAGCTCTGATTCAGCTAGCACACTAAAAATAGCAGTGTGGGTTCAATTCCCACTACCAACCCTGGTATCTATATGAATGAAGCTACAACTAGGTACTGCAAGCAATATTTGATATAAGTGGGTGCAACACACACAATTGAACCACCTATATGCAAGGTAAACACAATTTATGCAGTGCATGCCACTTTTTAGCAGAAAAATGCTCTTCTAATTTCTTGGTATGGTTAATACATTTTCATTGAAGTATTGCACATAAACTTGAAGAGACATGTGAAGACTGTCTTTTGGCTTAAAGAGAGGTGCAGATGTTTGCAGGCATGCACATGTGTGCATATGCACACAGCAGATCAAATGACAACAAGTAGAACAGTTTAACATATTAGCTGTAAATGTTTAAAAAGTGTAATAATTCAGATAGAGGTGGAATGGGATTAGGGTTGCCAACTTTCTAATTGGGGGTTGGGCCATGAGTTTACCTCACATGACTCCCAGTCAGCAGCACAGCGGGGGTGGGGGGCTAAGGCAGGCTGCCTGCGCACGCGCCGGAAGTGGCCCCACAGGTCTGGTGCTAGTAGGGGCGGGGTGGACAAGAGGAGCCGTGCACGCTGCTCTTGCCTGCAGGCACCACCCCCCATCTCCCATTAGCTGGTTCTCGACCAATGGGAGTGCAGAGCCAGTGTTCAGCGCACGGAGCCCCGTGGGCCCCCCACCTAGGAGCCAGACCTGCTGGCCACTTCCAGGGCACAGCGCGGTGCCCCAGGACAGGTAGGGACTAGCCTTCCTTAGAGTTGCAGCACTGCCGACCGGACATTTAACGGTCTGGTCGGTGGTGCTGACCGGAGCTACCAGGGTCCCTTTTCGATCTGGTGTTCCAGTCGAAAACCGGACACCTGATCACCCTAAATGGGATAAGGAACAATGGGGGAAAAACCCCATCATCTGGGGAATTACTCAACCTGCACAAACATACAAAGGTGTGAATGGTTGTTCAGCACCTAAACATTAATCTGAAAATGATGGCTTTGAGTTAGACCAAGTCCGGAAGGTTGCCATGGAATCAGGGGAGATCAAAACATGAATGTAAAAGAAAAACTGGGAGTAGCAGGAAAGACAAAAAATATTGTTTCCTAATTGTGTTGTGGCCTTTCAAAAGGATCTCCACTGTTTTCTGACCACAAAGAAGGAGTGTTATTCTGAGGTCCCTACTTAGATTTGATTCACACTTTAGGAGGACAAATCCAGATTAAGCTTAATATGAGTTTGCCTGAATGAGGACTGAATAAAGATTAAGAACCCCAAGGGATTTATCCTAGGAAATTACTTTGTTTTATGCCCTGGTGATGGTAACACATATGAATATGTATTATGAAAATTACAGATGGCAAAACTTTATTATGGCATCTAGGCCATTCACTTAACAATGGAGGATTATTCCTTTAATAATTGCATTATATGTAGAACTGCTGATAAACTGCAGTTCTTTATTTCCTGGTTCAATCACATGACATGGGTCAAAGTTACACAAGGTTATATCCCATCACATGGCAGGGAAAAGTAGTCACTGACTCCAGTGGTTACTGTAGTATTTGGTTTATCTCCCTCCACCTCTCTTTATTTTTTAAAAAAGTAATATGGAAATAAAATATATCAACCAAGAAGAAGAAACATAGACTAATATAGGTAATTTATATAGTGGGCATGGGTATGCACACAGAGAAATGTCTAGGTTGGTGGCAGGGGTAGATCATCTGAACCCTCTAACAGATGGAAGGATTATTCTGTCTCTTATTGGATAGCTGTTGATAACTGCTATCTCTGAAGCTCAGTGGTTTTATGATCATATTGTTCTCACCACAGTCCCTTTTTCAGTGGTGACTTTGGCTGCTGGGGTAGCTGCTTCTTCAGCGGGAGCCTGTGCTTGCTGCTCCTTGTTGGTTTTCATTGTCAACTAGTGACTGGGTGGTCATGTGTCACTCTTTTTTGCACTTAAGAACTGTCAGCAGCCCCCAAACTTCAGGGATGTTTGAATAAAGGGTTTTGGATTGTATATTTATAAAACTATAACAGCAGAAGATGTGTCACATAATACAAAATGGTTTTTTTTACACTTTGGAGTGTTTTATAAATAATAAACTATTGCACAAAGATACAGTAACACAAGGGTAAATGACAGGTTTCAGAGTAGCAGCCGTGTTAGTCTGTATTCGCAAAAAGAAAAGAAGTGCTTGTGGCACCTTAGAGACTAACAAATTTATTAGAGCATAAACTTTCGTGAGCTACAGCTCACGCTGAAGTGAGCTGTAGCTCACGAAAGCTTATGCTCTAATAAATTTGTTAGTTTCTAAGGTGCCACAAGTACTCCTTTTCTTTTTACAAGGGTAAATGGTCACAGTCATTCCACTACAAACGTATCAATTGTCCCTTGAATCTAGTTTAATGAGTTGAAATAGAGAAGAAGGAGGATGAGAGTGGAATGTTTCTGTTCTGCTAGAATCACTTATTATATAATTAGCATTTGCATAGCACTTTTCATCTTCCAAGTGCTTTACAAACATTTCTCCAGCTAGCCACCAGCACTGACGTAATTCTAATCCCTTTAGCAGATGTTGTTTTGCTGGACTCTGATACTGAGGCCCTATATCCAGGGACACAGAACACAGTTGGAGCAGCCGCAGAAGTAGCAGCAGCAGCAAGGCCTGCTGATTTAGCTTTGATGGATGTTACTGAAATTGAAGATAATACGGGGAGTGGGGAAGGGTGCAGCCATAAACATTTTGTGTTTTTCTTTCTGCAGGAGAACATAGTCCCAGATTAGCAGATGACAGTAGGCTAGTGAGGTTGGGGAAATGTGATTTCTTTAAAATATAGGACAATATGCACAGAACCAAAAATATAATGAACTGCAGTGCGAAGGTAGTGTTGGATGGTGTTGAGGTGATACAATGACTAAAATGATCCAGCTTATTAGAAAACAGACTATTCTGAGCTATATGTTAATAGACAGTGTGAATGAGGTCACAAAGAAATGTAGGAAGAAAGTTCTAGAGTATCCACTGCCATTTTTCATATTCATTCCCCATGTAACCTATTTTATTAATAATATCAGGAAGAGAAGAATAGATAATTCTTTTTCTTTTCACATCGCTCCTCCTTATGACAAACATGAAATGCAATCACTATCTAGTCAGATCTAGCTAGTAGTATGGTACATTAGCCATTTATCTCTGGTGATACACGTTCTTAGGTCACATGAAATGAATTTCTTATTAGACAGGCCTTTTCCTCATCATAGGGAAATACTTTCTCTGTTTTTTTAAAACAATAGTGTTTCACAAATACTTAAAATTTTTTGAAATTTCTGGAGATTTCTTGATACCTCCCTTCCTTCAAATATTTCCTGTTTTTTTTTATTTCTAGGAATTATGAGTCAACCTCACAAATTGCCAAAGTAGGTAAAATAAAAAATGAGGAATGTCAGTTATTCATTAAAATTAGCAATAACTAAGACTGTCTACTGGATTTTCCCTTTGATTAATCCCAGCCTAATGCATTTAAAAAAGAAAGAAAGAAAACCCTGCAGGCTTTTTACCACCACCCACATCCTATGGTTCGCTTCGCATGGGTATGCACGCACACACAGACTCGCTATGGAAAAGATATTGTGAAAGATTGTGTGCAGGGTTTTTGGAACATTTTATAACCACATTATTACACTGTTCACTTGAAGTCAGATTTTCCTTTTTTTTTAATGTTATCAATACAATAAGAGAAAGAAGAAATTAATTATTGTATTATGATTACATCTCCACAGTTCTTCTGTTTTCCAGGAATCTACATGGTATGTTCTGTACGTTGAGAGTTTTTTTCATTTGATTTTGGGGGTGGGGGGGAGGGATCACCAAAACCCTCCATGAGTGTACAATAAAAATGCTTCACAACAATAGTTAATTTGTTTGAAGAATCAAGCTTAATAGCGTATACATTAAAAAGAAAAATTTACTTGAACATTCCTTGGCAAATTGATGTTTTATAACCAACTATGTGCATAAGAATGTCTGTTTTTCTCAAAAATGTCAAATTAAAAGTATTCATAAAGGGCTAGCTTGTAACTTTACGAACCATCCTACAGAGGAGGCAACACTGCATTTGCCGAGGAGCACATCAGAGGATAAACTGAAACTTAGACAGTGACACTTCCTTCTCGGCTCTGACTCTTACTCAGGGAAAAGGAGTCACTTACCTCAGTGGCTCTCAACCTTTCCAGACTACTGTAGCCCTTTCAGGAGTCTGATTTGTCTGCTGTTCCCACATTTCACCTCACTTAAAAACTACTTGCTTACAAAATCAGACATAACAATACAAAAATGTCACAGCACACAATTACTGAAAAATTGCTTACTTTCTCATTTTTACTGTATAATTATAAAATAAATCAATTTGCATATAAATATTGTACTTACATTTCAGTGTATAGATAGTATATGGAACAATAAACAAGTCATTGTCTGTTTGAAATTTTAGTTTGTACTGACTTTGCTAGTGCTTTTTATGTAGCCTGTTGTAAAGCTAGACAAATATCTAGATGAGTTGATGTACCCCCTGGAAGATCTCTGCTTACCCCTATATGTACGTGTACCCCTGGTTGAGAACCACTGACTTACCTCATCCTAGCTGAAGGACTTTTTTCTCCATTGTGTGACTGTACACCAGGGTAGCTGGTCAAGTAGAGGGACTGGAGCCAGGGCTTTTCCCAGTCTGCAGTCCTTTCCACTTGCTCACTGTGGGGGGCATTGAGCAAGTAGCCCCTGCCCCCCAACCATAGCTGGAGTCTCAGTATGAGCAGGGCCATGCGGGGAAGTCTGGAGAACCTCACTCCCCTGCCTCCGCTGTGCAGCCAAGGAAGGGTTGTGACAATCTAGCCTCTCAGGAGAAGAGATTATACAACACGAGGAATAAGGCTAAGGTCCAACCCCCCGCCCCTCCATGGGCTTGGGAGAAAACCTGTGTGCAGCTTCTCTCACAGACCTTCCTCTGAACTCTTCGGGTGTGTTCAGCCCTGCTGCCCCAAGAAAGAAGCAGCGTGTTCAGCCTCACACTTTGGGGATCCTGGGGAATATGCTAGAGGCAGAGCTATCTGTGCAGTGACCTTACACTACTGCACCTTCTCTTGTCTCTCTGTGACACATCCCACCCACCTCTAGTGGAGCTGTGCCGACAGAAATCCCCCCATGAGCACAGCCGCTTAAACCTCCTTAAAGGCAGGTTCCAAAGCACAGAGGAGCTAACACCTGGAATTAACACAGCCTTCTAGGCAAATTCCCTCCAGGGCTGTGATCTGTGACACTCCTCAAACTCACCCTTGACTTACCCCCTCTCTGTGTGTGTATCCTTGCAGAGACTGCTCTGCCATAGATCTGAGGAGACTGCTGAGGAAGGAGGAACATGAGGGAGAAGGTGTTACAGGGATAGCAACTACCCATGCAGACAGAGCCTCTCTGTGTTCAGATCTGGTAAGAATAATTGGTCATTAAGGAACTAAATATAAAATACTATATTTTATTTTAAAGAAATTGCATGTGGGCTGAGGAGAAGCTGTGAACAAAGTTTCAGGTCAGGCTCATAATAGTTAAAACAGCTAAGTTACCAGCCCCCAAAACACTGGATTTATGTCAGAAATGTCAAAGGATGCTTAAGGCACCACTGGGCTATATTCTGCTCTCAATCCAGCAGTGTAATTCCATTGGTATCAAGGAACTGAGAGCAGAATTCGGCCCATTATCTTTTGTTGATAATACAGATCTCTCCTATGATTTCAACACAAAGTTCATTGTTTTCCAAATGGACTGGAGTATAGAAGATTACTATTTGTGCAGAAGAGCCATGACATTTGCATAGCTTTTTCCCATTGTGGTCTAGGTCAGCAGCTTCTACTCTGCTCTCCAAGGCAAATCCTTGTTCAAATACCCTTCAGAGCTGTACTATAGAAAGGGCTGAAGTCCCTGTATTGATGCCAAATTTTTAGCTCAGTTATATTGACTTCAATGGGTTTGAAACTATGATAACTGAGATGCTCATTTTTACCTTCTATTGGTTTTTGCAAGAATGATGTGATATTCCCTGAAACACAGAGTAAATTACCTATTGCGCTTTGGGGCTGATGTAACTTCCTTTGAGGTAATGGTTGTTATACCCATGCAAAGTAAGACAACCAGGCCCTCTGTATGGAGGGATATTTGAAACCCCATATTCCATTTTCAGCATCACTGACGTCTGATCTGAATTGGTCATTGGCAGAGAGAAGAGTGAAGGCGGAATGAAGAGATAGACCAGGTCAGAGTGGTCATGGGGACTTGACAATGCAGGACCTGAAAGAAGTCTGAACTTGATGTGTAGCACAATGACGAGCCATTTACTCAAAGACATTGCTGAAACATGGGTAAGAAAGACGAGAAGCAGCATTTTGGAGGGGGCTAAGATCAGTGTCAAATATGTGGTAAGAGAAGACTGCAGTCTATTAGACAGTGCAAGATGAAATATCTCATTTTGGATGGTATGCTGTCATATCAACCTCCATATGGACACAATGGGCTCATTCCTCTTTCCTCTCAAACCCTCTCAGTACCTCCATTAAATATCATAGATGATAATACCATTATCTCTCCTGTCACCTGTGACTTGTAATTTTTGACTCCTCCCTCTTCTTCTCCTCATCTATATCCAAGTTGTTTTTTCCTCTGTAACAGAAGAACTTGAAACACGTTAGGCCTGAAAACCCTCTGCAAGAGTTAAAATAATGCAGGCAGACATCCAAGCAGAGTGTGGCCTTATCCAGTTTATTGCACTGAATGCAGCATGTATGATTACCTGCTTTATGGGTGGGTGGCATATATGTGCACATTTGGTGCAAGAAGCTCTTGGCCCTTAGACACCAAGTACAGGCTCCTGAGACCCAAGTGGCTGAATTGGAGGCGCTAAGGAAGACAGAGGGGTACATACACAAGACTTTCCCGAACACAGTAGAGAGGTTCCATTCTCAGTCTGACAGTTTCTGTGCTATTGAGGAGGATAAAAGTCTCATGGAAGGAGAACATCAAGCTGGAGCAAAGAGAAATTATTCCATAGTTGGGATCCTCCTTCCAGATGATGTCAAGATATCCTCTCGCACTGAGGAAGAGACACCAATGGAGGATTCAATTATTAGAAATATAGATAGTTGGGTTTGTGATGACTGGGAGAATCGCATGGGGAATTGCCTGCCTGGTGTGAAGGTTGAGGACCTCTTGAGATATCTAGACAGATTTATGTGCAGTGCTAGGGAGGAGCTAGTGATTGTGGTACATGTAGGTACCAATGACATAAGGAAAGGTAGGAGAGAGGTCCTGGAGACTAAATTTATGCAGCTAGGAAAGAGATTAAAGCCCAGGACCTTTGTGATAGCATTTTCTTAAATGCTTCCAGTTCCATGCACAGGGCCAGTTAGGCAGAACTGCAGGTCTCAATGCATGGATGAGATGATGGTGTTCAGAGGAGGGATTTATTAAGAATGGGGGAACCTTTTGGGATAGGAAGATCCTGTGCAGGAAGGATGGGCTCCACTTAAGTGAAAACAGAACCAGATTGCTGGCATGTAAAATTAAAAAGGTCATAGAGGCATTTTTAAACTAAGGGTTGGGGGAAAGCAGATAGGTACAGTGGAGCATATAGTTTGGACAGACACATCCCTCAGGGGTGGATTTATTAAAGGGAACACTCTATCCTAGTTAAGAGGAGAGGATAGAGGTTGATAAAGTACAGGTAGGAACTGTACTTAAATCAGTCAAACAAAAAAGAGACCCATTCAATTACATCACATGAAGACAGACAGCTAAATATTGACAATTTTTATAAGTACTTGTATACAAATGCAAGAAATCTAAATACTAAGCTGGGTAGACTTGAGTGCCTGGTATCAGATGAGTATATTGATATAATAGGCATTACAGAAACTTGGTGAAAAGATGGCAATCAATGGGACATTGTAATACAAGCGTACAAAATACAAAGGAATGACAGAGTAGGTTACACTGATGGTGAGGGGCACTATATGTGAAAGAAAGCATTGAACTGTCCCTAAACCTCTGACTGCTAGAAGCTGGGACTGTATGACAGGGAATGGATCACCAGATAAATTGCCTTGTTCTGTTTACTCCTTCTGAAGCATCTGGCATTGGCCACTGTCGGAAGACAGGATATTGGGCTAGATGGCCCACTGGTTTGACCCAGTATGGCTGTTCTTATGTTCCGGTTTTCAGAAGTGCTGAGCAACCATAATTGTAACTGAAGTCAGTGAGGGCAGTAGATACTCATCACCTCTGACAGTCTAGCTAGGATATGTCTCAAGCTGGAAACCCAAAGACTGAGACACCTAAAATCTTTGCTTGCTGTTAAAAACCCAAGCCCAACTTTATAGCCTATCTATTAAAATACAAGTAATGAGCCATGTCCAGGAACAATATTCCATATGAATAGCATCCATGGGTATGTCGGGGGTGGGGAGATTCCACTAAAATACAAAGGCTAATCTGGGGGTGAATTGATCAGTTTATGCATATCAAAGCATTGATGCATGAGTCACTGGCACATGGTGACTAATATTTTACATCAGAGTAATAGAGTGTTCTCACAGCTATTCAAACCTCTGAATAATGCTGAAAGAAATGTTCCTGTTTGAAATCAATCATTTTCCCTGTCTGCAACATGAATAACAAAGATAGTGGCTAATAGACACTACAGTGATGGGTGCCCTAAATATACCTAATAAAACTGATAGGCAAATAAAATGGTGCAAATACTATTAGGGAAGGGTCTTGATATAAGGCTGCTTAGAAAACCAGCATAAAGTATTTTGCTGCATGCATATTTTCTTGTAACTGATCTCTGTGCTGGAGGTCAGTGGCCAGCTGGCGCACTTACTGTTCTTGCTTAGAATTCAAGCCAATTGTTCATTTTTATGTTAATATTACCTTGGAGATCGGGGCTGGTAAATATATTCAATTCTTAAATTAACAACTTATGAGGATTTGAATTAAAACACAAGGTGAGTATATGAGCTTTCATTCTGAACCCACATGGTTAACTACAACAGGTATCAGCAGCAGGAATCATTTGTTTTCATATTTGTAGTAACCTCCTAATTGGCTATGACATAGAACAGCCTTTTGATCTGGACCATGTTCTACTAATTATTTAATCTTTGACAACAGAAAAACATGCTTCAGCACATATCCTAGGTAAGGATGTAGTACGAGATTTCTCCTGAGGCCTAGTGTAAGTACCGTAGCCTGTAGCTTGTACAAACAAACAAACAAACAAACAAAAAACCCTGTTTAAAATATACTTTGCTTTTTCCTCCCTGCATTTACTAGAGATGGCTCTGAGTCAAAACCCCAGACCTGAACACTCCTGAACTTTGGGGACAGTCGAAATCTTAAGTTGGATCAAATTCTGGATTCATGTCTGAATTTTGTCACTTGGTCTGTTCTGTGTAATTGGCAGAATTCATGACCTTGATTCTAAATTCCTCCTTTCCTGGTTGAATTCTGGATATGAATCTAAATGTTTGTAAATTGGGGTCATCTCTATAAATTACTTTTTATTAAAATTGTGTGTGAAGTTAGTGAGGGGTGACGAGCACTGAGTGGGCAAGCACTATGCAAAGTTCTCCAATCACTGTAGCAACTCTGGTCTTGGGCCTTTCATAAACAAAGCTGTGTGAAACTACTTATTTATTCAGCCTATCTCACCCTCTATGATAATTTTTAAATTTTTACTGTTTTCCATACACAAGGAGAACCCATATACTTTCAGTATGAATGATTACAGAAACAGCAACAAGAAAGAATGAAAGTAAAGGCTCAGTGAGAGAGCAGAGGGCGTGAGTCTCTGTTACATGCTGCTACAATTTAGAACAAACTGGCTGTTTCTGCAAACAGAACGTTTGAAGGTGAAGGTAAAGAACAGAGGGCTAGAAATGTGAAGGTACAGACAACAAAGGAATCATGGTGTTATAGAGATACTTACACAATATTTATTTTATACAGCTTCAGCAGGGACTGGCAACTGTGCCAAATTATGTGGTGCTTTTTGCTATGGATAAATGAAAATTAAGAACAGGCCAGCAATTTCATTAACCTAAGTCTCCAAATAGAAAAAACAGGACTGTAAAGAGTAGCTCAGTGCTGGCTCACTGAGCTGCCTCGCCCTCTATCAGTTCACTTCTATCAGAATAGTTGGGGTTCCTTGTGTAAAAAACTTTTGAATGGTTTTCTCTTAAAGCACACATATGCAAAGCCATGTTCTGATTATATACACTTTATGTTGCTACATCCTGTCTTCTGAAGTATGGATCTGATTCTGAACATCCTCCCACATAGCAGTAGCCAAGATCAACATACACATTGGATGAACATGTACCCAAACCAAAACACTCTCATAGAAATCTCACCCTAAAGTTTAAGGATGCTTTGCTCTAGAATTAAATATATTTTGGAATTTCATGATTCAGGCTGATAAAAGGCCTGACCCAGAATACTGAATCTGAACACTCAAAAAACTTTTGCCAAAATTCCAGATTTGGATCTAAATCTGAATCTGAACTCCATGGCTGATTGCATCTCTATTATTATATTCATGGATGCACCCAGTTTTCCCTTATGAAGGCAAAGGACACTGTTACACCTTGGATGTTTTCTTTGGCTGCAGACAGGAGTTGTTTAGTCCCAGCAAGTTGGTATAGTCAGAAAGGCATACATTTGGTAAAGAATTCTTAGTACCTATCTATTAGAGTGCCCACTGCTTGACACACACATTCGCCCCAGCTTTTACGTAAGGAAAGATACTGTACAGTATGTACTGAACAAAAATACTAACCAATCTCCTTGTAGGTTTTATATGTATATATACAGAGAGAGAGTGTGAGCACAGTTCAGCACTGTTCCTCTTCTTGTGGTTCTCAGTTCATGTAGTGCTAGGGAGCTAAACTTTTTCACTGTAATTGGAATATAATTCCAGCCATGGCTGAACTTAAACTAGTTGCTGGGTTATTTAAAAAGCATTTATTTTTAATAGAAGGTTTTCTCCTAATATTTCTGGTAGTTGCTGAGGGGTTTGGTCCTCCCATGAGCAGCTACAAATACATAGAGGGGGAAACACACTGTAAATTAGTCTCTGCTAACTCCTCCTAATGGGCCCACGTGTCTATAGAAATGTCCTCATTGACTACACTGCAGCCCTGAAGTCCAAAAGTCAATCACTGTCCTACTATATGATTGTTATTTATTCCCCACAGAATACAGCTGCGTTTCATTCTCCATACATGTATTTTACAAACAGGAAGTTTGCACACATAGCCCCCACATGTTGTAATTTATTTATTTTATGGCAACCCCAAATGTGCTAGATGCTTGGGCTCTACACAGGATGAAACAACTCTGCTGGTGTGGATCTGATTGCAGGATCAGATCCTAAATTACATAGGAGTGATCACACTCACAGATAATCCTAAATTAGCTCACACTTCTGGGAACTATTTTACAGGAGCAGTGGCAAAAGCAGCTAATTGCTCTGCCAAACATAATTTCCTGTGCATTGCACACATGAGTTATTCTGTACCCTCACTCATAAATATATGTATAAATGTGCAAGATTATAATGTTAAAGATTAAAGAGATGTATTTTCTTAGAACTCTGCTAGTATCCAATGACACAAATCTGACAGGACATAAATCTAGGATTGCTAGAAACATGATTGCAACAGACCTTTTTTGAACATTTTAAAAGAGTAATATTTACATTAATTATTGAGATGCAATATTATATAATCCCTACGTTTTTAAGGCTCGTGATCCATAAACAGTCCTTTGCATGTTCTCAGCATAACCATCTGATGAAAATAACTTTATTTTAGCATTGTCCAGCATCATGATTTAAATGTCCTTTAATATTTGCTATTCCTGACTGTAGTCTGTTCTCAATTTCACCTTTCCGATCTAAACTTTACCGTTTCATAAGATTTAAAGTATTGTCCGTGGATGTAAAATAAAGACAGGAATGTAAAATATCAAATAGTATTAGACTGCAGAAAGTCTCCAGTTTCCAAAGTAAATCAATATTTGGGTTTGCTTTATTCTGAATCTTTTTGGTGGGGTTATGATTATGTAATACAAAGAAGCTGAGTGGGGTCTGGTTCAAGTTTTATCTTTTGTATTTCAGTTTTTGATGCTTTGTAGAGCCAAATTTAGGTAGGTGTCATTCCATACAAATCATGCTGCTTTTGGTCCAAAAGGTTTAAGGGAGAGAGAACTACACATACTAGCTCATTTCAGCACATCCCACTATTTAAACTCATATCCTATTCCCTTTGCTACACCCACACCAGAACTGTGCAACATTCAAAAGGCTGAGGCCCAGTTCTGGAAATGTTTAACACAATTTCACATTCCGTTGCTTGCTGTTTTGCTTTATAATTTTTATACCTCCAAATGTCACCTTATTTGCAATTTGGATGAAATGACGATTGTATTAAAATATACAAAAATGTGACTTTTCAAATGATTTTCGATAGAAAGTTTCATCTAATGCAATGCCCATTTTTCAATAAATCTATTTTCTTGTCCATGCTGGGCAAATACCAAATGCAGTGTTTGATGACTGGATAACTGTGTTATGTTGAGAGTGCTACAGATATTACACATGCTAACACTTCAGTGGCATGTTCTGAGGATTGGGCTAAACATTAGTGTAAGTGCAAATTGTACAGTTCACATTCATATTTGACTATTTTCCCACTCTCCTATAAGTCTTGAAATTTTCTTGGCATCTCTTAGTAGGCCTCCTGCACCTAGCAAGATAGGCTCCTTGATACCTTAATGGAAAAGACAAGAAGATAGTCCAGTCAATGTTAAGAAAAGGGGCAAACATTTTAGAAGTCCTAATAATAGTCTACTTAAGATGTCACGCTTGATTTATGCTATATTAGCCCATATAAAGTGAATGGGCTCTCTTCTGAGACACTCTATGTTTTATAGGCTTGGGCTCCAAGTGAATAACAATGAAGAACTGTAAAAGGAGCTCAATCTTTGAATCCCAAGATGCGGGAAAGAAAACTGGCTTCACGGTATTTCTTTTTCTCTCTTGATCAGCTTAGAGCTCATGAAAGGTGGCTGAATTGACAGCCCAGGAGACCTAATTCCTCTGTTAATCCACAAAACAGGTACAGCATGGATGGTGGTTTTGGAAATTTCCCCACACTGCCAGTGTGCCTCAGGCCTGTTCTAGAAAGACCACCTTCAGGGCTGAGAGGATAGTTCAGTTTCCAAGCCCATTCAGTTTTTGTTCCATGTTCATTGCCAACAAGGACACCAATTAGTGCATGACATGAGCATTCCAAACAAATAGAAGGAGAAACAACAGAATAGAGAGAGAGATGTGTTTGCTACTGGAATTGTGTTTTGACATTTATTTTGGACTTCATCAAGGCCTACAATCTTTTGCATTAATTTGAGAAAAAATAAAAAGTCTCATTACCATTGGATGTGATGATGGAGGAAATGGGCTGGAAAAAACTTGAGTCTTTGCTGCTCCTTATTTTGCATTTACAAAGAGTAGGACACATTCTTTACTGCTGTGCCATTCAGCTATTATGTTTAACAATCTAATTAGAAAGGCTGTGTAGCTTTCCTCCATTATAAAAGCAAAGACAGTGCACACAAGCAAAACCAATTAGACAGCTGTAGTTTACAAAGCTGTACTGCCCTCCAGTCAGTTTCTAATGAACCTCCAGTAGATGGCTCTTAGCCACAAACAGGACTGGATTACAGTGGCAACACGTGCAATCCTTCCTGCTCTCAGGTGCTAATGTAGTTTCATGCTAGCAGGCTGGTGCAAGTTGTTACTTCAGGTTGTCCTTAGTTTCTGCAGTCATGATGGCTTCCAACTGCAGCACACCAAAGTAGTATGCCATGCTGTGCTGCCCTGGATGATAATGCATGTCCACACTGGAGGTCAAAATCACGCTAACAGGTGGCAATAAATCAAAAAACATTGCTTTCACTTTTATGAATGTTACTTTCTGCACACCAGGGACTTATTTAACTTAAAACAGACACAAAACTATACATTAGGCTGCATACTTGCCATACTTTTGTTTTGCCCCACGTATGGCTTAAATTAAGGCAGACTATATTGAGCAGATTGCTTATTGCAAGTTAGTCATCTGTTCAGTGTTTCGTACGTCCCACAAGGCAGTTGTGATTATTCACAAGTCTGTTAATTAAAAAGAAAACTAATAAGGAAACTACTCAGTGTGTTGATGAACCATTCAGCCACTTCAAAACAAAGGAAAACATTAAAACAAAGCATTCCATCTTTTCAATAATCTGATAACAACTCTATGTTTGAACTGAACTTTATAGGACTTGTGAAAAACAAACTCCTGTCATCGCTGTATTTAAATGAGGACTTTCATGTGCAAGATTCAGAGTACCTCTGTCTGAGCTAGAAGAGTTTAGATCATGTCAATATTTCCATTAAAAAAATTCTATTTTCAGTGGGTTATGAGTCATTAATAAAAATTCACTCCAGGCTAAAATTTTGCATTACCCTGACAGAAAATATTTGGGTCAGAGTGGAGGAGGTTTTGAATAAATTGATATAAATTTTTAGATTAAAAATACTTGTGCAAAATATATATTCAACTGAGTATTAACAACACTATTATTGTTCCTGTTATTAATATTATTTAGCACCTAAAATATGCTGTCACATATTTTCTTACCATTTTCTATCTTTTTTCTACTAGGGAATAGTAAATAAACATGAAAAGTGTTTTCCCCCCACTTTCACACAATTTTAAAACTTTTCTCCCCTTTTTTTGAGTGCAAAACCACATGGTCAGATTGAATATAGACCTTGCTATAAACTTTTTTAAACTTCACCTAGGCAGATAGGAGCAGTGTAAGTTGACGTTTGCCAATAGATATTCCTAAATACAGCTAAAAATAAACAAAACATGTAAAGACTTCTGATGAAGATTATGAAAAAAGTCTAACATATGATATTAAAAAATGATTCTTCGCTGTGAAAAATATGGATTCAAATTTTCAAAACTAAAATCTATACCACCAATCCTTTACGCTGAGGCAATCTGGTTTTTCAAAGAAAGGAAGATAGTACTTTGGTGTGTGTGGCTGGAAGAGGGTTTTTAAAGGCGTATCCCTAGGTTTATAATGGTCATTTATTGATATTGTCAGAAGTAAAAGAGGTAAAAGCACAAAATGGGAAAACAATTTCATGAATAATAAATGTCATAATAAATTTGTTAGTCTCTAAGATGCCACAAGTACTCCTTTTCTTTTTGCGAATACAGACTAACACGGCTGCTACTCTGAAACCCGTGAATAATTTTGAAGGTTATTTCCATTTTGCCCATTTCATATTGTGCAAATGATGCCTCTTAACATAGACTGGTATTCTACCATACGACACTTGCATTAAACCATCTTCATACTGTCTTATAGCATGAAATTGTGCTTTCTTGCTGCTGATGGTTTCAAAGGTCCTCTTGAGGGTGAAGGATATCATGTCAAGAGAAAGAGAGAAACCCACCTTCTCTTTCCATTACTGTCCTTTGATAAAGAGTGTCTGCTGATTCAGCCCTCCCAAAAGCATGGGATCTTGTCGCACATGGCTAGAATCCACTCTCTGTTCTTTTCTAAAGACAAAAGCATGTGTTGTCTTTAAATGTGTGCTTATTAACTGCTTACTATATGCTTAGCACTGGTACCTTGGGCATAAGTTGATGGATGACCTCTCACCCTGGGTCTAGAAGACTGAAATTCCTAAATTGCTTCACATATTGGCATGAAGGGACCCACCCTATGTGTTGAGGTTCAGTGGATGCTATTTCATGGAGGAAAGAAGTATGCAGAGAAAGACAATTCTTTTAAACTTATACAGGAATTGGCAATAGCCAACATGTCAGCAGTTCTTGACTTTCTTTTAAAATTCATTTATTAAAATGCTCTGGGTATTGATTCAATTTTCTTTTCACCATATTTTTTTAAATTTGGGGGCCTGCAAGCATCTTGATAAATGGCCTGAAAAGTTGTATAGTTTCAGTTTCACTTCTTTAAGCATTTGTTGAATGCTTTTTTTTTTTAATCTTCTTGAAGAAGAACAAATCCTGAAGTGCAGGGCAAAGCAGACCTGAGGCTTTGTCTACACTTGGAGCTGAGGGTGTCATTCCCAGTTTGAATAGACAGACTCATATTAGTGCACTAAAAATAGTGGTGTAGCTGCAGTATCATGGGCAGCGGTGGGAAGGACTAGCTACCCCAGGTACAAACCATTTTGTATCCTGTGTGTATGTACTCTGGGCAGCCAGCCCATGCCTCTGCCAAGGCTGCTGTGGCTACACCACTATTTTTTATCATGCCATCTTCATGAGAGCTAGCATGGGTATGTCAATGTGAGCTGGGAATCACATACTCAGCTCCAAGTGTAGATGTAGCCAAAAACTGAAATTTGGAAGGCAATCTTCCCTCACAATCACTTAACCATATGCTCATGCCATCCTTCAATATGTGACTAAGGGTCAGATTGTGGCCAAGGCCTATGTAGTCACACTGGGATTAAAGGGAGAATAAGACACCCTACCACCCCACATACAGCCCCTGCAGCTTCCCTTCATGAAAACATAAGCATTGCCATACTGCACCAGACAAAAGGTCAATCTAGTTCAGTATCCTGTCTCTGACAGTAGCTAGTACATGATATTTCAGAGGATAGTGTAAATACCCTGCAGCAGGCACATGTAGAATAATCCACTCTTTTCCCCCACACAGGTTTCATTCCGATCATTAATAGTTAGAGATTACTGATGCGCAAGGCTTAATATCCCTTCCAAAAATGTTATTGTCGTTAATTATGAAAACTCTGGAGAGTCTTTTTATCCAAACACATATCCAATTCCTCCTTGAATCTCTTAAGCTTTTTTGCCTCAGTGATTTCCGGCAGCAACAAGCTCCATTTTTAATTACGTCAAGTGGAAAAGTATTTCCTTTGATCAGTTCTTAGTTATGTCATTTTAGCTTTCTGTTTTTATACATTCGAAGGTTACCTTCCATTCTACCTACACACACACACACACACACACACACACACACACACACACACACATATTGTTGCTTTAAAAGATCATCAATGTGAAAGATCACTTGAAAACCTTCATGATTTTAACCAAAGTGGAGAAACTGATACAAAAATATAAGATAAATTAAACAACAAAAAACTTGCATGACAGTCTTAAGCTGGCTTGGTATAGATTGCTTCAAAGGATTCAGTTGCTTACCACTGAGGCTAAAAGTATGTGTCAAAACTATTTCAGATGGGGATCAATTTTAATGAATGTGACCTCAAACTTTCCAAGGTGTTTAGGTCTGGGAACACTTACAGTACATCTGTTATTATTTTGGTTCAGCTGAGTTTTTTTTTTATACAGCAACATTTCAAGAGAGCTTTTTTTAAAGAGACTAGGAACAAAAGCACCAGTTGCGATACCGTGTTTACATTTTCTGCAATTATTTGTTTATTTATATATTACTTTTTTTTTTATAGATTCAGTCATTAGAAATCTAGAACTATGGTAATACAACACCAAAAGTCAATATTGGATGCCTTTCTAAAAGACAAGCTCTAAGATCAACCAGAAATTATGGGTTGAGTCAGGAATCACTGGATGAAGTTCTATAGACTGTGTTACACAGTAATTGAGACTAGCTGATCACGGTGGGCCCCTTCTGCCCTTAAAATATAGGTGTTAGACCCACAATAAGGGTCTCCCTATGGGATGGGGAGCAGACAGATACCAGACACAGTGTTAGTATATAATACTCTAAATGCTCTTTATTGATTATAAAAAAAAATCTTACTCACTCTACATTCACACCTCTCCAAAGGTCACAATGGTCCCGATGGCCAGTCAAGATTCCTTCTGATCATAAGCTCATAAGATGTGAGAAGCCAGTGAAAACCACATCTATATCCACATGGGGCTCTGGATCAATAAACGACTCCGATTTGCAGAAATCATAGGCAACCATTTATAGTCCATTCTGTCATGTCATCAGTTTTTTGCCTTTGTTTACTAGGCCTTCTACCCGCACAATTCCAAAGAGAGAATACTGGGTGGGTGTCCATGATCCAATGCATTTCCTCCAATTCTTATACAATTTTATATCAATCCAGCTGCTGTTGTTTCCTTTTCTGCTGATTCTCCGTATTTTTCTCAGAACATAAGATTGTTTTTGCACAAATAGTTCTAAAAGATCTTGACATTAAGTTCTTGCTTCAGTTGCCAACTTGCAATACATGTATTCATGTCAAGCATGCGTCTTTCATACCAGACCTCAATGACCTATAACATATTACATGGATATATGAAACAATATCTATATCTATATCTATATATCTCCCAACATTACCCCCTCTTGATACATGATTAATGCCATTAATTATTGTATCACTTTATAATTTCACAAGCAATTAAATTTTATATGTCACCTGCTCCAAAACTTCTTGTTACTTTCTTATTCGGCAATATAAACGCAGCATAATAAAGGTTAACAAAATCATTAATGCAAATAATATGACAATGGGATGTAACATTACATTTAGAAAAGCTGTGACACTGAGACACTAGCCTTTAAAAACATCATACCAATGAGAAATGGCCAATTCTTCTTCTTTCCCCAATTTTAATATTTGACCATTGTGGATCAAAATGTTTATTTTTCCCATCTGAGCAGACTTAGATACATATTTTGCATATTGCCTGGTTTTTTTCACTTTGATCAGTCAATTTTCCCCATTGTTCCCAATGTATCCCCAAATCAAAGGCCCAGTCCACATCTTTTGGTTCCCAAACAATTTCCTTTTTTAAAAATAGAGGACCTCGGTAAATAATTCCATTAATAATGTTACATTACATTTACATGACTCAATTAGGCCTTTTTCTGTCATACTTCCCCAAAATACATGTTTTTCAGGGGTTACCACAGAAATACACCTGTTGCCTAAATCAAACACTCTTGTGCCATTAGAGATTAAATATTGCATGGTGCATTGTCCACTTGAATGGTTCAAATGACATCCCTCTAGGGACCAAGTTAGTTGTGGGCACACCCATTTATTTTGTCCCCACTCTTCACAATGTTTTGTTAATTCTACTAATCTATAATCCCCTTCTTCCTGAATGAAGTGTATCCCAGTTATTTCTATTTGCCATAACTCTTCATTAATAATTTTTGGCAACACCCAGGCAATTGCTGCTTTTCTTTGCTTCCCTGTGTTGTGGAACTGCATTTGAGAAGGAAATAGGGATCAAGCCACTCTCCCCTCAGAGTGGCTTGATCCCAATTAAACTTCATATATTTCTTCCATCCTGCAATTTGTTGATTCCATATATGAGGATCTTTGAACCACTCAAAAGGCCATTGCCCATTACTTAACAGATTAACCATTCTCTCTAGGTATTGTATTCCATAATTTGTATCTGCCCACATCGTATTGCTAGTACAGTTTTATTGTCAATCTCAGACACACCAAATAGATTTACATTTAGAGACGATTTCATGGCTTGGGCTTGTTTCAACTGGAGTTCCACACTTCTTATTCCTTGTTCCAATAATGCATCAAAATTTTGTGTTACATATGTCTGTATAGCCCCAAAATCTTACCCAAAGATGACATTTTCCCTTGTAATGTCTCAATATCAAATGAGTTTAAAACTCCAGCTCTAGCACCAATACTACCTACAATATATTCCCCCCATACCTCTCTTATGTTGTATAGTCCTGTCTCCCCATTGTTGTTGCCATGCTTGTAATAGAGGCAAGGCATATGGCATACACTCTGGATGTTGTGCACTTATGTTTACTTGCACTCCTTCCAACTAGATAGTTTGATCCACAATAGTTGGGGCTTCAATTACTTCTCCCCTCCTGTATGGGTGCTCGTCTGCCATGATTCTTGGTGCAATCTTGTTTACTGGTATCTGATTAATAAACATAAAAACTGACCATATCCCCGAAAATATATTCCCCCATTAATTTTTCTAAAGCAACTCAATCTTATCATTATGGAATTATGGAAGGATTTGCCATTACACCATATTCCCATAACTTAAGAGCCATTGACTCATTCCATCCCACATGAGTATTAGCCAATTCTTGTTCATTAATCACATCTGGGGTGACTACATCAAGTCCCAAACTCCAAAAGGTATAGTTCAGAGTACTCATATTCAGATTGTTCTCATCATAACTAAATCTAAACATTAGGTGACCTTCCCCCCTTAGTATGTACAATACCTCCATTGCTCTTCCAAATTTTTTGGCTTTAGATATTCCCATGTCACATTTTTTGCCATCTTCCCACCATATTTCAAATTTTACCTCAAAAGGTTTTTCTTTACATCTGGTTTTGTTTGGTCCTGTTTTTCCCATTCTGTCCCATGAATAGTCAAATGTATTATTCTCTTTGATCCATATCTCCATCCTAGAGGTGCTCCCATATGTATATCCTTGTACCCCTAAATTTCCCCAAATATTAAAAAAACATAAAAGCCAAAAAACATATTTCCACCCTTTTGAATTATGAGGATCCTCAATATCGAAGCCAAGGTCATTATTCCGTAAGAATAATGTCCTATACTTCTGGCCATATTATTCTAAATACTTCTATCTTCGCTCAAGCTCTGGTATTTTTTTTTCTTCCTAAAATATAATGCACACAACACAATTCTTCTACTAAGCACAAAATGCAAAGCAAAGCAAGCATAAGCAATAAACCAGTTACAAAAATTGTAGCACTGTATCCACGCTCCAAATCCAAGGCCCGTACCGGATAATCTCTGGTGCAATTGGGCATTCCTTTCCTTCTGTAAGATAAACTAAAAGAAAAAGAAAGGAATATTATTTAATCTTTAGGCCATAACTTTAATTGTGATGTGTGGACCCACTTTCCCTTTCCCCCCTTGTTAATCTAAACTACAGTAGGTGAAATTTTATTCATGATGGAAAATGGTCCAACCCATTTAGACTCCAGGACATGATTTTTCTATATTAATTTCAAATACATTACTCTATCTCCAATTTTCCATAATTTACTGTCCTGAGCCACACAAGAATCTGCATAGTCTCTTGCTTTTTCAATGGCATCAGTCAGTTTAAATTTCATTTTCTTAAGTTCTATTGGTAACTCCCTTACCCATTGGGCAACTGATACTTCCTGCTCCTCTTCTTTCTTCTTCTGGGTACAATAAAAGGTTTCACTATCTCACAGGCCTTCCAAGAGAATTTGATAAGGCTGGTAGCCAGTACCCGATTGGTCACTACTTCGGATGGCCGCCAACACCATTGGCAATTTATCATCCCAGTCTTTGCCAGTTTCTTGCACTACTTTGTGTAGAGCTTATTTAATAGTTTGATTAATCCTGTCTACTGTCCCTGACAATTGAGGATGATAGGGCAGATGTAGTTGTTGCTTTATTTCTAAAGCTTTTAATAAACTTTTAATTACTCCTCCTACAAAATGTGGCCCATTATCTGAATCAATTACTTTTGGAGTTCCAGATCTACTAAACACTACTTCCCACAACTTTTTGGCAGTGGTCTCTGCAGTATGATTTCTGGTGGGAATCGCCTCCACCCATCCAGAAAAGGAATCTACTATCACTAATAAATACTGATTCCCCCTTTGGGTCTTAGGCAATTTATCAATATAATCATGGAATATTCTACTCCATGGCCCCCCAATTCTTTGGTGCAATAAGGGTCCCAAAATCGGTGGTCTAGTCCCATCTGCTGCACACCTTATGAATTTTTTAACAAAGTTTTCTACATCCTCTCGCACCTTAGGCCATATTCCAATTTGTTTTACCTTAAAAAGAGTATTCTCTATTCCTTGGTGGGCCATAGAGTGAAACAAGTTAATAATCTCTTCTCTTTGAAGTTGTCAGGTACCCACTTTACCTCTCCTGTTTTCTTACTCACTGCATAGCCACCCTGTACATTCCAATTTCCCCATCTTTCCTCAAGTTTAACATCCTGTTTTATGGCTTGAGCTCTGGTAACTACCATAATTCCCAAGGGTTCCTTTGCTGCTAATTTAGCTAAAGCATCTGGTTTATCATTCCAATATTTTTCATTCCCTTCTCTCTTTTGATGATCTTTAATATGTCTTACTCTTCATTTTCCTGGATGTTTTTTCAACCAATCATAGATAGATTTCCAATTCTCCTTTTGGACCAAATTTTTTCCCTCAGCTGTTTCCCAGTGATTCTTTTTCCAAATCCCAATTCAGTATAACAGTCCTTGTACCACAAAGTCTGAATCCATATAGACATAAAGACAGTCTGCAATATTATTTTTCTGTTTAAGCAGATCACTAAGAGTTCAGACCTCTGCTCCCTGAGCTGAAGTCATACTCATAGAACCAGAAGTAGTTTCCCCATCAATTCGTACAGCAGCATATCCTGTATATTGCTTGCCCCTCTCATTGTATAAACTACCAACTGTAAACCAAACCTCTTTTTCTCTAAGGTTTAACACTTTATCTATCGGGGGTGCTTCTTCAACTAACTTTGGTTCGGTTTCTGGAAGTGGGCATTCATGCCCCTCTCCTTCCATCAGGAGGGCATATGGTAACATCATTGCTTGTTTGTTATTCTCATAAGTAACATCTCTGCTAGGTCCATTGGGCCATCCTGGTATTCGATACTTCTTTCCCCTGATAAAATATACTTCCGGGAACAGTGAGGTGTTTGTATTATAATATTGGCTGTGCCAGTAGTCAAAGCAAAAGCTTCAATGGCCCACACAGCAGCTAAACCTTCTCTTTCACAGATCCCAAACTGCTGCGCCATAGGGGTTAATCTTCTAGACTCGTATGCTACTGGTATTAACTTCCTGTCAATTTCCTGCATTAGTACTGCTGCTAGACCCTGTTGGGTTGCTGCAATTTAATCACCAATGACTTGTTTATCTCTGGGAATTTCAATGCCGGGGCTTGTATCAAGGCTTCTTTTAAATTACAGAAAACTTTTTCTTGTTTGGGCCCCCACTCCCATTCTACTTTCTTTTTCAATAAATGACACAACGGTCCAGTTACAATGGCAAAATTCCAGATGTGTTTCCTTAAATAGTTAAACCCTCCTAACATCACCCTCAACGCATGAGAATCCTCTGGCCTTGTTAAATTCATTAATGGTTTCATCTTTTGTTGATTACCTGAATTCCTTGTTCCCCTAGGGTCACCCCCAAATAGTCCACTCCCCTCTGCACTATTTGAGCTTTCTCTTGATTAGCCTTGAAAACCGTTTCCTGGATGAGTCTCAAGACTTTTTTAGTCAGCTCAGTCACTTCCCCTTCAGTGTCCCATTAACTAATATGTTGTCTATATATGAGGTGACATTCTCCCGATCCCCTTTGGATAATTGATCCAGCATTCACACCACATGTTGGTTTGCAATAGCCGGAGCACACTATAGGCCCTGGGGAATTCTTTTAAGTAAGCACTGTTGTCCCTTAAAAGTAAATGCAAAGCAGGCCCAAGAATCAGGATGCAATGGGATGGCGAAAAAACAATTTGCCAAATCTATGACAGAGAACCATTTGGGGCCCCCTGTATTTTTGCCATCACTTGAGGTAGATCTGCTACTATTGGTGCTATGGGAGGGTAGCTTTATTAATTTGTCTAAAATCCACTGTCAATCTCCAGTCTCTTGAGGCTTTTAATACGGGCCAAATTGGGCTATTGTATGCGGAATTCCCCTTCTCAATCACTCCCTGTTGTTTTAATGATTCAAATATTTTCTCAATTCCTGCCTCTGCTTGCACAGGATATTTATATTGTCTCTGTGGTGGCACTTTGTCCCCCACGATTTTAACACATGCTTTGATTTTACCACATTCTGCTTTATTCTTAATCCATACATCGGGAAACTCCTTTACCCACACAACCTATTGATTCAGTATAATCTTCTGCACTGCTTCTGCAGCATATATTCTTCAAATGTACCCTGCTGCAGGACACTTTCCATCCAGCCGGGCACATGCCACAGAATTCCATTAGTTAAATCCAAAACTAACCAATTCCTCTTAAAAAAAGGAGTCCTTAATATTACTGGCTCAGCCACCTGATCTATCTGAAACGTTTGTTCTTTACAACAAAAATCCCCCACTCTCTCTCTGGGTATAGCTATTTCTACTGAATGATACATTTTTCCTGTCACTCCTTCTCCAATAAAGGAGGCTGCTGTAACGATCTCTGACACATATTGAGTCAAATCACAACTTCTATTTACAATATTTACACCAGACTCACTATCCAACAAGGCATCTTTGGGTCCATTATTTCCCACAATGACAGTTGTCCTAGGCTTCCCATTTGAATCCCATCTTAATCTAGTTACCATCTCTCATTCCTGAGGACTCATTTCCAGTGAGAGCAACTTGTCATCGGGGCTTCCCTATAGAACAGGTTTCTCTGAACCCTCATCTTGCGTAGCTGCCATCTAGTGCTCTAGTGCATCCGTAACAGTTAACCCCTCATCCTGGGCTGCTTGGTTCACCAGATTAGTAGGCATCGCTAATAAATTTTGTCCAATCCTTCAAACACATCATTCCAAAATTCCCTCTGATTCAAATCAACTGCCAACAAAGAATCAGCTGTGACATGTCTGGCAACTTCCGCCCTGGGATTAGTCACCGGTTGTATTTCTCCAGCCAATAATCCCAATGTTATTCTCTTTAACAGGTAATCCCTGGGTGAATCTCCAGGTTTTGTGTAATCTTCACTGGATAACACCTTCATCGGTCTTTGACCTATCTCTTTCCCTAACAGCATAATAAATTGTGGTATCAGTTGGTGTGCTTCTGGCTGCCTGTCCAAAGCATTTTTCACTTGATCTACTGCCTGTCTAAACTCTCCAGTGGTAGCTGCCCTGATTAACCTATAAGATTCACTCATATTTAAAGTCTCTGTTCCTCCTAACTCTGCTCACTGTACTAGCCATGTAGCTAAATTTTTCATATTCATTGGGCCTAATGACTTTACCATCAACTGAAAGTCTGACGAACACACAGGAATTATTTGTGTCTGCTCTGACTGTATCTCCCCTGCTGCATCTGTAATGGCTGATCTCTATTCTATCAGTGCTACAGACTTTTCTGGCTTAGGCTCTCCTGGACAGTTTCTTATTTCTTCCCTCAATTTAGTATAAAGCACCTCTCGAGGTTGGTCAAAATCCCCTTTCTCTTGACCCCCTCACAGATCCTCTCCATACCAAATATCATTGGAATCCAAATCCAAATCACTTTCTTTGTGACACACAGCTGCAATTTGCAGCTCCTGTATTTTCACTTGCTTTTTCAATGCTGCTATAGTTTTCTGACACCAACTATGAGAAACGCTTGCGATCTCCTCTTCCTTTTCCTTAGTCAAATCTCGAATTAACTGTTTCATTCCTATCACTTGATGGTCTAATTTATCTTTGTTTGTTTTAATCTTTTACCAATCCAGCACTCTTTTTTCCAATTTTCTATTTTGTTTCCCCATTTGTTCAAGCTGAGTTTGCATTGTCTGTGCCTGCCTCACTTCCCGCTCCAAATTTTCCTGGAAAGTTTTAAAATTTTCTTGCAACGTTTGTAACTCTGCACAGACTTCCCCCTTACATGCAATTGTCTGTTTTACAGATTGCCACAACAGCCATACTATGGCTGTTTGCTTTTTACTGGCATTAGGCTTTTTCAACTGTACATATCTTGTTTCAGTTGCCAACTTGCAATGCATGTATTCATGTCAAGCATGCTTCATTCATACCAGGCCTCAATGACCTATAATATGTTTTCTAAGGTATCAAATATTACATACGGTTCCACTGCACCTTCCATCCAAGGTCACGTCCCAGATGCAATAATTTCCTTCTCTAACAGAGAAGGGGCTTTAACTTTAATCCACTGTGCCTCTTCCACCACCCCTATACTTTTCTTTTTAAACAGTATTTTAAACATTATTACAACAACCCCATGTGATATCTCTCCACACGTTTTTTTCCTCTCACAAATTTCACAAATAAGGTGTCACTCTTATTAGTCTTAAATAAGGACTCCCCCAACACTGTAAGACCCTGTCTCGAAATCCGGCACTCCTTAATATCTCTTCCCGCTACACATTCTCCAACAGATTAGACCCGCAATAGAGGTCTCCCTATGGGATGGGGAGCAGGCAGATACCAGACATAATGTTAGTATATAATACTAAAAATGCTCTTTATTGATTACAAAAAAACCTTTACTTACTTCACATTCACACCCCAAACATATTATACCAGAGTCCAAAGGTCAAAATGGTCCCGTGGGCAGTCGAGATTCCTTCTGATCATAAGATGTGGGGAACTGGCGAAAACCAAATCTATATCCACACTGGGATCTGGAGCAATAAACAACTGCAATTTGTAGAAATCATAGGCAACCATTTATAGTCTACTCTGTCACGACATCAGTTCTTTGCCTTTGTTTACTAGGCCTTCTACCCACACAATTCCAAAGAGACAATCCTGGGCGCGCCGCCATGATCCAAGGTATGCCATTTCCTCCAATTCTTATACAATTTTATATCAGTACAGCTGCTGTTGTTTCCTTTTCTGCTGATTCTCCATATATTTCTTGGAACGTAACAAGATTGTTTTTGCACAAATAATTCTAATAGATCTTGACCTTAAGTTCTTGCTTCAGTTACCAACTTGCAATACATATTACATGGATATATGAATCATAATGTATATATATATATATCCCAACGTAGGAATCTATTAAAAGATGCTAGTGCCAGTGAAGCAGCTTTCAATGGGTTTCTTTTGATTGTAATTGTTGATAAATATGCTCTTCCTTCATTCATTGTATCCTGGAAAGTGCTATTATTAAGCAGTATGAAGTCATTTGGATTACTGTGTGCAGTACTGCTCTTTCCATCTGAAAAACGATACTTCAGAATTCAAGGGAGTTCAGAGAAGGGGAAGGAGAATGATTAGGAGCAAGGAAAAACTCTCATAGGAAGAGAGATTGAGAAGATTGGGATTGTTTACTGTAGAAAAAAGGCAAATAAGAGGATAATAAATGATGAATGGTCTAGAGAAGGTAGATTGGGAGCTTCTGTTCTCCCTGTCTTATAATACAAGCATAAGAGGATATTCAATTACACTGAAAGATGTCAGATGCAAAACTGCTAAAAGATAATACATTTTTCACACATCACTTACACTGTACAACTCATTGCCACAGGATATTGTTGCGACTAAGAATTTAGCAAGATTCAAAGAGGGACTGATTGTACATCTGTATGTACAATTAATGAAAACAGACAGAGTTATAATTGCCAATGCTATCAACAATTTGGAAGGGATATTAAACCTCATGAAAACTCCTATTGAATTAAATGGGGCCAGGATTTCACCCACTGTCTCAGTAAAGCTCTTCCCCGAATCAATGTCAAAACAAATACAAAAAATGTAACAATCCTGTAACACATACATTAACACACTCCTATAACCTGGAAGAGTTATAACCAGGGACAGACAAGACTATTTATTCTGGACTTTTTGCTTTGTAATTTTATTCAGGCTTAGATACTAAGGCAGGGATCAGCAACCTTTGGCACACGGCCTCCCAGGGTAAGCCCAGGCCAATGTGGGCTGCGGGAAGCAGCGTGGGCTGAAGGATGTGCTGGCCGCCGCTTCCCACAGCCCCCATTAGCCTGGGGCAGTGAACCAGGGCCAGTGGGAGCTGCGATCGGCCGAACCTGCAGATGCGGCAGGTAAACAAACTAGCCTGGCCCACCACGTGGCTTACCCTGGCAGGCTGCATGCCAAAGGTTGCTGATCCCTGTACTAAGGCAATAAGTACCTTATTAATAGATGTGATGATTGACAGAAAACAAGTTTTCTCAGGATTTCACCAGAGCAAGTTTACTGCTTCTGTACAGCAGATGATAATACCTAGCAGAGGTTCTGATTAAAAATGGTGAGGAAAATATTAGTAATTCCAGGTTGTCCCAAGAGACCAACATTTGGAAAAAGAAAAGGAGTACTTGTGGCACCTTAGAGACTAACAAATTTATTAGAGCATAAGCTTTCGTGAGCTACAGCTCACTTCATCGGATGCATTCACGAAAGCTTATGCTCTAATAAATTTGTTAGTCTCTAAGGTGCCACAAGTACTCCTTTTCTTTTTGCGAATACAGACTAACACGGCTGCTACTCTGAAACCAACATTTGGAAGTACATTCTATTACTTTCATGCCAAATACTGTTTTGTCATTTATTAAATTATTCCTCTCCTCCCTTGCTGTTTATTTCCTACAAAATATTTATAGATTTTATGTTACCCCACTAGTCATTGCTTAGTCAAGCTATCCACATTTAACTCTTTTAATCTTTCCTCATAAGTCAAGCTCTCTGGCCCAATGATTCATTTCCTAGATTCATTTCATTCATTTCTGTGGCAGAGCTCCCTAACAGCTACTTTGTTTCCTTTTCTGAGTTAGTGTAGGGAGAGACTGTGGCCTTGTCTATACTACCAAGTTTTGTTGCTAAAGCTACAGTTTATTCGACCCAAACAATGAGTGCATACATACTGTAAGGCGACTTTTATCTGGGAAAATGCCCAGTTTTGGCAACAAAATACATCCACCCTCCCGAGAGATTTATGTCTACATTTTTGTCGACAAAGTGCAAGTGTAGACACCATGCTTCATTTCGTCGCTTGAATTTGCCTCCAGGAGGTGTCTCACAATGTTCATCTGAACCGCTCTGGTCAGCAGTTTGAACTCTACTACCCTGTAGCCAGGTAAACAACTATCTGCCCCTCTCGCTTAGAAGCCCCGGGAATTTTTGAAATTCCATTTCCTGTTTGCTCGGTGTGGAGAGATCTCATCTCATCTTCCCAGGTGATCATGGTGGGTTATCGCAGCAAACACTCTCCCACTTGGATCACTGCAGAGCTGTTGGATCTGATCAGTATATGGGGAGAGGAGGCTGTGCAGTCCCAGCTGCACTTGAGCAGTGGGAATTGGGATATTGAGGGGCAGATTTCTCGAGGCTCATGCGAAAAAGGCTGTGATTGGGACACGCTGAGGTAGAGAGCGAAGGTAAAGGAGCTGAGGCAGGCATACCATAAGGTGAGGGAGGCAAACTGTCGCTCAGATGCTTCACCTAAGACCTGCCGGTTCTGTAAGGAGCTGGATGCTATCTTTGGTGGTGACCCCACCTCCATTGCCAAGAGCCCCATGGATTCTTCAGAGGGCACAGAGGCAGCGGAAAGAGGACCTAACCCAGAGGACGAAGTTATTGATAAAGAGGTGGAGTTAGATGAGGATGTGCAGCTCCCAGCGGGGTCGCCCGGTGGGGCAGGCAGCCAGGAACAGTTCTCCACTCCAGAGGTGTCTAGCCAGTCTCAGCAGTTGCTCTCCGGTGAGCAAAAAGCAGGAGATGAGACTCCTGGTAAGTGGCTGCACGGAGGTGGGTTCAGGGCATAGAAATGTGGGGGGCTAGCCGTGTATCTGTGAGCTGGACATTTCCCTTTATAGCTAATTAGTACAGTGGAACAGGGAGTTGATGCACGTTGAGATCTCCTGGGAATCCTCTAGAGAGATCTCCAAGAAAGTTTCCTGCAGGTACTCAGTAATCCTCTGCAGAAGGTTCTGTGGCAGAGCAGCTTTCTTCATTCCCCCATTGTAGGAAACTTTCCCGCACCATTCGGCAATCACTTGTGCAGGGACCAAAGTGACACATAGGTGAGCAGCATAGGAAGCAGGGCAGAAGCTACAAGCATGGAGTAGAGGTACCCTCATTTCTCTGCTTACCCTTATCAGTGAGATGTCTGCTAGAATTACCCCTGCCTGTGGAAAAGTGTGAGAGAATTTTAGAATTTGTTCCTTAGAATGCTGCACCATGGCCCTTGCAAAGAGTGTGTGCTTTTTTCCCCATGTGGAGTGTCCTCACCCTGCTAATGGTCAGCATACTTTGGGTGTTTGCAGAGATGTGTGCCTGGGTAGGGTCAGTGAGAAGATGATGGCAATGTTGCAAAAGGTGTATTTAACAGAAATGTTTCAATGCTGTGTGTGAATATAATCTTGCATTGTCCCCTGTGCTTCACCAGATGTGGCCTTCAGGAACATCCCACGCACCCTGGCTGAGAGTCTCCGCCAGATACGAAAGCTCCCAAGATGCAGCAAAGAAGATAAGTTCCAGGAGGTCCTGCAGAGCTCCAATGCAGAAAAAAGGGAACGAAAGGAGTGCTGGGAAGCCGAATGGCAGGACAGAAAAGAGAATTGTGTGCTTGTTAAGGACGCTACTGAGCGGATGATTAAAATAATGGAGGAGCAAATGCAGATGCTGAAATCCTTAATAATGCTGAAGACTGAGCAGATCAGTGCTCAGCCTCTACTGCAGCACATTCAGAACTCTTTTCCATGACCCCCTCCCCACCCAAAACTCCACCTGCACATTGCTTTCCACCTTCCAGGACTTCTAAGTTTCCCCTTCACTCCACCCCCTTGGACAACTTTTACAATGATAGCTGGACCTACACACAGCTGTGAAAGGATGCCCTTCCCTGGTTCCTCCTTTCCTGCCAAACATGTGTGTGTTTGTGCATGCGCTGTTACTTGTGCAATAAAAGAAAACTTTATAATGGTAAATCATCTTCATTTTTTTTAGGTGAGTTTGCAGGCACTGCCAATACATGCACAGGCATTTTAATCACTTTATTACAGGAATATAAGGCCCCAAATGTCACCATTGCCCCCTAGGAAAACTACATGTAATGTAACATTGAAACAACTCAGACAGAGATATATGTTACTGGTGGTCATTGTCAAAGTGCTGCCTCAAAGCCTCCTTGATTTGAATAGCTCCCCTCTGGGCTCGTCTGACAGCCCAGGTATCTGGCTTCTCAAAATCAGCTGCCAAGTGATCTGCCTCAGCACTCCACCCCTGAGCAAACCTTTCACCCTTAGCTTCATGGAGATTATGCAACGTACAGCGTGCGGCTATGACCATGGGAATATTATCCTCAGTGAGGTCCAACCTTCCATGAAGGCATCACCAGCGCACCTTTAATCTTCCAAAGGCACATTCAACTGGTAACTAGCACCTACTGAACCTGTTGTTGTACTGCTCCTTACTGCTGTCCAGGTGTCCCATGTAAGATTTCATGAGCCACAGCTGGAAGGAGTATGCAGAGTCCCCCATGATCACTGTGGGCATTTCAAGACCCCCCACTGTAATCTTCTGGTTAGGAAAGAAAGTCCCCGCTTGCAGCTTTCTGTACAGGCCAGTGTTCCTGAAGATGCGTGAGTCATGCACCTTTCCAGACCACCCCACGTTGATGTTAGTGAAACATCATCATGATCCACAAGTGCCTGCAACACCATGCAACACCCCTTCCAATTGATGTACTCCGTTGCAAGGTGGTCTGGTGCCAAAATTGGAATACGTGTGCCATCTATCACCCCTCCACAGTTAGAGAAACCCATTTCTGCAAAACCGTCCACTATTTCACGCACATTTCCCAGAGTCATGGTCCTTCGTAGCAGGATGTAATTTATTACCCTGCACACTTGCATTAACACAGCCCCAATGGTCAACTTCCCACTCCAAATTGATTTGTGACTGACCGATAGAAGTCTGGAGTTGCAAGCTTCCACACAGCAATTGCCACATGCTTTTCTACTGAGAGGGCAGCTCTCATTCTGCTGTTTTTGCGCCACAGGTCTGAGGTGAGCTCCATGCACAGTTCCAGGAAGGTGGCTTTCCAGATCTGAAAGGTGTGTAGCCGCTGCTTGTCATCCCACACCTGCATAATGATATGATCCCACCATTCAGTGCTTGTTTCATGAGCCCAAAAGCTACAATCTACCCTATGCACCTGCTCCGTGAATGCCAAAAGCAAACTAAAGTTGCTCCTATGCATATCACGCAGAATGTCAGGCATCTGTGAGTCTTCTTCAGTTAGGAACTTCATGATTAACTGCACTGCCATCCTCAATGTCTTTATGACAGTTGATAGAGCATAGGAGAGCAGTGCGAGATCCATCCCTTCTCACAAAGATGCCACAGTGCACAGCAAAGAAGGGCCATTGAAAAATGCCATGAAAGAAACCTGAAAGCCCATGGAGTGCTGGGACAGAAAGCAAGGCATCACAGGACATTTAGCACTGTCCCAAGATGTGCCGCGATCCCGCTCTGTCATCCCACAACACTGAGTGACAGAAGGACTGTGGGATAGGTACCCACAGTGCATTGCTCACACTGTCGATGATGGTGCCCCCACTGTGCATGCAATCTGCTGACAGACGGAGCAAGTGAGCACATGAAATTGCAATTTTTATAATGTTGACTCTTTGGTGTTGACATCACTTTTGTCTACACAAATTGGTAGTGTAGACATGGTCTATGATCTAGTGATTAAAGCAAAGGGACCCAGAGACAGACTCAGGGGATCTTTTTCTTACTCTGCCATAGACTTATTACTGCCCTGATCCAGCAAAACAGTTAAGAACTTACTTAAATTTAAGCATAGGAGTAAGATTCATTTGCTACTATGCTGGATCAGAGTGTGGGTGAATGGGGACATGATCTTTTCATGCCTCAGTTTACATTTATGTAAATTTAAGGTAACTTACCTTTTTCACAATGATGTTTCTGTTAGGCTTACTTCATTAGTATTTGTAAAGTGTTTTGAAACCCTAAGACACTAACTACATCAGTGCAAATGTTATTGATGTTCAGATGGCTAAGCTAAATTAATGGAGACAAAGTAGTACTGCACAGTATACAAATTTAAACACAATTTTTACTGTATATCAGGGTTCTGATAAAGTCATAAAAAGGGCAGTTTTAGAATATATTACAAGTTTTAGTGTAGTTGATGGAAAATATATTGTTTCACTAAGAATGTTAATTTAACAGGTAAGGTTAGTGTGTTATTACATACTAATGTCTGTTTTGTTGCATCGAGAGTAAACTTTTCTTTAGCTGTTCTCATCTTTTTACCAGATATCCACTTCAGAGAATTTTATGATATTATTCTGCACATTTGGATTTGGCACATACTATAATGTATAAACTTCTTGGAGTACATTAAGAGAACTGCCAAGTCTACTGATTTTCCCAGCAGACTACCGCTTTTTTGGCCCTTTCTTCTGGGAAATCTGGCCACTTTGCTGCTTTTTCTGATGCTGGGTTCTGGACTCCATGCTTTTCACAGAAGATCAGAAAGTGATTTGTTTCATTTAAAATAGAGCCCTGGCACTAAAATGTTTAAAATGAATCTTCTCTTTCCCTGTCTTTTCCATAATTAGATGATCCAATTCCTGATTCTCTAGACTCTTTGAAGATCCCATTCTTCTAGGCAAATATTTTTCTGACTGTTTCTGCTTTTATCATCCAAATTTCTCAAATTTCCCATTTCAACCCTTTCAAGCTTGAAATTTGAACTTACTGAGACTGCATTGTTCAGAACTTGAATTTTTTGAGTTGTTCATTGAGTTCAAAGTGCAAATTCTTTAAGAAGAAAAAAAAGGGAACACTTTTTTTTGTCCCTTGACTTTCCAGGGTATAACCTTATGTCATTACCACTTCTTCTAAGCACAATAACGGATGGTAGTTGAACGGGGCTTGAATTTTCTTCCTATCCTTTTTATATTGTTAAGTACTAATTTGATTATGAAAATGTTAAAATCACACATTCTTCAGACAAAGAGGAAAGACTCGCAGTTAGTTATTCAAAGTATTTTGCCATTCTGTGCAACATCACTTTGGTCTTGCCCTGATTTAGCCTCATCCATCCTGGCATCCTTTTAGTGACACTACTTTTAGCTGGTAGAAAATGAGATATACAGCTGCGTGCTGTAAGCATGCTGCTGGCAACGGAGCCCAGATTACCATGTATCTTAGTGGTCTCAAATGATAAAAGAGGAGTAGAGACAGGATGGGTTTCTTTGGGACACCATAGGTGAGGACTGGTGGGCAAGAAGTGCCTATCACCACTCTCTGAGTCCTGTTGAAAAGGAATGTATTACTGTATATCATGAAGGAAGATCAGTAGCATATTGTAGATGGCTGTCAAAAGCGTTTCTTTGCTGTGCCCAATTCTGGATCCTGACTGTGAAGCATCCAGGATTTGTCAGATGTTACATGTTGTTGGAGCTCAGCTGTTACCACTTTCATAATGATTATGCTTAGGAACAGAAGGTTGGGAATGGCGTGATAATTGAAAAGATCTTCATCAAGTGGTGGCTTTTTGAAGATTGGATAGATTGTTGCATTTTGCAAGGTACATGTTTATATATAGATAATGATCATATGATAAGTGGGTAATGATCACATGTATCATAGTAGTAGCAATATTGATAATATATAACACATGGAAAAAGGGGAAGTTGATAGCAATGAATATAAATTAGAAGCTAGGAATTGTAGAAAATTTATAAGGAAAGCTAAAGAACACAAGGAGACCTCTATGGTGAGTAGAGTTAAGGACAATAAGAGATTTTTTCAAGTATATCAGGATTAAATGAAATCCTAACAATGGTATTGGTTCATTACTAGATGGAAATGATAGAACTGTCAATAATAATACTGAAAAGGCAGACATGTTCAATAAATATTTCTGATTTGCATTTGGGAAAAAGCCAATCAGGGAAAGGACCACTTGGAGTCCTATTCCCCCAAAATATTCCCCCAAGCCTACATCCCCTTTCCAGGGGAAATGCTTGAGCATATATCCTCATCAATTAGTTACTAAAGGGACTACAGACCCAAACCCCTGGGTCTTAGAACAATGGAAAAATCAGTCAGGTTCTTAAAAAGAAGGATTTTATTTAAAGAGAAAAAGATAAAAGAATCACCTCTGTAAACTTATGCTGGTAGATAGTCTTACCAGCTAGAGGGAGGTTTATCCCTGTTTTGTTGCAACTTTGAAACTAAGGCTAGAGGGGGTTCCTCTGTGCTCTTTGAATTTTCTCACGGCTGCTACTCTGAAACCTTTGAATTTTCTGATACTCTGTAAGGCTAACTACCAGCCTAAGTTTACAGAGGTGATTCTTTTACCTTTTTCTCTTTAAATAAAATCCTTCTTTTTGAAATTTTTATATTAAGATTGGATGTTTTTCTAAAAGTTATGCTCTAGTTCAACCACAGCTACTGGACTTGTACCAGGAATAATATGGGGAAATCCTATGGCCTTTGTTATGCAGGAGGTCAAACTAGATTATTACAGTGATCCTTTCTGGTTTTGTAACCTATACATCTATGAATCTTTCAGGGAGCGATGGGCATACATGTTCCTTGCTGGCTTTTCACCAGCAAATGCGGGCATAGGTCTATCTTGAATAGTGACTTACAGATTTATTAGGGCTTTTTGAGTTTCAGTGGATGGGTTGAATGGGGTCAAACTCTGTCAGGGCAGCATGGTGGATAAGGGAGTCTGGGACAATTTGGAATTTTCTGTCTTGGTGAGTTTCTCTCTGTTTAGTTTATCGTCTCTGCAAAGTAGGATGAGAGCTCCGTGCAGCTATCAGTAATGGGGTCAGAAGTCTGGATGATGCAGCTGGGACTGATTAATCATTTCACTATGGTATGTGTGGGAGTTGTAGATGTGATGATAGTGAACCAGAGGGTTCTTCTTGCTTCCTTTACTATAGTAGTGTGTGGTGTTCAATTATCACTCACTGCTATAATGCTTGCAGGAGATCTGCTTTATTCTGTGCCCAGTTCCAACTGACTGTTCATAACAACTACAAGAACTTAACAGCACACCGCTCAGACGCTGTCTGGGAAGCTCTGCCCTAAAAGGCACAGTCCGCAATACCACATAAGGTAGTGTCCTTGTATGATAGTCTTAGTATGACTGACAGATGGGTTCAGAGTTGGTTTTATGCTATAGGCATCCTAGTCTTCCTGTGTTCTTCATCTGTCAAATTGCTTCAGTGAACCCCGGAGATCTTTTTGGTCTGTGGAGGGGAAGAGAACAAGGCATTGATGTTTGTGGTCATCAGATAATTTTAGTGTACTCCCAGGTTGTTGGCCTATTGACTTTGTGAGTGAGTGGTTTTCCCTTCAAGAGTGGCCTGAAAACAAACTTTTTCCACAGGTCAACCAGCTTTAGTTGTTCATCCCCCTGGTAAAATGGAGCAAAGGTTCTGATTTTTGCCTGAATGGGGTAGTGGTCAAAAAAGAAAAGTGAACATTTTTAAGGTCTCTGATATCCATTTGAGTTGATGACAGTCTGAGTGAAGTCATGGTTTCTGTGTGGGATAGGAGACAGGGTGCTAAGATAGTTATAGCATTGTCTATGTGGATACTGAAGTTTTTGAAGGTCATAAATCTAGGTGTTTTCAGCATTGTAGGTTGTTTTAGCTCTTCATCTGATAAATCAGAGCCATGCAAAGGATTTTGTTTAAAAAATAAATGTTAAAAATAAGCATTAAAGAATTTGTTAATAGGGCAGAGGAGATGGAGGAGGCAGAGAGGACTGTTTAGCTTATCAAAATAAAGACTGAAAGGTGGCTTGATTACAGTGTACAAGTACTTTCATGGGGAGAAAATACTGGGTACTAAAGGGCTCTTTAATCTATCAGAGAAAGGCACAAGAACCAATGGCTAGAAGCTGAATCCAGACAAATTCAGATTTGAAATAAGGCACACGATTTTTAATAGTGAGGGTGATTAACCATTGGAACAAGCTACCAAAGGAAGGGGTGAAGTCTCCATTAATGGGTGTATTCAGATCAAGAGTGGATGTCCTTCTGGAAGTTAGGCTTTTGCCTAGCACAAGCTGTACTTCAGTCAAACAAGTTTTTTTTGCTCAATATAGGGGTGACTGGGTGAAATTTAAGGGCCTGTGATATACAGGAAATCAGTCTAGATGATCTAATGGTCTGTTTTGGCCTTAAACTCTCTAGGAAACTATGAGGAACAGAAGGTGATGCAGGAACTGGATGGGAATGGGGGCGGAGAGGAGGGATGGGTAGAGGATGGAGATGTGTAGGGGCCATGGTTGGAGGAAAAGGGTAGTTTCTGAGGCTTCCCTACTTCCTGGTGTAAAACTGACAGACCCTGGTCGTTGGCAGGCAGGATCAAACCTGGGATCTCTGGAGCTTAGTGCATGAGCCTCTACTGTATGAGCTAAAAGCTGACTCATTAATCTCTAAGTGGTCTTGGTGTCACTAGAGGGGACAGAACACCACACCCAAGAGGTGTGAGGGTTGCACTGACAATTTCTAGCTGCTATAACAGCCCCTTTGTGCCACTGGCAGGAGGCATGATTTAGACCATACAACTTGTGCTGGAAGACCAGTCCAGCATGCTGCCGGCTTGTGGTCAGGGAATTGCATAGCCATCTGAAGCTGCCTTTCATAGATTCATTGATTCCAAGGCCAGAAGGGACCATTGTGATCATCTAGTCTGATCTCTTGTATAACACAGACCATAGAACTTCTCCAAAATATTTCCTAGAGCAGATCTTTTAGAAAACCATCCAATCTTGATTTTTAAATTGTCAGTGATGGAGAATCCACCATGACCCTTGGTAAACTGTTCCACGCTGTTGCTTTGCATCCCTGTCCTGTGTTGTGTAAAGTGCAACTTAGTCATAGCTGAAGATCTGGGCCTATACATCTGCATCTATAGACCTTCCTGATCAATGTCAAGTATACAACATTATTCTCAAGAAACAGCCATTACAATTATTCACCAGGTATTAATTATTATCTGATATTTCCTACTTAATAATATCCTTTAAAAATAAAATATAGAGATACCAAAATCAATATCATAAAAGCAACAACACTGTTCAGAGTTAAGGTTGTTGCAATGAAATTTCAGGTGGGATTTTTAAGAGAACCATTGTGTTTTTTCGAATAGTCATGGGGAAGTGATATTTTTGCATTACTTCTCTATTGGTTTTTGTTTTCACTGAGTTATTCTTAACATTAATACCAGCTATATGCTATGTTTTCAACACAAACTCAAGCATATTTCTATTTTTAACTTTAATTTTTTCTACATAGTACAAGAGGTTGTGAACATTTATCCTGACCTCGCTTCCCTCATTTGTTTGGCCCCGGCTATGAAATTACAGGCTTTAACATTTGAAAGAACCACTGTGATCATCTAACTTCCCATGTTTACTGAAACATCAACAGTACAGTTGCTGTATCTGTTGCAAAGGTAAAGGAAAAAAGCCTTTGCAAGCACAAGAAGGTGGGGTACAGGTTCTCCAATTACTATTCCTCATCATGGCAGCAACCATAAGCCATTAAATCACTGAAACAGCATTGCTCATTTGATTTCCTCTACATAAACAATCTGTACTAGGCTTTGAAGATCTTAACTAAAGCCTGGATAGGTTCAAATTGCAATAATTCAGCTAAAAGCGTAAGGTTAATTAATCTTATATATAAATCAGTGAAACAGAAGTTAATTAAAATGTAAACAATGGGCTGCATTGTTGCTGATAGCTTTTGAAAAAGAATCTTTGAAATTCTTTGTGTAATGGATTTTACCTAACTGTTTCTGGGGTGTGGTTTAGTAAGAGATCACATTACTGAGTTAGTCCTTCTTTCACTTTTAAAAGGAATATATGTTTTCCTATCCAAAGCAATGGCAGCTGCACAAACCTCAACTAGTCAAATGCAGTCAGAGCCATGTTTACTAGTGGGGCACTGAGTACTGAGAAGCTGTTAGGCGTGAAAGATTGTGAGAGATGACTGGCCGTCTCTGAAACAAACAAAATGAGATATGTCTCTGAGTGCTGGAAAGAGAGAAACAGATGATCTGAAAAGTAAGAGGGCAGAAAGGATGTCAGTCAGTGCAAAGTGATTAACACCAGGCCAGTTTATACTAGGGACAGAGGTTCCTTTCATGTGTACAAAACATGGCTTTCAGTAGAAGCATGTGAAGTAATAGAAGCCATCCAATTCACCTGCCCGATCCAAAACTCACTGAAGTTAAAGAAAAGACTCAGTGGACTTTGGATTGGACCCCATTTGAGGAGCTAGATCAAAAAAGATTTGCCAAAAAACTTCAGATAGTTTGTGTTTTTCAGGGTTAATCTTGTTATTCCTGCTCTTCAGAGAAAATGAAGAAAAGATGTGCCAAAAAGGTGGGGCAAAGATTCTGGAATTTATGAGCCTGAAGGGGGGAGGGAAAGGAGACTTGCCAAGCTATTTTTCTACGTCAGCGATGAATTATTTAGTAAATGCGTGTCTTCTAAGACAGTATATGCTCAAAACATTCATAAAGGTAACATACGTGAAGAAAAAACCTCCACAGTAAAAATAATATATGGCCAAACACAGGCTGACAACAGATTGTATCTTTGGCTCATTTCTCCATGTTACACAAAATGCCAGCATATTTTAACCTGGTGCATTGTGTATGTCACCTCATGTAACCTGCTGTACCACTCCAAAAGCCACTAGGGTAAATTGTGAGTGACCACTGTTGTTGTGCATTACATGGAAAAGTGGGATTTTCAGAAAAACATAACTGGATTCCAGGGACAGTTTTTGTCCACAGGCTTTTACTGAATGGTGGGGTTTTGGAGTCATGAGTAAGAAATCAGCCTTAGGGTTTTGCTGCAACAAAAACATGTCATTATATCCCGGAAAGGGTAGGTTTTTAGACTTACTTTCCCTATTATACACTGACATCATTGTTTGTTTATTTTTCGTAGCTCCAATGCACAATGCATGAAGACTATTAATAATAAAGCATTATTATTATTAGGCCATCTTCAACATTTATTCTACAGTGTAGGAAAGAAGGTTAAAAAGTGGATGGAGATGATTCAGTATCTTCATAGACAAAACATTAATTTCTTCTCTCTCAGACAGGTTTCCGTGTCGTGTGGCTGTGAGTGACATTTTGTGATCAGCGTAACCTCTATGGTCAATACTACATTACTAAACCCCCAAATATAGTATGTGGTGTCTTTGCTGGGAAAAAGCAAGTGAGCACAGTGGCTGACTAACTCTTAGCCGTAGCGTGACTACAAGTGTAACAATTACTTATATAAACAAACACACAGTGGAGACTAGTGCTGGGCCAAAGAGGGAGCGTATGATTTACTGCCATGTATATGAAATCATGACTCGATTATACCATGTTCAAGCCCATTCTTGTTTGCTTTCCCACAAAACATTTGTGTGACCAATTTTTGTTTGAGTATGTGTTTGAAAAGGTGCTTTGATTTGAGCATGAATGCAAGTGTTTACCCAAGAATAAGCATATTTGTCCTGAATGTGCTAAACATAGTGCCTTTGTGTGTTTGGGGCTGGGGTCATCAGAGGCAGGAAAAATATAGGGGAGAGAGAGAGAGAGCATGATTTGCAAACTATACACATACAACAGAGTGATCACTCAGCATGAAATGGCAGTGCTGAGGAAAGGATGGCAGGCCTATGAAGGGGAATCTCAAGAAGCAGACATTTTCCTTGCTTCCTGAGACACTTTGAACATTTTTTTGCCTCATAGTATGGAGCAAAGTGTTTAAGAGATGAGAGGGTCAGCATCCAGGACCAACTGCCCTGGGGACCACCTCTACACATGGCACAGGGCCTTCTGTGTGCCCACTGAAGGACTGCTAAGAAGGAGGTAAGTCATCACCCCTCCGCACCTTCAGGTAGAAATGGGGGAGTTTATTCTTTTCACTGAAAAATTTGACATACCATGATATTTCTTCTTCTGAGGTAGAAGTTGATGGTAGCATTGTGTCAGTTACTCTTAAGGAAAAGGAGGAAGAGCAAGAGAATCACCCAGGAAAAAATTCAGGAAACACTGATGCAATAGGATTACACGTGTGCATAAGTGATTGCAAATGGGAGCCCTTATATTGTGAGCTCTTTTGGCAGGAATTCTCTCTTGCGTCTTGTTAACTTCTGAGCACATTGTAGGTGCTTGATATCTAGAACTTATGTTCATTGTTTCTTTGTCTGCATGCAATATTTGCAAATTGTTGTGTGCAAACAGCCCCGACGTCAATATTTTTAAGTATCCCCTGCTTGTATTTGTTTTATATATTTTACTGTATGTATGTCCTGTGGTGGGAAATCACTGTGTATTGTTATTCTACTGAACATTAGCATTCTGCTGTGGAAATGGGCAGCATATTTGCTTAAGCGGAAAGCCCAGGCAACGCTGGGACTGGTGGGAGGGATGAGTTAGCTCACTCAAGGGAAACACAAAGGGTTGTAACCTCCTATAAAAATGGAGATGATGAAGGAGGAGCATTCTAGTTCTAGCTGATCTGTCAGATAGTTCTCTAATTAAATGTATGTGCCTTAGTTTAAGTTGTTGATACAGTTCTCCTTAAACTGAAGTAATGTATTTCTTCAGTAAATGAATTTTAGCTCAACCCTCCAATTTCCCCCCCAGTGGGCAGTCAGTGAAGTTATTTATAGCACTCAAATATTTGTGAAAAATAAGACAGACATAGAATTCACTTTCTGATGGGCTGAAGTATTTGTGAAGAATGTTTCTCACTCTTTGCCTAACCCTTAACTTTGTGCCCACAGAATTCACACCTTGACAAATCAGGTAAAGCAAAGTGAAAGTGAAAGAGAAACCACCCATAAGTCTGGGGTTCAAATACATGGAGACAAAAGAGTGCTCAAAGCCAGAGCTCAGTAAGTGACAAGCATCTTGCTGAAACCACTACTTTCATGATAATAGCTAAAGAGCTTTTCAGAAGCATGATAACCCCATGTACTAGAATGAATCTGCTTCCCCAGCCATCCCCAAAATAAGAAAAAGCAGGGTCCCCATGCAAACTTCTTTTATAGCCCCTCCACTGACAGAGTAATTTGCTCCAGCTGAACTCAGCCACTTTCCCCTTTCAGCTGAGTTCTCTAGCAATCTCTGTCATGAGCCATTCTGCTGAGGGGGAAAGCGAACCCTATCTCTGCTGATCACTGACTAGGGTCTATATAGGACAGTACTACACATTCCAATTAATATGTAATTGACGCAGGAAAGTTTGTCATGGAACTGAGTGAAGATCACAGGCCTGTAGTGAATACCTTACATCGAACACAGGACTATAGTGAGCTCATCTTTACATAGATCCAGCTTGAAAAACTGCTTTTAATAATAACAACAATAATAATAATTAATACCAAACTCTTATATAGCACATAACACAAGCCCACTGCTGCACTAATTTAAGCCTGTTCAGAGACTCTGTTTTACTTGAAATAAAACTGCTGTGATTAATTGTAATACTTTAGATAGCTAAAGACATATTTGATAAATAAGAACACAGTTTAGCCCTCTTAAAGGGATTAGCTGCTCACCACAAAATTTTAAACTGTCAACTCCTAAAGAAAACTCAACCACGGGGGATGAATTTACTTACGTTCAATCCTACAAACTCTTACATGCATGCTTAACATTGCTACCATTAGTCCCATTGAAATCACTATTGCTAATCATGATAGTAAAGCACGCGTATAAATGTGTGCAGGATCAGGGCTTTACACAGTAAGTTCTTTGGGGGGCAGAGACTGTCTTTTCATGAAGTGAGCTGTAGCTCACGAAAGCTTATGCTTTAATAAATTTGTTAGTCTCTAAGGTGCCACAAGTACTCCTTTTCTTTTTGCGAATACAGACTAACACGGCTGCTACTCTGAAACCTGTCTCTTCATGGTATGTGTGTCCAGTGCTGAATACTATTATCATTTATTATTTGTACTGTTGTAATGATGGGACCCCAGTCCCTGAGCAGGGCCTCTAGCTGCTACCACAATCCAAATAATACATTAATCAAACAGAGAAACAAAAATGTGGGCTGCAGGAAGTTGGAACTTTAGATTTTGTAACCTCAGCACATGTCAATCATTTATTCTAGGATGCTGGATAGCAATTTTATTTTTAAATCACTAAAAGGAAAAATTTATTGGACAACTAAACACAACATTCAAAATAGTAAAAATTTAATGTATGGCTGTGCTGGCATTGGCCAGCAGAATGTTCTGGGAGTGGAGCAAGAAGCATGGGTGGTGGAAATCTTTACTCTGCATGGGTGGTGGAACTGTTACCCCAGCATGTGCTGCTCAAGAAGAGCCCCCAAAAGGATATCTGATTCACTGTGTCTGACTTCCTCCTTCGGGTTCCACCCACTTTAAGGCCCTTATGCACCCTTTTCTCCTCCAAGGGTCCTGAAGGCACCCAAAGAATAAGTTGGTAAGAGTGAACACTTTCTCTTGACTGTGATTTCCAGGACTAATAGAGGAACTGTGTCTTAGTTGGAAGGGGATAATTTTTGGTCTTTTCATGTGATTAGGTGTAATTTATAACTGGAGAGCCTCAGAGGAGTCAGATATGGTGTTGGGTTGGAATAAGCTTCCAAGCGTGCCCCAAACTAGCCAAAACATCTAAATGGTCTTAAAATGCCATGAGAAGAAGCTTTCTTCTAAGATTTCTGGCACTTTTGCTTCCCATTCCAGAGGGAACCAGAAATGCAAATGGGGGAAAAATATCTGGAATTCAGAACCTCAAAACAGGGTCAGTGTGAGATTGGTTTATAAAGTGAACAAAGGATCTATGAGTAAGTGGACAGCCCTCCCACCCCCCCTTGGCCTGAACTCCTTACTTGGACAAAACACTCCCTGAAGCTAATGGGAGTGTTTCCTGAATAATGGAGTCAGCATCAGGCCCTGAGAAGGATAGTCTGTATGTACTGAAAAAAGAACTAAAAAAAAAGATGTTAGTCATACTGGATCCATCAGTATCCATTCAGTATCTCAGCAGTTGTGAAAGGCCCTACGCACAAAACAAACATGGATGTAATTGTGAAACAGACACATTACTGGTATTTACAGACACTCATGGGTGTCATTATGAGAGGCTCAGGAACAAGACTGTGATTCTCTTGTTTCTCTGCCTATCTCTATTCTTGTCTTTAGGGTTTTGGGCTGAGGGTTCACAGCTGTGAAAACTTGACTTCCATTCCTTTTCTCATGCTTGCCAACAGCCTTGCTTCCCTATCCCTATCTTGTGCCTCTCAGTTTCCTCAAAAGATCCCTAGCACTTCCCTGGCTTCCCAGAACCACCGAAAGAGCCCTCACATCCCCAAACTGGAGGGGAAAGCTTCGTGCTCTCCATGTGGAAATTCACTCTTGCACTAATCACAAAAGGTCTACACAGCCTCCCATAAATTCTCCCTAGCACAAAGCACATCACCTGCACAGAAGTCCCAGTGCAAGGGCATTCCAGCACAAGGAAATCCCAAGAAAGGAAGGGTATGGGAATGAGGACAGAAGGAGAAAAGCCTCAAGGCTGCCCTGAACTATTCCTTGCCCTCCAGTAGCGGAATAGGGGATGTACAATCAGCCTCCCCTCTAACCCTGGCTGTACCAACCATAGTCCTAGATCAGAAATTAATCTGTCCCCCTTGCTTTTCCTTTTGTGCTGGGCAGCTACTGACTTCTGGGCTCTGATTCTGCCCCATCCCGGCTATTCTACCTAGATAGACTACATTTCTATTACACAAGGTGTCTCAGCCTCTGCTGTTTCCTAGCTTGAGAGAGGGGGAGGAAAAACCAGAGGTGTTAACTTATAATTAGATTACAGGCAGATTCTGATATTGTGCATGGGTTTCATATGGAAAACTGAATTCATGTGCCTTTGCCATTATTATTAATGTGCAACTGGGGGTAGTTTTTGTAGCTCTTTTTGAAAAAAAAAATCAAATTATTGCATGATCAACTTGACAAATTTACTTGCATGTTATGCCCCTTTCCCCTACCCTTTTCCTGCATGTTTATTTGTCTTTTTAGGCCCTGATCTTGTAAGCTGTTCTAGATCCTTATCATCATGCCAAGCCCACTGACTTCACTGAGTTTCCTCATGGGCAGGGGATCTACACATATACAACAGCTTGCTGGCTAAGGGCCAAAGTTCTCAGGAACATGGCTTCCCTTATGTTTACACAGTCTCTAGCATTATGTGAGTGCCACCAGAAACAAACAAATTAATAATAATATTAATTAATTCAGATAAAAACTGAGTCCACACACCTTCTTTAAACTGTATTCATATGGCTCTGAAATTTCTAGAGTTAATAGATGATCATCTGCCAGTCAGTTTCCAATGTGAGTCCTCCTGGTTTCCAAAATAAATGGTCTTTCTGAAATAAAAGAGAAGAGTTCCAAATGTCCTAAATTTTCTATAGAAAAATGGGCAGGAACATCAAGTGCATATAATCAAAGAATTGTTTTCTATTCCCTTTTACATCCCTAGTCTAGACGAGAGGTGTTACGATGAACCTTGCTTCGCCTGCCAATACCAACAGCACTTTGTGGTCTCATTACCTCACAACTGGCTAATTCCCAAGGACAGTCCTAGCTAACGAGTAGCCCTTTGGATGGTCATTCCAGGAATTCATTTGGGCCACTGTTTCAAACTGCACTGAGAATTCTTCTGAGAGAAGAATGGCAATGGTTCACTCACTGTGTTCAATGAGAAAGTCAGTCAGGTTGTTAAGATTTATATAAATGAGGGCATTGTATTCAAAAGGAGATTGGTATGTTTGATCCGAGGTGTTATTGGTTTACCTTTTCCACATGATAATATTCATTAGGCAGGATAAGTAAATGCTGATGTGTTCCCTTTCAATTGTCAACAGCTAAACTACAGACATCACAAGGGCGTAACTGCAATCTAGTTTCAATGGACTGAGACATGAAATATTTTCCTACTAAATCATTATATAGGATGCCTTATAACTTCTTCCGCACAAAACTTTTAATTTTTTTTTTTACACTTTGTTGCTGCGTGTTTGTATTTCAGGTCAAGGGAGCTGCAACCAACAATGACAGTGAAATCCTTTATTTGACCATGTATGCTATGTAAAATAGACTGAGAATGTTAACATTTCTCTTGCGCTCTACTTGCGTCCCAGTGTAACAGTGGTATGACACACAGTAGTGCTGGGAAGAAACTAACTAAGCTTTACTGCCTCACTCCAGTTACATGACATACCTGTCACGAAGATATGGCTACACTGCAAGGAAAAAAAAACATGAGGCAACAAGTCTCAGAACCTGGCTCAACAGACTCAGGCCTGTGGTACTAACACTATTGGGCTAAAAATAGCAGTGTAGAGTCAATGTTCCCACTTGGGCGGGAGCCTGGTGTCTGAGACTCTCTCTGACTCATGAATCCAAGTCTTTTGACCCAGGCTTGGAGACTCACTGCCATTGGGTGTTATTTTTGCAATGTAGTCGTAGTGTTAAAAAGAGGTGGATACTCCTGCTCCTGGGTCAATAGCCACTGATTACTGTTACAATCACAACTATACTTAAGCCAAATTTTCTGTAAGAAAGTTGTTATACTATGTTTTCCCAGACACCATGAGCAACCATGTGCTTTCAGTATGGATGCCTTTTATTTTAGACTAAGGAAAAACAGACAACAAGAAAGAAGAAAAATAAAGGCCCCAGAAAAGAGAGAACTGCATATGTGTATGTCCTTTGTATCCTGCTGCAGCATCTCTGAGAACAAAATAGCTAGTCTCTGCAAACAGGAAGAGTTATATCAATGTAAAGGTGCAGCACAAGTAGATGCCACTGTTTCAAAGCTATATGGAGCACAAGTTAAAAGAAAATTATACTCTAATATAGATTATTTTTATTTGCTACATCTAGTATCAAAATGTACAAGATGCTGAATGTCTCCTGTGAGTTGCTGAGCTTCCTCAGATCCCATTAAAGTCAATGGGAATTGAAGGCACATACTACCAAATACTTGCAGAATAGAGGACCTAGTTACACAAGAAGAATAAAACAAAAAATGTCCTAACTATTGTCACGAACTTGCTGTCTCTGAACTGTGCACTGTGGACCTGCAGTACATTATCCAGCCAGCAGAGAGCTCCTTGATCCCTCCAGCGCAGCAGAGGGCAATACTGTCTGGGGTCTGAGGATCTGGTTCACGGGGGAGTGAAAAGCCGCATGGGATCTGTAGCAGCAGGCCAGGAGGAGCAGCCTGGGAACTGTTGGTAGAGCGAAAGCCAGACAGTTTAGAAGCTGGGACTGAAAGGCTAAAATTATGTGCTGGGAAAAAAGCCAGGCTGGGAAGTGCCTGTTGCTGCCAAGATGGCCAGCAGTAGCTGCAGTTGGTGGCACTTTTGGTCAGGAGATCTGCAGGCCAGTGCATGGTTCTCTCTCAGAGAAGGGTGGCCTGGACTGAGTATCCGGGCCCTAAGTTGGAGGAGTCCCAGGATAGCCCCACTGTGCTGAATTGCTCTGAGGGGCTGAGGTAGGAACTGTTGGTTCATCTTTTGTTTGTACGTTAAAGCAATTGTACCTGGGGGGATAGCAACTTTTCTTTCTGGCAGCCCCCTAGGGAAGGAATTCTTTGTTACTTCATTAGACTGAGTGTTTATGGGAAGCCACTGAGGACTAGATCCGAGTGCTCTGTGCCTCTGAGTGTGTGATACAACCCGGTGTGCTACTGGACATCCAGGGGACCAGCGTACCACAGCTCTCCTGGTGACATCCTGCTGAGGGGCTGGTTACAGTGTAATTACAATGACTGATTAACAACATTAACAGAAACCCAGAAAGAAGCCAGTGTGACAATTGGATGATATGGATGAAGGAGAGGGCAGGGAGCTCTGGATATAAGGGCATGACAAAGGCAGGAGGTCTGTGTGCAGATGAGCAGCCAGATCAAACCCTAAATGAAGAGATCATCTGAGAGGAAAATAGTTAAGGAAGAGACACTGAAAAATAGGGGAAGATGCAAATATTTGTTCATTTCATCCAAAAGCACTTTTGCATTTTCTACCACCCCTTTTGCATGGAGCACTATTATTGCAAAGTCATTATCTACTCCTGCAAATCCCTTCCCAGGACCCACTTCTGTTGTGAGGTCTACAGGACTTTGCCAGCTGAAAATGGCAAAGTAAATGGCCAGCAGGACTGATGATATCTATTTTTTATTTATATTTCATATAAACATACAAAACCAATGATTTAGAATGATCAAATTGTGCATGTAGGTAGCCTATGTAAACACATGTTCCTGTCACTCTTACCTCAATGCTACTTCCTCCTTTCCTTCTCTTAGGAGAGTATTCTACAATCCAGGTGTTGGTATATATGTTAACAGGCATCATGCCAGGAGATTCTCAAGAATATGCAGCATTGCACATAGGTTTTCTAGCACCAATAAAAGTTATTGGTGTGCACTGCAAATGGCATTCACTGTATATCTCTTTCCATGAACCTCTTGACACCCTCCTTCTGTTTGTTACATCCACTTCATACATCCTTTCCTCAATTAGATTGTTAGGTCTTCAGGGCATGGGCTGCTACATGTTTGTATAATGATGGGTCCCCAGTCTGCCTTTCATCCCTGAAAGTGCTTAATAACCTATGAGAAGCTGAAGCCTGTATGGTTGTACAGGGATGGCAGATGGGCCAGACAGTCCACCATCTGTACAGTCTCCTTCATACCACCAGTTTTATTTCAGTTAGTTGTATGCAAATTAGCTGTAAAGTAAGGTGGTGATTGGTTGAGTTACCTCTGATATCACAGTGGTCTAATACTTTTGGCCAAGCATGGATACATGTTTACTGTAGCTGAAAGCCTGTGGTGTGGTACAGGTATAGTTTATAAAGTTAAAATGACTGAAAACTTAAAAATTGGATGCTAACAGACCACAAATCGCAGTAATGGTTTAACCTGGTATTATTCTAAACAAAAAGAGCTGTCAGCTTGTATCTGTTTCCATCACTTCACACTGACTCAACTGATATTCAGAGTGACACACAGAAAGAGGTGACAGTCCTGGGATCTTATTATATACTCAAAGCATCACTGAAATGCAGCCACGCCGGGGACAAAGTCAAGCAGACAATCAAACACATTGCAAAATAGGTAGAGGGTGGGAAAAGTTTTGGCCTTACAATAGGACAAACCACTGCTCTTAGAAAAAGTGCCTTATGCTCTTTAATGTCCATGACAAGCAGACATGACCTTTTTAATATAATATCTCATCTGAAAAATCCCCATAAAGCAAAGGAACTTTCTCAATTTGGAAAGTTAAAAGGAATGAATTGACCCTACCAGAATTTGAAGCCCTACCAGAATTTAAAGCTGTAGCTTGGTGTTATACACCTGCAGCCAAATTTTGAAATGTGGTAATTTTTAGATTCTTCATTTTCAGGGGCACTGAGCACCTGCAAGTCCCATTAACTTCTGTTCAGCACTTCAGAAAATCAGTCCCAATATTTCTCAGGTTGGGCACCCAAAATCAGTGGCCATTTTTGCAAATGTTGACTCTGATGCTTAGGCATTTTAACAACCACCTCCACAATACTGTATATTCATAGCATATATGACATCTTTGACAGTGTGGGAATGACCTTAACCATCAGTTTTAAAATGTGAATAGTGAAATGGAAATTGACAGTAGTGATGTGATGTGTATGGAACAACATAATTTGTGCCTGAAGATGGTAAAATAACATGGTGTTGTAAGAAATTATAGGCAATAACTTGATGGATATTACAATTTTTCTAATATTTAGACATGATTTGTACATGTACACCTGAATCTGGTTAGAGACTGAATTTTGTAAACAGTGTTTAAACAGTTAGGATTCCTCTAAATAGCATATTGCAAATTGAAAAATATCCCTCCTGATATAAAGTACACAGTCTGTCTTCAGATTCTTCTAAAAGTGCTATCCATTCTAGGAGGATACTTTGAGAAAATGCATGAAAGGTCCACTAGTAGATAGATAAGGTGCCCAAATTTAATCTGCTCTAAGAGAGTTAGAATCTGATGGAGATGTCTCCAGCCTCTGTTTCCAAAATTAAAAACAAAATGTGAATTGTTTATACAAACCTTGGGTTGTACTTAAGGACACAAGTACCCCAACTCAATCTACTTCTGGTTATTTTGACAAATACAAGGCAAGAGATGGGAGAGCTTATAATAAGGATTTTCATTGATAAAATAAAAACCTTAGGAATTGAATGCATTTCATAAAAAGATACCATTAGAAACACATATTTTCCTTGCCTCACTCATAGGCTGAAACTCATGGAAATTCCCTGTAAGGCCTCTGTTTCTTTTCTTACATATTTGTTCACACAGCTTCTTTTGCTCCTTTCCTCATTATTATTGTCACTGCAGTGCTGTAGAGATCTTCTGTTGCAGCTGTGTAAGTCGACATGCTTATGCAGTGCCAGACAGCAGTGGCTGTTTTGTAAAATAGAAATGATAGTGACCTGTACAAACATAAAACTGACATTCAGTTATAATGACTGGGAAACAAATAAACTCACAATATATTTGCACCGCTCAGTGCCTTTTCCTTCCTGGTGCACCATGTGACTAATTGTAGATTAAATGTCAAAGCCCAAAAGGACCATTCTGATCATCTGGTCTGACCTCCTACAGTACACAAGCCATGGAATGTCATCCTGTAATTTCTGCATCAAATCCATAACTTCTGTTTTAGCTGTAGCATATTTTTTAGACAGTTATCCAGTCTTAATTTAACAACTTTGAGTGTTGGAAAATCCACCAAGTCCCCAGTGATTAATTACCCTCATTGTTTAAAAATTGTGTCTTATTTTTAGTCTGAGTTTGTTTAGCTTCAGATTCCAACCATTGGATATCACAATGCCTTTTTCTGCTCGATTAAAAAGTTATCTACTATCAGAAATTTCTTCCTCATATAGGCACATGTAGGCTGTGATAAAGTCCCCTCTTAACTTTATCTTGGATAAATTAAGTAGATTGAGCCTTAAATCTCTTAGGGTAAGACAGCTTTTCCAGAACTTGAATCATTCTTGTGGTTCTTTTTTAACCCTTTCCAAATTGTCAGCATTCTTTTTGTAGTATGGACGCTGGAATGGGACACAGTATTCCAGTATACAGAGATAATACCACCTGCCCACTCCTAGTTGTTATTCTCCTGTTTATTCATCCAAGGATTGCATTGGCCTCCTAAACTACAGTATCACATTGGGAGCTCATGTTCAGTTGGTTTTCTGAGGTGACCTGTAAATTATTTTCAGAGTCACTGTTTTTCCAGGATAAAGTCCCCCTTCTGATTAGTATGCTCTAGATGTATGACCTTGTATATGGCTGTATTAATTATTATTATTATTTATTAATAGTATAGCATAGTATAGCATATTAATAAATAATAATAATTAATAATTACTAAATAAGACCTGACTTTTATGTAGTGTTTTAAAATGTGTTGTTCAGATGAGCTCACCTTACTAAGTGATCCAGGTTGACCTATATAATTGACCTGCCCAATCATTATTTACTATTCCATCAATTTTTGTGTTATCTGAAAATTTTACTAGTTGTGTCCATGTGGGGGAAAGCTGCAGGATTGTCAAATATGTGTATTACACTAGCCTACTGCAGGTCATCATGTCTTCCTCACATGGCTGGCCCCAGTGACTATGACGGTCTATTACTTTTTCACAGCTGATTAAGTTTTCCTTCGGTGCAAGTAGTAAGGGCTGTGTTTTGGTGCTGGTGGCCCTGGGTTTGGTCTCCCCAGTGACTGGGATGCCTGTAATGAAGATATGCAGGCAGGGTTTCTTTTATGTCACGTTCCCTTCTGCATGTTTTTTGTTTGCAGCGCATCAAATTCAGGGACATGGAACTGGATTTGTGCATGAATGAAACCTGCTGTGACCATATATACATCAGTCATGTGGTGGGGGTAATTTGCTATTTTGTTGGCTTTGTTCCCATTTCTAGGGACCCTGTGTAGAGCTCTGTGCAGAATCTGGGATCTGTGTAAGGAGGAATAGATATGGTATGGCACTTGAATTTAAAAATATATTTCTTTATTCTTTCCCATAACAATCCCACCTGCCCCCTCATGTTTCTCTAGGAGACAAAAAATAAGGGATTTTTGTGTGTGTAATAGTACATTGCTATGGCAGAGATGGTGCATAGGGTATGCATTCTGCTCCCCTCTGCCTGTTAATGATGTATGTATGTACACTGTTTTGGTTTTGGTTTTTAAATCAAGGCAGGGTGGCTTTTCATCACAGCATGGGAGCTCTGAGTTAACCTTAGTGGAAAAGGTTTCATATTTGCAATATGGACAGGTTTTGTGTTTTGCTAGAAATAGCCCTGAGGTGTCACTGTGATTTTAGATGGATTTTGAGAAAATAGCATTCATTCATAGTCCTCATTCAGTATAAAAAAATATTAACCAACTTTCACTACAGAGAAAATTCTGTAAACTAAATCTTGCTAAATCTGCTCTGTGGTAAATCTGCTGACCTGTCATTTTGCTCATCCAGTGTATCACTTATTCAGTTAATCTGTCTAAGAGTTTCATCTGCTGCCTAATGTTAATATTAAAATCCTATAGAACCTAGATCAATCCATATTTCTAGACATGCCTGAATGTAACTGTTATTCTAAAAGTGCTTGATTCTCTTTATCCCAGTTTTCTGACAAACCTTGACTTTGTTCCTAAGTCTTAAATCTTAAATAAAACTTAGAGTCATCCTTGACCTCAGACTTTCTTTTTGTCTCCTTCATCTCCCTGATGTGTAAGTCCACCTGTCACCACTTCAGCAACATTGCCAGAAGTTATCTTTCCCTTTTTCTGCCTCCTTTGAATACCTGATTCATACCTTAATCACTTGCCAGCTCATCAATTCCAATTGCCTCTTATTATGGTCTTCCTAAATCCTTTCTTTCTACGCTTCCCGACAAAGCTCCTTCAATTCCATCGACATCATTGGATTTACACCTGCTGAGAATCTAGCCCAGAGTTTGTAAGCATTTGTTGCCTTCTGAATGGCTGCACAATTCAACTATATCCAAAGCCTTTATTATTTGCTACTCATGGACATTTTTCTTTGATGGATTTTTGTTCATGTGAATGTTTGGGGAATAGCTACTTTTAATCTCAATACCCATATTCACTTACAAACAGAGATATTTTTGTGCAGACAGGAATATACATTGCTCATAAGTCCCTAATTGTTATTTGTTATACTTCTGTTAAAAAGTTTCAGTCATCCAATCAGGGCACAGAAGTTATAACATATGATTGAGCTGACCAACCAGAACCCCCAAATAAAGAATAGCAAATATTCAGTGAACAGTTTGTGAATGCCCTATAAAAGCCTGAAATTTGTTTCATTAAACTGTCAGGCAACTACCTGTGATACCTTTGCAGAATTCAGACTCCATTTGTAAATGATTCATGGACAGAAAAAAGTCTGCATCAGTCAGATATTTTATTCACAATAAGCACACTTTGACCAGTTCTTTCCACCAGGTTCAGATTTCTGAATAGGGACTGCTCTCTCATTCTGGCCCCACCCAATCTCCATCCCTAGTACAGTTACTTCACTAGCTCCACATCTATTGCAAAATTGCCTTTTTATTTTTAAAGCTCTCCATTTTTTTCCATTCTAGCTTTCTGAACTCATATCCACCTACTTCCCTAACTCCTCCATTTTGCTCCTCAACCTTTCTGCTCCCCCTCATCCCCAATGCTTTTCAAAAGAATGTCATTCTAGTCCTTCTACAAAGAGGCTGATGACATGGAGAGCTGTGTGATGTCTTGTGTACTGGAGTCCTGGGAATGGCGAAGGTTGTGGTTGTCCTTTTGGAGTAATGCTAGAGAAAGACATTTCAAGCTAGAGACTTTGTCCTTAAGCTGGTCAAATACAGCTCTACTCAGCATGAGAGGACTAAATGACCTGCATATATCAAGTGCTGTCATGCTCTCTCTTATAGGAGTCCATTCCTCTCTTATAGGAATTTATAAATTTTGTTTTGTTACAAGTTATATTGGATAACTTGTAACAAAACACATTCTTTTTTGTTTAGTTACAAGTTATCCAACATGTTAAGTATTTTAGTCACCTTGCTGAACTGGCGGCTTAGACGTTTCAGCTGGTTCTGTACACAGTATGCTGCCTGCTAAATATGGCAGATAATCAGAGTGTCACACCCGTGTGGCAAGCTCTAAATTTGTTGTCAATCCATTTAGAAGGTGCTATGAGAACACCATACATATTCCAAAAGTAAACACACAGAAGATCTCTAGGCCAAAGAAATGGGTTTTACAATTTGTACTAAGAAAAGGAGTACTTGTGGCACCTTAGAGACTAACAAATTTATTTGAGCATAAGCTTTCGTGAGCCAGAGCTCTCTAAGCTCTAAGGTGCCACAAGTACTCCTTTTCTTTTTGCGAATACAGACTAACACGGCTGCTACTCTGAAACAATTTGTACTGAAGGTGTTGAGATCTGTGGTAGGTCTCATACCTTCCTGAGGTTAGACAGAAGGCACCGCAGGGAAGTCTGTGGCTTCTTCACTGACACAAGTGGACAATTAATACTGTTTCTGTAACTTCTTTACAGTTACTCCTCTAAGTTCATCTTGGAAATAGGACTCAAATTCAATAGTGTTTTTGTTAGACTTGTTTTCTATACATATTATTTTTTAGATTTTTCTATCCGTGATCTGTAAATATCTATCTACAGTTTGCTTTGAGATTATCTATCTATCTATCTGGCCTAAGTCCATCATCTGAAAGGAAACATTGGGACTGATCCTCCAGTCAAGCAAAATTCCCGTTGCCTTAAAAGGGATGTTTGACTGAGTGAGGACTGCAAGATTGGGGCCATCATGTGTGAAGGAAGAGACTACTAGTTCTTCAGCCCCATAAACACAATCCTAATTTCAAGCATATAAGCACTCCTACTGGTTTCAGTGGGACCATTCACATGTTTAGCAGGTAAGGTGCAGGAAAATTATATTTACCTTTTCTGCTTTAGACCATCAAATCGTATTAGCCATATGTAACCTTTAGTTCTGTCTATAATAGGAGTAAGTGTTTATTCTGTGTCGTAGCTTGTAAAGTCTAATCATATCTTGTAAGTGTAAATAAGATCAAATCAGAACATTTTCCATAAAAGATTCAGAGTTGTAAATATGTATATGATATAGTGACACGCAGGGCCAAACTTTTGAAAGAGCATCCTTTTGGCTTCTATTTTGGCACCTGCAACTCAATGTGTAGTTAATTGCTGGCCCAAATGACAAATACATACAGTATGTAACTATCAGAACTGCAGGCACAATTAAGTTATTAGCTAAGTGGCATTATTTGCACCTGCACTTGATTCCAGATGCAAAAATAGAAAGAAAAAATGACCCATAATTTTGCCCTTTTCTGCCTACTGTGTGTTGTATGATTGATGCTAACTTTGGCTGTATTACTTTTGGAACCAGGTGGAGAATATGATATTGAGTAGCAGTAGTCAAAACATTATTCCACTGATGACAAAGCAAAACAAAAAACTTTAGTGTTATTTTTGTTTTGGTGCTATCATTGAAGACATAAGAAAACAGACTGCTAATGAGGGGCATGTTGGAAACCAACATAGAGAGGCGTGTTTGGCAGCATGTTTAATGCTACATTAATGTTAGATGTAGAAAACTGTGTTCTTGCTAAATGTGCTGCATTTTTCTTAGAATGCTGTTGTTAATAGCTACCTTCTCCTCCCCTTCATTTTACAAGCTAGTAGAATAGGATCAACACATTGTATATCCTTAATGGGCATAACTGATGGCAGGATTAAGGCAGGGTGTTAAGAGCCTTCAGATTTTAGAAAAATGTCCACATTTTCATTGTTCCACCATGTCTCCTTCTCATTTAATAGGAGGAGAAAGGATTTAGTTTCTGTACTGCGTGTACTCTCCCCCCATTTCCCAGAGACTGGCTGGCTGCACCAGTGACTGACACTTTGGACAAACTACACAGCTGATTTTTTAAAAACCGGTAATTGCAACAGTACTATTTTGCTAAAGCATTCAAAACGATTGCTGTGCTTTAGCTTTAACAAAAAGGTATTAATTTTTAACTGTGAGAGTGATTAACCACTGGAAAAATGTACCAAGGATTGTGGTGGATTCTCCATCACTGACCATTTTTAAATCAAGATTGGATTTTTTTTAATAGATTTGTTCTAGGAATTATTTTGGGGAAATTATGTGGCCTGTGTTGTAGAGGAGGTCAGACTGGAAGATTACAATGGTCCCTTTTGGCCTTTGTGTATCTATGAAGCAGAGTAGGGGGTGTATGCTCGGGGTGAATCAGGATCAGAGAGAAACAAGGGCTGCAGAAGGAGAGAACAGGAAGGGGTGGGGGGACAAAGTGGATAGGCTGTGGGGGAGAGGGCAGAACCCCTTCCTAGTCCTTCCTCACTCCCTCTGGGCTCTCTCCAGCATAGTCTCCCAATAATTTCTCAAGACGCTTAAGGACTCCTGGGTCCCACAGCCTTACCTTTACTGTGAGGTGAAAGGGACAGGCTTCTGTCTCTCCCCAGCTGGTTCAGGGTACCAAAGGGGGAGCAGTTAATTGACTATTTCTCACTAGTGAGAAACGTCATGCATGAAGCTGCATAAACCCCGTGACCTGTGCTTTTGCCTAGGAAGGGTGTGCTCTGCTGGGATACAGGAGGCGACTGTGAGCTTTTGTCCTAGCTCTTCTACCAACTGATGCTAGTAACTGCATTTCATAACCCTTATTATTGATCAAGGTCTGATACTCTGCCCTAGTATACTGGCAAGTGTCATTGCCCCCATGTTACAGATGGAGTAACAGGCTGCACAAGACCACCATGTGCAGAACTGGGAATAGAACTCCGGTTTCTAATATAGGAGATCCAAGTCACATTCATTCAGCCACCCTGCCTTTCAGAATGATTATGACAAACCTATGTGCTTGGCTTTGCTATCTGTAACAGCTAGACAACAATCACATTCAGAACCTGGAGTAAAGCCCAGGAATCCTGATTCCAACATTCCTCTGCTGTCTAACAAATACTTGTCAAAACTACTGGTTCAATATGAGTCTTGTCTCCTCTGATGGCTGGTCCACACAGAATAACAGCATACTACTGCTACCAGTTATTCAGGTCAAGTGGTACAGGACTGTGCTGAGAATATAAAGATTCCAAACCACCTTTTACAACAGCTTATACCCTACAGCTTCTACAACAAATGAAGATCCTATATACAACAGCCTCCTTCAGTGTAGAACCCTGATTCAGTCTCTGAAATGTCCATCCTGTGCACTAAATGGTACAGCAGTCCTGGGGAAAATAGTATTTGATCATATAATTAAAGATGGTATCATGATGCATCGGCATGTGGGGGATAAATTAAGGTTTTAATGGCAACCTTAATTCTGGCATTTTCTAAGTTTTGAGTGATTTATTTTGCATCCTTAATGTTCTTTTAAACGAAGATCGTTGTATCATAATATTTACATTAGAAATTCAGGTCTTGTCTACCCTGTTTTTCCTGGAAGATACTGTGGACACCTGGAGAACTAGTAGGATCATGACATCACCATTAGCAAGCCATTAAATCCTGATGAATTGAGAGACGAGATTTTGATTCAGGTTGTTTAAAACTCTTTGAAGAAAATGGTATGTTTATACTAAATTTCAACCCTCTTTTTGTCTTTCATTAAGTGCTGAGAAAGTTCACAGTGTATTCTGAAAATGCAAGTGATTCTTCTCACAAAAACAAGAGTGACCAGACTTGAGATCCCTGAAATATTAAAGCACAAAGCAAGTGGATTTTTTTTAAAACATTTCAAGCATTTTTTTATACATTACATGTATAAAAAAGAGGCACAAACCCATTTCCCCTCTTTCAGGTAATCTTTAAATTGAAGGCACTTGCTGAATTGCAAATATTTTTGACATTGACTAGATTTCAAGTTAACACTGCCTCTTTAAATAAAATTGTGCTTTTGCTTATGTTTTTATTACTTAAGCAATTGTAAGGAAACATCTAGGCAGAAGGTTAAAATAACAAAAATATGGACAGTATCTATATGTCCTCTAATAGAAATATAATTTTAATTTAGAGTCAAATTGCTTAAATCCAGTCCAGGTAAAATATGCAGTATGTTGATTTGCAGGTTAAACAATGTTTTTGGTTTTTTCAAAGGGGGAAGAGATGGTTGAATGTTAGTTTAAATTTATTATTTGTTTTTTTCTAAGTCACAACTAGCTATTTCCTGACCTCCCAGCTGCTCTGTGTGTGAGCATGGAACCCCCACCTACAGCTCAGACACTCAGAGTTTCTCTAGCCTATTTTTTTTCTAGTGACACACATGCAGGGTAGAACTAGAGGCTTCCATGATTCTGGCTTGCAAAAAACACAGAAGAATTCTATACATCCAAAAGGCTGCCCAAACCAGCCATTTTGTTCCCAGCCCTGAGAGAGCAGTGTGTCTTTGAAAGAGGGATGAGCTAGAACAGGGGTAGCCAACCTGTGGCTCCGGAGCCACATGCGGCTCTTCGGAAGTTAATGTGCGCCTCCTTGTATAGGCACCGACTCCAGGGCTGGAGCTACAGGCGCCAACTTTCCAATGTGCCGGGGGGTGCTCACTGCTTAACCCCTGGCTCTGCCACAGGCCCTGCCCCCACTCTACCCCTTCCAGCCCCCTCCCTGAGCCCGCAGTGCCCTCACTCCCCGCCTGCCCCAGCCTCCTGCACACCACAAAACAGCTGATCGGGAGGTGCAGGGAGGGAGGGAGAGGCACTGATTGGCGGAGCTGCTGGTGGATGGGAGTGAGGTGGGGAGCTGATGGGATGCTGCTGACATATTACTGTGGCTCTTTGGCAATGTACATTGGTAAATTCTGGCTCCTTCTCAGGCTCAAGTTGGCCACCCCTGAGCTAGAAGATCATTCCGGGTATGAACATGCTAGATTTTATTTCAGAATTCTTATGTCTAGGGACAGATTAAGGGGAAAATGGAGATTAATCCAACAAAGGTACTTGTTGGGGCCCCACTACAATAGTATCTGAGCACCTTGCATTCTTTAATGTATTTATTCTCATAATACCTGTGTGAGGCATGTAAGTACTATAACTCTGTTTTACAGATCACACAGGAAATCTATGGCAGAACAAAGAACTGAAGCTGGTTCTCCTGGCTCCCAGGTTAGTGCCCTCACCACAACCTCAGATGGACCTTCTTTCCAAGCCCTTTCTCTTCCAAGTGAGGCAGCTCATTCTACGTCTGCAGGGGGCCTGTTATGTGCTCCCACCAGACGCTCTGAATCCTCAGCTTCTGCCTGTGTCTCCTTTGATTTTGGGGCCCAATCCCAAAGGTTTCTCTCTAGGGTTAGTAAATCTAGATGAAAAAAACATTCCCCTTATAGAAAAGACTTTTCAATTGGGGGAAACCCCCAGTGTTTACAGAAATGTAATAGAAATCCTATGGAAGGGTTATGATTTTCTATTGGATTGTACAGGACTTTCTCATAAGTTTTACTCTGATGGTTGTTTTTACCTCTGGAGACCTTGGTTCCAAACTAATTTAGGACAAAATAGGTTTGCTAGGCTTCTCCTTGTCCTTGTTGTCATTTGTCTACATCACAGATAACAAGACAATCTGGAGGAATGTAGCATGGTTGGTAATCTCTGCTCAAGGGTCACAAGACTGGAATTTTAGGGGCACTGTAGCTCAGAAATGAAGTGTGATGGCAGAGCTGTCAGAGGAAGCTTGTACAGGTGCCTCTCTACAGCATACCCAGTTCTAGTTAATGTCTCATTTCCATGAAGGTGGCCTCTTGTGTGCTTCAGCAGGATCCAGTACATGTTTGAATGCTAATCGGATGTTCAGAAGAAAGATTTAGTCACAATGAAGTCCTCTGAGTATACTGTGTGCAGAGCACCCTAGGAGGGTGGGAGTAGGGCATGGTTCAGTCAGGGTCTGGCATCTCAGTATTTTTCAGATGCACTCAGAAGCACCCATGTGCTTAGCCAGGTGTTTCAGAATTAGTCGTGTCAGAGGCGCAACTAAGCTAGGAGATGCAAGTTAAGCCACTCAAGCACCAGGCACTTACTGGTTGCTGTGCACATCACACCTCCCAGCAACCCCACCAGAAATCTTATTTAAAAAAACTCAAGCACACAAGAAAGCATATTAGGGAAAGAAAGAAAGAGAGAGAGAGGGACAGACAGACATTGAGATGCACGTAGAGAGAGACTGTGAGAGCAAACAATACAGTAAGGACTTGCATGTAGGGCAGGGCCAGAAATATGGCACAAGAGTTGCAGGGGACAGGGCAGCATGGAAAAGGTTTCACACCTGCCTGAATGAGGCTGAGGATTTGGCCTATATATGTTTTTGTATACATGTTACTTGTAGAAGCACCTGGATGTTCAATACCAGGCCAGATACTCAGCTACTGTAAATTGGCATAGCTATAGTGGCTTTAATTGAGATATACTGATTTACACTAGCTGAACATCCAACTCATTGGTTTTATATGTTTCATGACTACATAAGTAAAAAGAAGCTCACAAACTGACTTTGTGACTCAAATTGACTCAACATTAAAACAAAAAACAACTTTCTCTTCTCCTCCTCTGGAATAATGGTGCCAAGAGTTCCAAAGCTTCTGAAAATATAAGAAGCAAAATGATCACATAATATTCAGAAATGTTAAATTGCATCATCTCATTTTGATTCTTATCGATGATTTGGCTGAGCTTTTGGGTGTATCAGAGTAAGACAAGAGCTTATGTAACTTCGTTAATTGTAATTTCCATTTCCGTAAACCAGATCCTTCATAAAAATGAATTTAAATCATGACATTACAACGATTCTATTTTTCAGAAACAATGTAATGTGTTTTCTCTTTAAAGAACTTTCTTTGTTCAGAAATCAGTCAGCAAGACCTAATATTTTCTAGCGCCAATCCTTTTCTTTAGTTTTTTCTTACTAGCCTCATTTTCACAGCTTTTATGTTCCACACGTCTCTTGCCAGACTTCTGAGGGTTGTGAGGGTTTTTTTGTTTTGTTTTGATACCTTTGACACTACAAGTCAAGATTTCCAGACACTACTCACCCACTGCCAAAGGGTTAAAGAAGAGAGTTGGCTCGTTTGGTAGGTTTTTCCGTGCTTTTACAGCTCTGCAATATGCACATCCAAAGCAGTAAAAACAAAAGGCACTGACTTGGAGATTTGCTATGATTTTTCCACCTTCGTCATTGTATGAGAGTTGTCTCTACACCCATTTTACAGTGGGAGTAGCACAATGAAGGCTGCTCTTTAAAGAAGTGTTTTCTTCGCAGCTGGTGATGATACATATTTTCTGTCAGTTCTTTCTCTCTCTGCCACCAAATGTTTCTCTTTTCTTCTCTCAACAAGGGTATGAATGGTGGATATTAAGAATCTTCACACTGACTCTCAAGTATTTTTTTCCAATTCTTTTACAATTTTCTTTCCCAGCATTGTGGTTAATCAACTAAACTTACCAGCTAGTGTTGTGGGCTTTTGACATCTCTGCCTGGTCTGAGGCTGTCATAGGTTGTACCAATTGTGTGCCCCAAAGGATGAAAGTGGGCACCTCTCTCATCCCAGATGTCTCTCTCTCTGGGTGCAGCTGTCATTGTAACACCAGTTTGGAGTCAGGGGTGCGGTCTCCCAGCTGTAAGTTTTAAGGAGGTGGCTCCCCTCCTTCAATGAGTGACTGCTGTCCAAGACAAAAGAAAAGGAAACAAAATAATCCTGCAGCCCACAAAACAATCTGGCCTCATCCCGCAGTTCTTCACAAGGGAAAAGCTAAATCATCTGCACGAAGGGGACTGTGTTCCTAACCCCCTGAGTGACTGAGAAGCCCAGGCTGAGCACCGTCACCTCTAATGGAAAGCAAAGATGGTCCCTCTACCTCTGCAGAGGGTCCAGGCAGAGGTTCTTCAGCAGTTTTCTGGGGAAGCAGCCTCTGCTCTATGGCGCAACAGAGCTCTAACTCGGCTTTCCTCCGAGTGCCACCTTCGAATGGGCTTGGAGCCTTCCTTTTAAGGAGCTGCCCCTCTCTAGGTGCCATAAGCCTCACAGGCGCACCGGGTGATTGTATCCAAAGGAGCTCTTTAACCCCTTCCTGACTGGGTTGGGAACCTGCCCCACCACAAATGCCCACATCATTTCTATCCACTTATTGGTAGCAAGCACTCAGCAGTTTCACGTGCAGCATAGTGAAGATGATAGAAGATGAGAAAGCTACACTGTACATTAGAGAAATGAAGTGGATGAAGTAATATCTTTTATTGGACCAGCTTCTGTTGGTGAGAGAGACAAGCTTCTGAGACACACAGAGCTCTTCTTGAAGTCTGTTGCAGTGTATCAATAGCCATGTCGGTCCCAGGATATTAGAGGGACAATGTGGGTGAGATCATCTCTTTTATTGGACCACCTGAAGAAGAGCTCTGTGTGCCTCAGAAGTTTGTCTCACCAACAAAAGTTGGTCCAATAAAAGATATTACCTCGCCCACATTTTCTCTCTAATATCTTGTCACTGACAAAGCTACAACTACACTGCACACATCACACATTGGCATATTTATTTTTCAACGTCATACTCAATCAAAACTAACATTTATTGCCTACTTCCTCCATGGCATTCTGTACCACACTTTAAATGCCAAAGAATAAACATGTCAAGTGGAAATGGAAGATTATGGCAGCAACCAAGACAAATTATCATCTCATTTTCATTTTAAAAATTAAAATTTTCCCTTGTGGTTGAAGTTGCTTACTGCTGTGTCTACAGTGAAAAATCAAGCAACAAATGAGGATATGTAGGGTATTAGATCTGAAAATGACAGTACCTTGTCTGTCAGTAAAAGATAGTCCCAGAAATAACTTTCAATTGATCCAAAACAATTGTTTTCAAAACCACAACCTACTGTGAGATTGTTGTCTCTGTAACAGGATATATACTTTATAGGCATTAAGCACTATGAGTACGTTTTATTAAGTTCGTGAATCTGCCTTGCTATTGCTAAAGCCAAGAGCAACAAATGTTTGGACTCTTTGCTTTTATTCTCCTTTTCTATCTGAAAATGGAGTTGACTTTTTTTTCCCAATTGCACCAAGTTTGCTGACACTCTCCCAGTTTTCCCAGTAAATGAATGCCAGGAAAATTTGCCAGTGTCTCCAGCAGGTATGAACTCCATGCGTCTTCAGCATGCAAGAGATCAGAGAGGCAGGCGTCTAATAAAAAATAGAAGGGAGAACACAAGCAGCTGGACTTGTAATTATTTTGCCAGTTAGAGTATATTACCCAGCCAACGTAGCTAAATTGTGCTTTTAGGTATCCTGCTGCTAAGCATTTCTAAATAGAAACCCTCTTCAATGATACCTTTTAGGATTATTGTCTGCTATGAAGCATTACTGTTGTATATGAATAACCTCACATTTCATACATTATTGTAGTATCAGTGCTCTTTAATGGAGACTGTTCTTTGAAAAGTCCATTCCATCCTCAAACAGACAGCCCCAGCATGTCCTATCTAAAGTTCTAATACTCCGATAAATAGAACAAGTGTCTGGGTACTATTGAAAATAGTAACAAGCCTGCGGTTTTCGCTTTTAAGGAGTAGGGTGGGGATAGAGATACATTAACAGATGTTTCATCATAGTCACATATTTTCCATGTGAGAGATCCTCAGACAAGCAGCTGTCGAGTTAGAGGGGGAGAACAATGTGAGCTTCTATGCCTTGGATTGGTTTCTTATCTTCCTAACGTAGGGCTGATTGTATTTCAAACACCACTGCCACTAAAAATTAAGGAATTGATGCCTATTGTTATAACCCAGTCATTTTCTCTGCCAAATTGAGAAGAAATGATAGCTATTGTACTCGTAGAGCTTCATTGAAGAGAATATTATTTTAGTAACAAAAGACAATTTCTAAAAACTTTATTCCTTTTATTTGCATAACACTCAGGATTCAAAAATAACCTGACTTAATATATGGGCAAATTACTCAGGGTAGTCATTTCTCACTCTTATGAGTCCTCTCTGATGTAGTTTACATTAATGGCATATGGTAACTCTTTCAGGCCTCATTGTTCATTGGGAAATGAGTCAAAGACAATTTGATATCATCTTATTGCAGTTCCCTAGTAACGGTAAGTTTCATCAAGTGATGGTTCCTTTTGTTGAGAGAACTCTGATTATATTCTACTCCCAGCACCCAAGGAAAATTCCCTTATTTCAGTAATTCTCAGCAGACACAGAGTGACACATGTGCCAGCTGCCAGGCACATGTGGGATTACAGCAGAATTGGCCTGGAAATACTCAAATTCACAAGTACAGTAAACCATACCGTACATGGTGTCTTATTTATTAGGAACTTTACTAGACACTTTCATCATAATTCCATTCAAAGTGGTCCTGAACACAGCATGTCTTTCTTTCTTTTTTGCATTCTTTATTACCCTGCAATCACAAGCTTTATTAGTGACACTTAATATGGTAAGCCTAAACCCTGGAGTCATAGTCAACAAAGCATTTATTTCGCCTAGTAAATTAACTGATCTTATAATATTAATACTAGAAATGGCCTGAACCAAGGCACAGGATGTAGACAGCCAGATTTGTTTGTTACAGCTCAGGCCCATCTCTTGTTAATATATAGCATTGTTCATATAAACTTTGCACTTTATATATATATATATATATATATATATATACACATACACACACACACACACACCCCACTAAAACCTCACATATATATATATATATATATATATATATTTATTAACATCACTAATTCCTCAGTATATCTACTATAGAGATTACATGGAAGAATACTGCAGATACTGAGATAGCCTCTTCTCAAGTATATTAAGTATGATGACTATGGGAATTTTCCAGAATAAGGGATTTTATTTCCCCTTTGCTCTTCTAAGAATGATAGAGGAAAGTTCTGAAGTGAGGAGCATTTATGAACGTCTTGTGCTCTTTGTGTGTGTATATGTGAGAACATTGTGCTCCACACTTAAAGAGGTGTTGGATAGTCACCACTAAGGCAGGATACATCACATAGATGAGTAGGTACCCAGTGATGGAGAGGCAACGTGTAGGTGAAATTTCAATATAATCTGTTTCTAGTTCCTCTTATAATAGCTTCCATAGTTGCTGAGTACGTGACCATATGACCAATTCTTCTGGAAATGAGAACATTTCTGATCAGAGATACTAACCTGTTGTTGTGGATTCAAGGGAGGCAGTAGTACACAGTAGCACATACCTCTCCTGTTAATGATCAAAAGCAGAGACACAAAAAAAGAGAGAAGAAAGTAAATGTCTGGTTCAGGGTTTCATACGTGAGATACAGAGGGAAAGTTCCAGGTTCCAAACAGATTACTCATTATCAGTTTGTAAAAACTGTTGTTGGCTCTATTTGTAAACTGTAATGAGGAGTCCAGTGGCACCTTAAAGACTAATACAGGAGTGGGCAAACTACGGCCTGCGGGACCATCCTGCCCGGCCTCTGAGCTCCCGGCCGGGGAGGCTAGCCCTTGCCCCCGCAGGAACGCTGCCAAATGGACAGCGTGGCTTGCGGCCACCCACCTCACAGGCTTTCAAATAAACCTGTCCTGCCGCTCTGAGTGGCATGGTAAGGGTAAGGGTAATGGTAAGGGGGCAGGGGGATTGGATAAGGGGCAGGAGGCCCCGGGGAGCAGTCAAGGGACAGTGGGAAGTTGGATGGGGTGGAGGTTCGGGGGGGCAGTCAGGAGACAGGGAATGGGGGGTTTGGATAGGGGGTGGGGTCTGAGGAGGCAGGGAGCAGGGGGGTTGGATAGGGAGTAGGGTCCTGGGGGGGCAGTTAGGGATGGGGGTCCCGGAGGGCAGTCAGGGGACAGGGGGGTTGGATAGGCGTGGGAGTCCCGGGGGACCTGTCAGGGAGCGGGGGTGGGGATAGGGGGCGGGGGACGGGGAACAGGATAGGTTGGATAGGCTTGGGGTCCTGGGGGGTGGTTAGGGGTGGTGGTCCCAGGAGGGGACAGTCAGGGAAAAGGAGCGGTGGGGTTGGATGTGTCAGGGGTTCTGAGGGGGAAAGTCAGGGGGTGGGAAGTGGGAGGGGGCAGATAGGGGGCAGGGGCCAGGCTGTTTAGGGAGGCACAGCCTTCCCTGCCCGGCCCTCCATACCGTTTCACAACCCCAATGTGGCCCTCAGGCCAAAAAGTTTGCCCACCCCTAGACTAATAGATTTATTTGGGCATAAGCTTTCATGGTTAAAAAACCCCACTTCTCTGATGAAGTGGGGGTTTTTATGCACAAAAGCTTATGCCCAAATACATATGTTAGTCTTTAAGGTGCCATCGGACTCCTCATTGTTTTTGTGGATACAGACTAACACGGCTACCCCTCTGATACTTTGTAAACAGCATCAGCTTGCTAGGTACCTGGGAATCCCAACTCTCTGTCTGTAGTCTTATAAAAAGCTGAGGTAAGAGAATATTATGCTTTCATATGGAGGCTAGTTCTCAAGTGCTTCTGTTAGTGTCTAAGTCCTGTTAGACTTCATTGGGAGTAGAGCTAGGCCAATGCTGAGTGCTTTTCTGTTACCCTACCTGTAGACTCTACCGAAAGGAGTCATTACAAGATCCGTATTTTACCACCTTGATCTTTTTAGCATGATGATCTCATTCTTTAACCAGGAAAATAATTAAACTTTCATAATTAGAACTGCTCAGAAACAGAGTACAACGGTAACATCCATCAAAGGTGCATGGCTGCCCCTGATGTGTTCAATACCATTATTGACCAAATGATGGAAGCTGTCACTAGCCACATACGGGGAGGGCCAGGGGATTGGTACTTCATGATTTCTTTGTAACAGACCTGGAGTATGAGAATGACACTACTATAATTCTCATCCTCATGAAGTAATCTCATCAATGCCCTGAAAATATTTACAGAAGAAACAAGGATGCTCACTCTTCAGGTCAATTGGAAGAAGACCAAACTGATGAAAGTGGCTGATGGAACTCTCCCCATACCCACCATAATCAATGGACAAAAAGTTGAATTTGTCAATTCATTTCAAAATCTTGGCTCCATTGTCACCAAGGGAGTTGGTTGCCTTGCTGACTTGAAACATTGAATCAGCAAGATTATAGGTGTTATGCATGCTCTTTAGAAGCTACTGTGGTATCAAGCATAGAATCAGAGAATCGTAGAAGTGTGGGACTGGAAGTTACCTCAAGAGGTCATCTAGTCCAGTCTCCTGCACTCGAAGCAGGACTATGTAATAATTAGACCATCCCTGACAGGTTTTTGCCTAACTCGTTGTTAAAAATCTCCATTGATGGAGATTCCACAACTTATCAAGGCAATTTGTTCCAGTGCTTAACCACCCTCACAGTTTGTAAGTTTTTCCTGAAGTCCAACCTAAACCTCCCTTGCTGCAATTTAAGCCCACTGCTTCTTGTCCTAGCCTCAGGAAGTTAAGGAGATTAATTTTTCTTCCTCCTCCTTGTAACAACCTTTTTATGTACTCAAAAACTGTTGTTATGTCCCCTCTCAGTCTTCTCTTCTCCAGACTATACAAACCCAATTTTTCAGTCTTCCCTCATAGGTCGTTTTGTAGACCATTAATCATTTTTGTTGCTCTCCTTTGGACTTTCTCCAATTTGTCCACATCTTTCCTGAAATGTGCTGCCCAGAATTGGACACAATACTCCAGCTGAGGCATTATCAGCGTGGAGTGGAGCAGAAGAATTACTTCTCGTGTCTTGCTTACAACACTCCTACTAATACATCCCAGAATGATCTTTGCTTTTTTGCAGCAGTGTTACACTGTTGACTCATATTTACCTCAAGATCCATTATGACACACAGATCCCTTTCTGCAGTACTCCTTCCTAGGCAGTCATTTCCCATTTTGTTTGTGTGCAACTGATTGTTCCTTCCTAAGAGGAGTACTTTGCATTTGTTCTTACTGAATTTCATCTATTTACTTCAGACCATATCCAGTTTGTCCAGATCATTTTGCATTTTAATCCTGTCCTCCAAAGAACTTGCAATCCCTCCCAGCTTGGTATTGTCCACTGACTTTATAAGTGTACTCTCTATGCCATTATCTATATCATTTATGAAGATATTGAACAGAACCAGAATCAGAACTGATCTCTGTGGGACCATGCTCATTATGCCCTTCCAGTTTGACTGTGAACCACTGATAACTACTCTCTGGGAACAGTTTTCCAACCAGTTATGAACCCACCTTACAGTAGCTCCATCTAGTTTGTATTTCCCTAGTTTGTTTGTAAGAAAGTCATGTGAGACAGTATCAAAAGCCCTACTAAAGTCAAGATATACCACATCTACCACTTCCCCCCATCCACAAGGCTTGTTACCCTATCAATGCCACATATCAGCTCGAACTAAGATGCGTGTCTATCAAACAGCAGTGGCTCCTGTCTTTTTGTATGGTTCTGAAACCTGGGCCATCACAGAGATGTTAGTGCACAAGCTGAATGCTTTTGATATGAAACAGCAATGACATATTGAAGACATATGGTGGTTTCATCACATTTATCGCAAGAATTCAGAAAATGGTTTTCCTGCCTTCCTCATATCCTGATATTTCCATGTAAAACAAACAAACAAACAACTCCAACCCTATTAAATATGTGCAGCTGTTGTTTCTTGAATGCCTCATTGCCCCATGGGAAGTGTGCTTTTTGGGGGAATTCATATGGGCCTGTAAGCTCACTGTGGGACAGTAGCAGGTTTATGCGACCACAAGTGTATATAAACATGAATATTATATTGCTTTCAAAATATTGCTATTAAAATGACATTGAACTCAAAATGCATCAATATAAACAAGCGTTAAATGTTAAAGAGATCATGCTACATTCTGTTTTGTCTGCCTACATTTTAAACATGACATTTTAAAAGAATTCATTTTTGACTGATTTTTATAGCCTTATGTTGGTTGAATTGTACCCAACTCCTGCTTAAATCACTCGGACTATTCATGGAGTAAGGCCCTATTCAACATAAGCTTATCAGAATCTGTCCCTTTGAGCCCTCTTTGAATTCACACCTGTTTCTCCCATCTGCCTCCACATTATATTTCAAATATAATTAATAAAACAGAATAAACCCCTTTATTCCTCAAGGTGGCCTAATATTATTTTAATTATTTTCTGTCCAGAATCAGTAATATGGGTAGCTGAAATTATCATTAAATAAACTAGTTTTCTGCCAATAAAGCATCACTGTTCAGTCCACCACCACTCGGTGCAGAGAAAGAATCAGGCACCTACATGACAAAGACAGACAACATAAAGAAGAACAAATATAAAGCCACATTTTATGGTTAGCTGTACTAGTCAAGGGTGAAGTTTGTCTCCTGAAGGGCATAAATCACATTCACAGTGACCTGAAGGGGATTTTCTCGATCCAGTCATTACATTTTTAGTTTAACTATTTTCAGATGTGCAAAAACATGTATGCAGCAGAGATGCAAATTTTTATCACAACTCTCGAGAAACTCATTCCATCATGTTTCTGGGACTTATAGATCTTTGAGCAGCGGGAAACTGAGGTAGCAGTGATATAAAGTTTAAAAACTCAGTGATCCACAAAATTTGATTCATCCTAAGTCATGCAAAGAAACCCTTATTGAGACAGTTTGGTGGCTTATGATGAGAAATCTTGTCTTTTCATTTGGGCCCTGACCTTGCAATTGAATGCATGCGAGTGCCCGGCTTGTACTTGATCAATGACAAAACAGATAAACCTACCTTCAAAAAACCCTATGCATCCTAACTTATCAAATACTACCTGCTGTTACCTATATTTAAGCATTTTGTAGGGTATAATTTCAACCCGGAATGCGTTATCAGTAAATGGCTGTATTTACTGTATGTTGCAAATATTATAAAGTGTTATAATCATAAGTGTTAATAGTGTTAACTCATGGTGATCCATGAGAAAGTCATTATGTTATCTTTTGCATATCTTTTTCCAATACTGCCTTCAATAGGAGAATAGTACCTTAAAAACCAAAGATGTAGCCTTAAAATACTACCTTAAATACTAAG